>NC_079191.1:261797418-262397418 GCF_029499605.1 Hyla sarda | reverse complement strand
CGCGCGCCGGGTCTCTGCGATTTAAAGGGCCACTGCGCCGCTGATTGGCGCAGTGGTTCCAATTAGTGTGTTCACCTGAGCACTCCCTATTTATACCTCACTTCCCCTTCACTCCCTCGCCGGATCTTGTTGCCATTGTGCCAGTGAAAGCGTTTCCTTGTGTGTTCCTAGCCTGTGTTCCAGACCTCCTGCCGTTGCCCCTGACTACGATCCTTGCTGCCTGCCCCGACCTTCTGCTACGTCCGACCTTGCTTCTGTCTACTCCCTTGTACCGCGCCTATCTTCAGCAGCCAGAGAGGTTGAGCCGTTGCTAGTGGATACGACCTGGTCACTACCGCCGCAGCAAGACCATCCCGCTTTGCGGCGGGCTCTGGTGAAAACCAGTAGTGACTTAGAACCGGTCCACTAGCACGGTCCACGCCAATCCCTCTCTGGCACAGAGGATCCACCTCCTGCCAGCCGGCATCGTGACAACAGCGCAACCTCTGTGTTGTTCAATGTTTACGATCCTATGAAAAGAAAACAGAATTATTAACAACTAATTATTTATTTCTGTAAACCAAACTTACCTATGTCTTCTCCAACACTAGCTAGATGGATAAAACAAACCATGACATTAGCTGGAATTGATACATCTATATATGGTGCTTATTCTACTAGAGGAGCAATGTCTACAAAAATCAGACAAGTTGGTGGCACTTTAGCACATATCTTAAAAGCCGCAAACTGGTCTTCTGAGTCCACGTGTAAGACCTTTTATTTTAGACAAGATCCTCATGTATCTATGTCATTGTTTAATGCATCATAATCTGTTATTGTTTACTTATATTTGTATTTCAGTTCCAGTTATCTACTACTCTACAGCCTAGAGTGGATTTTTCTACAGTGGAAGCTATCTCTTCCCGATCGTTCCTGTTCTTCAGATCTTGACATTTTGCTGTTTGCTTATTCTACTTCTCATAGTATACCATTAAAGAAAGAGGAGGTGGTTTACTGGTTACTGCATTATATATGTTCGACTGTACCATTATGGTTTACGGATCATTCCATGTTATGTGCAGAAACTTTATAAGATTAACGCTTTGTTTGCTGCTACAAATTTCAGTAAAGAAAGATTAGCATAATGTTCATCTCCTGTACTTAATAAAATCTATATTTTCTGTCACCAAGCATAGGAAAATCTCTATTTTTTTTTGCATCGTGCATTGCTTTCCACACTTTTTCCACACATCATTCCACGCATCAACTGGTGAAAAGTTAAACAGATTTGCAAATGACTTCTATTAAAAATGTTTTAATCCTTCCAGTACTTATTAGCTGATGAATACTACAGAGGAAATTCTTTTCTTTTTGTTTTTTTTTCTGTCAGTCCACAGTGCTCTTTGCTGACACCTCTGTCCATGTTAGGAATTGTCCAGAGCAGCATATCCTCGCTATAGGAATTTTCTCCTGCTCTGGACAGTTCCTGACATGGACAGAGGTGTCAGCAGAGAGCACTGTGGACAGACAGAAAATAAATCCAAAAAGAAAAGAATTTCCTCTGTAGTATACAGTTGCTAATAAGTACTGGTAGGATTGAATTTTTTAAATAGAAGTAATTTACAAATCTGTTTAACTTTCTGGCACCAGTTGATTAAAAACAAAACCAAAACCAAATAATAATAAAAAAAGTTTTCCACCAGAGTACCCCTTTAAGACCCATAACTTTTTTTTTCTGTAGGTGGACCTGTGTGTGGGCTGTTTTTTGTACTATTTAGAGGTACATATGAATTTTTGATCACCTTTTTATTTTTTGAGGGATACAATTACATTGTGTATGTTTTATGCAGGAATTATCCTTTGGGGTAAATAACATATTTTAATTGAATGGACTAATTGCTTTTATATGTTTTCATTTTTTTGTAAATGGGAAAAGGGGGACAAACTTTTAATATTTGTAAGCTGGCAGTGGTTAGCGTATTTACTATGGGGCCTTACTTTGATAGCCCTTGAAATATGAATGAATAGTGTATGAATGGCACTTGCAAACTTTGAATAAATTGCATGTGATTGCATATGAATTTGTATCTTCTTTTTATATGTATATATCATTATGGGTGTGATTATATAATTGGATGCAGATACACACACATATAAATGAATACATTATACATGAAGTGTTGTGCAAGTTTTCATAATTGCTAGTCTTTTTTTCTTTTTCATTGCTTTCACTTATTTGGCAATTCTTGAACCCCTTGTAGAATTTGTTGTGGTGCCCATCCAAATTCATACATGCTTTTAATATTTGTGTTGTGGTTGGTCGGGTAATGGCTTTGATCATGGAAAGTGGTTAATTGGCCAAGATCACCATTATGTATAGTCTGACGATTGTAGAAAGCCATCAGCTGTAGTTAACATCTAAGTACCGTATTTATCGGGGTATACCACGCACCGGCCTATAACACGCACCCTCATTTTACCAAGGATATTTGGGTAAAAAAAGTTTTTTACCCAAATATCCATGATAAAATGAGGGTGCGTGTGTGCGCGTGTATACCCCGATATACCCCCAGGAAAGGCAGGGGGAGAGAGGCCGTCGCTGCCTGCTTCTCTCCCCCTGCCTTTCCTGGGGTCTAGAGCGCTGCTGTCGGCCCTTTTCACCCCCTGGTTATCGGCGCCGCTGCCCGTTCTGTCCCCCTGACTATCGGTGCCGGCGCCGATAGCCAGGGAGAGAGAAGCGGCGCCGACAGCCAGGGGGAGAGAAGGGGCAGCGGCACCCATTGCCGGCGCCGCTGCCCCGTTGCCTCCCCCCATCCCCGGTGGCATAATTACCTGAGTCCGGTCCGCGCTGCTCCAGGCCTCCGTCGTGCGTCCCCAGCGTCGTTGCTATGCACGGCGCGGCGCTCTGACGTCATGCGCCGCGCCGTTCAGCGCATAGCAATGACGCCGGGGACGCACGACGGAGGCCTGGAGCAGCGCGGACCGGACTCAGGTAATTATGCCACCGGGGATGGGGGGAGGCAACGGGGCAGCGGCGCCGGCAATGGGTGCCGCTGCCCCTTCTCTCCCCCTGGCTGTCGGCGCCGCTTCTCTCTCCCTGGCTATCGGCGCCGGCACCGATAGTCAGGGGGACAGAACGGGCAGCGGCGCCGATAACCAGGGGGTGAAAAGGGCCGACAGCAGCGCTCTAGACCCCAGGAAAGGCAGGGGGAGAGAAGCGGGCAGCGACGGCCTCTCTCCCCCTGCCTTTCCTGGGGGTGTATCGGCGTATAACACGCACACAGACTTTAGGCTAAAAATTTTAGCCTAAAAAGTGCGTGTTATACGCCGATAAATACGGTATATTAAATGGTGGTGTGGGGGTTAACAACTATGTTGATATCTAGCCTTTAGATAACTGCAAATCCTTTAAGCTACAGTATCCATGCATTTTCAATACCTTAGCTATGTGCTCTTCATGACGTTCACATAAAGATCCCCAAATGCACCTTCTTGCATCTCCTATGTAAGAGTTGAACATGCCAGTTGCTTATGGAATGTGAAACAGTTCTATGTTGTTAAATGTATGAAGTGAAAAGCTTGTGGAGAAGTGGTGTTGCAATAGTAAGGAAAATGTGTAATAGCCTTCTTTACTATATGAAAGCTAAAAAAAAAAAAGGGTCTAATGTAAAGGGGTATTCCGGCCCTAGACATCTTATCCTCTTTCCAAAGGATCCTGGGGACCCCCGCAATCTCTCTGCTGCACCCACTTGTCATCAGCCTCACGGAGCGAAGATCGTGTCTGATGACTCACGATACAGGGGCCGGGGTATTGTGATGTCACACGGGTGAAGCAGGTAGATCGCAGGGGTCCCCAGTGGAGGGACCCCCACGATCAGACATCTTATTCCCTATCCTTTGCATAGGGGATAAGATGTCTAGGGCTGGACTACCCCTTTAATATAGTCTAGGTTTTTTTGAATATCCGTGTGGTTTAAGATATGTGTGAAGGACAACTTACAAATTACACATGAATATGGGAACACAGTACAAGTATCATATAGAGCTTCATGTACTATTTTTCCCACTTTTTTCCTTTGTCACAAAGGATGAACAGTTTCATAAATCACTCAGATTGTGAAAAAAATTTAAATCACATCCACTTGAGGTTATATGCTTCTGTAGAACTGAGAGAGTTAAGAGATGGTGTACAGAGAAAAATGTGAATACCAAACTTAACAAAGCCGAGGAATTTTGGGTGAATATTTTAAGCACCTTTATTCCTGGAGTATTGAATATTGACTTTATTTATCATCATAAGCAAATAACGTTGCTAATAACTTAGGCAGTTAGAACATTAAACATGGCACTGAACATGTGGGGATGGAAATTAGTTAATCATTCTTTACAAATAATTCTGATATACACAGGACTTGCGGGTATGGACAAATAACTTGCAGGAATAGACACAGGACTGTGGAGCAACACATATGTGGTATCTAGAAAGGCTTGGCAGAAGTAAAGTCCAGGAGCAGACCTAGTCAGAACAAGAAGATATCTTGGAAACGGGATTCGAAAACAACTGTCTAGAGGCAGAGTCCACCCTGGGATACAGGATATGGTAGAAACAGAACAAATAGAAGCAACTTACAAAAGGCACCAGGATCAAATGTCATATCAGAAGAGAGATAAGCAACAGGGTAGTTTGTGAATAATCAATATACAGACAATAACCTGTGACTGGTTGACCACTACTAGTCTGCAGTCTGAGAGCATACTTGATCTAATGAGAATGGCATACTGCAATAGGAGAGTATTTTATCATCTATCTCCTTGAGTCAGGTTTGAGTAGAGCTTGGGCAGTAGAGCTGAATACTCTGTTGACATACAATATAAGTGAAGAAGATTGTGGCACATAATACAAATTACTTTTCTTGTCACTTACTTCTGTCAGTCTCGCATTACCCTGCTACTTCAGAAGGAAGCGATGGAAGCACGTACTGCGTGGATGTAAGTTATTCACGCCCCCTTCCTCGATAACCCCACCCATACTTTCAGCGCATCATAATTTTGCACGCCCAACTGACATAGCGGTTTTAGAAATGACCACAGGTCCTCTTTAAATGAAGTCTTACATAAAGATAAAACATTTTTATATTTAAATTGTATTTTGTTGCTTTAAAATGAAGTTCACATCCAATAGCAAGGCTTCACAGACCTGCTAAGGAGTTGGCAGCAACCAAACTTGTCTCTAATCCAACGTAATGACCTCTATGGAAAAGCTTCCAGTAATAATGTTCTTTGGCTCTTCTTTGTGAGAGAGCAGCAGGCAATTCCTTATAAAGTAAAAGTAAAGAATAAAATCTGTCTTCCATAAACATCATTAAATATCTTACTAAATGAATTTAAATTGCTTGAGTGTTGAATCACATTTAAGAACTTGTTCCAATCATTGAGGAACAAGAAGGAAGAGAACATATATTATCTGAACTAAAGCCATTTTCATAACTGCAATGCTCTTTGTGCACGAGTGGAAATGTAATTTGGAACATCAATTCAATGTGGTTAATGATTTAACACATTATTTAAAATTCCCATTTTATGATGAAAAATGTCTTGGGAACAACTTACATCAATATTAACAAGACCACACATGTATTCAAATATACTAACCAACAGAGGCTGCAACTTATGTGTGACCCAAAGGCTTTTATGCAGAATAAAAAAAGAATTTATTAGCTGGATACTCTCATTGAATAGGTTTATAAATCTGCACTACTGTACAGTAATAATCAATAATCATCACAGTAAAGAATAGAATCTAATAGAAAGTATAAAATCATGTATGTAAGGCTCTGTGTACACTATGGACTGCGCCATGTGTAAGAATTAGACTGTTTTTATTTATCTCTCCCAGTGTGTCTAATGGAAAGGGAATGTACCAATAGCATTGTATATCTTGCATGACAGATTTCAATTTAGTACAGGTCTGTAGGCTATGTCACATGTCAGAATCTTGAGCTTGGCACTTTGGACAGCCCACTGTTAAAGGGGTACTCCGGTGAAAAACTTTTTTTCTTCAAATCAACTGGTGCCAGAAAGTTAAACAGATTTGTAAATTACTTCTATTAAAAAATCTTAATCCTTCCTGTACTTATTAGCTGCTGAATACTACAGCAGAAATTATTTTCTTTTTGAAACACAGAACTGTCTGCTGACATCACGAGCACAGTGCTCTCTGCTGACATCTCTGTTCATTTTATGAACTGCCCAGAACAGCATATGTTTGCTATGGAGATTTCCTTTTACTCTGGACAGTTCCTAAAATTGACAGAGATGTCAGCAGAGAGCACTGTGCTCGTGATGTCAGCAGACAGCTCTGTGTTTCAAACGGAGATGAATTTCCACTGTAGTATTCAGCAGCTAATAAGTACAGGAAGGATTAAGATTTTTTAATAGAAGTAATTTACAAATCTAGAGAAAAATTGAGGTATGTGCAGCTCACAAAATAAATTAGTCGAGGCTAAATGGAAAGTATTTACACCAAAAAATACCAATATAACATAATATATAAAAAGAGAAAAGGGGTACCAAATGCCTCTAGACTAATACCATAAAATGGTACATGATGATATAAATTAAATTACAGAAAAAATAAAGTCGGACTGTGCTTCACTTTAAATGATGTACAAAATTTAATATAAAATAATTACAAGTGAGACATAAAATAAATATAAATAATACAAATCCAATACATAAATATCTCCTTCCACAGGGCCCTTGTGGGGAGGTAATGATATTGAAATACAAAAGATATTTAAAAAAAAGATATTTAAAAAAACGGCATGTGTATAATATTCTTCCGCTATTCCAATTTTGTGCAAACCGATATGATACACTTTTTATAAAGTACACTCCGTTCTCATAAGGTTTAGAACAGTTCATAAAATGGTATAATTGCCAACTCCTATAGATGATTTTTGGCTGGACGTCCGAGAGATGAATGGCAAGTGCTGTGGAGGCTGTGTCCAGCGCTAGCATGCGCTTGCGGTGTTGGGCCCGGATGCCACAGGCCGAGGACAAGTCACCGGTCACGGAGTAACTCCGGAGATGGAGGCAGACTCGGAGACAGGTGTTGTGGAGGCTGTGTCCAGCGCTGGCATGTGCTTGCGGTGACGGGCCCGGTTGCCACAGGCCGAGGAGAAGTCACCGGTCACGGAGTAACTCCGGAGATGGAAGCACACTCGGAGACAGATGGATCTACTCCGGGAACGAAGGAAAGCCTCGTGGAGGATCTCTCGGCGTCTGATGGTATGGCGGATAGAATGCAGCCAGGTGTGGAAACAACAGATGACGAAGTTGTATCTGAGGTAAGTGATAGCGGTTTGTGGATTGCGGTGGTCATGCGGTAATAGTCTCTTTCCCTAGACGCATTTCAGGGTACTTTGAGCTTCACTGTTAGATATCTCTACTGAGGAAAGGGTCGTCTACAAAGTCCTTTTATACATGTTACCTGTCTAATTGTAGCAGGTGTGTTTCTGTTTAGATCTTCCGCAAATAGCGGAATGGAACGGAAAACATAGGGTTGTTTCATCTTGATAGAACAATGTTCACATTTGGCATCAGTATGCATGCGTTCTTACTTAGGTATAATGTTATACATATTGTAGACATCAAGAATGATAAATGTAACACACAATAAGATGATTAGGATATGCAGATAAAGTAAAATGGAAAAAAAAAATTTATACACAAAGTGGTTAAGGGATGGCTTGTCACGCAGAGCAAAAATAGAGTGGGTCAAGCCATCCCTTAACCACTTTGTGTATTAATTGTGTTTACTGACTTTGTACTTTTTTCTATACATATTCTTTTATCTTTTTATACATATCTATTTTTATTTGTATTTTTCCTCTATTTTATAATACATTTTTTTTATTTATTTTCTATTCATTATTTTTTATTTTATATTTTATTATTTATTTTTATATAGTGTTTATTATTTACTTTTTATTATTTTTTTATATTTTTTATAATTTTTTATTTTTAGTATTATTTATATTTATTTTAATTTTATTTTTATAATTATTATTTATTTATTATTTATTATTCTTTATATTTTATTTTTATCTTTATTTTATATTTTTATTTTATTTTTATTTTTAATCTCTAGGTTCTATTTATTTATTATTTAATTTTTTCTATTTTTTTTCTATTTTTTTGTATATAATATACTTTTTTTTACACTTCATTTATTTTTTATTATTATTTATTTTCATTTTATTATAATTATTATCATGATTATCCCTATTTATCCTCATTTGTACTCATTCATTCTCATTCATTCTTATTTTTAATTTTATTTTTATTTTCTATATTTTTTCTATATTTCTATATATTTTTTTTCCATTTTACTTTATCTGCATATCCTAATCATCTTATTGTGTGTTACATTTATCATTCTTGATGTCTACAATATGTATAACATTATACCTAAGTAAGAACGCATACATACTGATGCCAAATGTGAACATTGTTCTATCAAGATGAAACAACCCTATGTGTTCCGTTCCATTCCGCTATTTGCGGAAGATCTAAACAGAAACACACCTGCTACAATTAGACAGGTAACATGTATAAAAGGACTTTGAGCTTCACTGTTAAAGATATCTCTACTGAGGAAAGGGTCGTCTACAAAGTACCCTGAAACGCGTCCAGAGAAAGAGACTATTACCGCATGACCACCGCAATCCACAAACCGCTATCACTTACCTCCGATACAACTTCGTCATCTGTTGTTTCCACACCTGGCTGCATTCTATACGCCATACCATCAGACGCCGAGAGATCCTCCACAAGGCTTTCCTTCGTTCCCGGAGTAGATCCATCTGTCTCCGAGTGTGCTTCCATCTCCGGAGTTACTCCGTGACCGGTGACTTCTCCTCGGCCTGTGGCAACCGGGCCCGTCACCACAAGCGCATGCCAGCGCTGGACACAGCCTCCACAACACCTGTCTCCGAGTCTGCCTCCATCTCCGGAGTTACTCCGTGACCGGTGACTTCTCCTCGGCCTGTGGCATCCGGGCCCGTCACCGCAAGCGCATGCTAGTGCTGGACACAGCCTCCACAGCACTTGCCATTCATCTCTCGGACGTCCAGCCAAAAATCATCTATAGGAGTTGGTAATTATACCATTTTATGAACTGTTCTAAACCTTATGAGAACGGAGTGTACTTTATAAAAAGTGTATCATGTCCGTTTGCACAAAATTGGAATAGCGGAAGAATATTATACACATGCCGTTTTTTTTAATATCTTTTTTAAAATATCTTTTGTATTTCAATATCATTACCTCCCCACAAGGGCCCTGTGGAAGGAGATATTTCTGTATTGGATTTGTATTATTTATATTTATTTTATGTCTCACTTGTAATTATTTTATATTAAATTTTGTACATCATTTAAAGTGAAGCACAGTCCGACTTTATTTTTTCTGTAATTTAATTTATATCATCATGTACCATTTTATGGTATTAGTCTAGAGGCATTTGGTACCCCTTTTCTCTTTTTATATATTAATTTACAATTCTGTTTAACTTTCTGGCACCAGTTGATTTAAAAAAAAAAAAAAGTTTTTCACCGGAGCACCCCTTTAAGTATTACAATAAAAGGTTTCCCCAATTGCACACAAACAATATGTTTTCTTACCTGGTTTCAAATGTTCTCATATTTGTGTTTGCATACTCTTCATAATGTCTTTTGATGTATTGTACTGCTGTTTTCATGTGCTTATATGCATTGTACTGTTATTTATAGTGTTGAGCGGCATAGGCCATATTCAAATTCGCGAATATTCGCGAATATATGGACGAATATTCGTCATATTCGCGAATATTCGCAATGTTCTCGTTTTATTTTCGCATATGCGAATATTCGCGTGTACGCAAATTAACATATGCGAAAATTTGCATACACAAAAATAATCATAAGCTAAAATTCGCATATGCGAAAAGTATCATATGCAAATTTTCGCATAAGCGAAAATTCGCACACCAGTCTCCCACAGTAGTATTAGGGCCTTCTTACACCACATAAGCTGGAAGCAGAGAGGGATGATCACTGTGATGTGTACTGTGAAAAAAAAAAAAATACGAATATTCGTAATTATGAATATATAGCGCTATATTCGCGAATATTCACGAATTCGCGAATATGCGATATTCGCGAATAAAATTCGAATTGCGAATATTCGCGAGCAACACTATTATCTAACTACACAGAATGTTCTGGACGCCTATCACTACCTCTTATACATGACTATGCTGTTACTCTATGTACTGTACTGCTGCCTGCAATACCTGCACTGCCATCTATAGTACTCTACTCTCTCCCCATATATTAGTCTATCATTTATTGTTCCATATTCATTGTACTTGCATCTGTGTTATGAATTATAACTCTTTTCATATGTGCAGCGCCCTGGAACTAAAATATAAATAATGATATCAATAATAATAATCATAATAATAATACTGCTCTTTATCTACTCAAGATGTCATGGATTGCTCTTTTATTGTACATGCACTAGAGCAAGCTGCTCTATTGCATACAAAGGTGAGGATGGCTCTATTTTACTATTGGCCCAAGGCTTTGTGCTTCATGGGTCCGAGGATTAAATGCCTCCACCTTTATGCAAATATTTTGGTAGGTAGATAGCCAGTTAGGTAGCTAGAAAGGTAGGTAACTTGCTGGCTAGCGAGGTAGCCAGGTAGCTAGGTGGCTAGCTACTTACCCAGATAGGTAGGTAGCCCTGTAGGTAGGTAGTCAATTTGATAGGTAGCCCAGTAGGTAGATAGGTAGCCCAATAGGTAGGTAGGTAGCCAAGTTGCTAGGTATCCGCCTTTCTGCCAAGATTAAAAAAACAATAAAAAAACATACTTCCTCTTGTCCCACGCAGGGATTACCAGAGCACATCCTTCCTTCTCCACAGAGCAGGCACCGATCAGTGTAGCTCTCAGATCCTGGGGCTGCCCATATACAGTTAAAAGCAGCACTTGCTTGTCTGGGGATCCAAGTGAATTAACATCTGTGGCATGTGGGTGCCGGATCAAAAATAAAAATAAACAATTGACACCCCACTGTCAAGGTGCTGCTTGGGTCCAAAGAACCTAGTGGGGCCTATCTCTGTCCATGTCAGGAACTGTCAAGAACAGGAGAAAATCCGCATAGCAAACCTCTACTGCTTGGGACAGTTCCCCACATGGACAAAGGTGTCAGCAGAGAGCACTGTGGTCAGACAGAAAATACATTTTAAAAAAGAGGACTTCCTGTGGAGTATACAGCAGCTGATACTGGAAGGATTAAGATTTTTAAATAGAAGTAATTTACAAATCTGATTCACTTTATGGCACCAGAAAGTGTTTTCCACTGGAGTACCCCATTAATGTTTAGAAAAGGTCAGCATCATGCACATATTATCTTTGTCCTTCAAAAATGGGCAACTCCTGGAGACTAAATGCATTGATGAATGAAGGAAATCACTTTTCAGTTCTGGCCCCACATTTTATTTGGCTTATTATTGTAGTGCTTACCGGATTCAATTGTTCTTGCATGCCCTTCCCCCCTCTCAATCAACCCCCTCTTCTGAAGGCAGAATGGCATAATGAAAATTCACATAAGCCACGCTTCCTATAAAAAAAACATAACACCAAAAAAACCTCCAAAAATAACCAAATTTCTGAAGTATTGGAAGAAAATGTAACCTAAAAAAAGCCAGAATGCTGATTCTGTGGGGCATAAAACAAACAAAAAAAAAAAAAAAAAAAGGGGGGGGGGGAGAGGGGTTTGTTTTTTTGGCATGCACTCAGTATACATAGTTAGTTTTTTGTTTTAGTAACATAGTAACATAGTTCATAAGGTTGAAAAAAGACCAGAGTCCATCTAGTTCAACCTATAACCCTAGTGAGTCCCTACTGAGTTGATCCAGGGGAAGGCAAAAAACCCTCATACTAGAGGTAAAAATTCCTTCCCGACTCCAAATATGGCAGTCAGAATAAATCTCTGGATTAACATGCTGTCCCTAAATATCTAGTATACATAACCAGCAATGTTATTACTCTCCAAAAATGCATCCAGACCCCTTTTGAACTCTTTTACAGAGTTCATCATGACCACCTCCTCCGGGAGAGAATTCCACAGTCTCACTGCTCTTACAATAAAGAACCTCCGTCTGTGCTGGTGTAGAAACCTTCTTTCCTCTAGACGTAGAGGATGCCCCCTTGTTACAGATACAGTCGTGGGTATAAATAAATCATGGGAGAGATCTCTGTACTGCCTCCTGATATATTTATACATAGTTATTAGGTCTCCCCTAAGCCCTCTCTTTTCTAAACTAAATAACCCCAATTCTGATAATCTTTCTGGGTACTGTAATCCTCCCATTCCCCGTATTACTCTGGTTGCCCGTCTTTGAACCCTCTCCAGCTCCACTATATCTTTCTTGTACACTGGTGCCCAGTACTGTACACAGTATTCTATGTGTGGTCTGACTAGTGGTTTGTACAAGGGTAGAATTATTTCCTTGTTTTGGGCATCTATGCCCCTATTGATGAACCCCATGATTTTATTTGCCTTGGCAGCAGCTGCCCGACACTGGTCACTACAGCTAAGTTTACTATTAACTAAGACGCCCTAAGTGCTTTTCCACGTCAGTCGTCCCATGTGTGCTCCCATTCAATATATAACCCCGTCCTGGATTTTTCCTCCCCATGTGCATTACCTTACATTTATCAGTGTTAAACCTCATCTGCCACTTCTCAGCCCAAACCCCCAAACAATCCAGATCCATTTGTAACAGTGCACTGTCCTCTATTGTGTTTACCGCTTTACAGAGTTTAGTATCATCTGCAAAGATTGCTACTTTACTATTCAACCTCTCTACAAGGTCATCAATAAATATATTAAATAGAACAGGACCCAAGACTGACCCCTGTGGTAACCCACTAGTAACAGTCCCCCAATCAGAATAAGTACCATTAATAACTTTCTCCCCCAGACCAATCCTTCTCATTTTATGCACCAACCGTTTATGTGGCACCGTATGAAATGCTTTGGAAAAATCCAGATATACGACATCCAGCGATTCCCCTTGGTCCAGTCTGGAGCTCATCTCCTCATAAAAGCTGATCAGGTTAGTTTGACAGGACCGATCCCTCATAAAACGATGCTGATATGGTGTCATACATTTATTTTTATCAAGATATTCCAAAATAGCATCTGTTAGAAAACCCTCTAACAATTTACATACAACGGAGGTTAAACTAACAGGTCTGTAATTCCCAGGGTCACCTTTTGTCCGCTTTTTAAATATTGGCACCACATTTGTCATGCGCCAGTCCTGGGGAACAGTCTCTGTTACTATAGAGTCCCTGAATATTAACAATACTTAATTCCTTTAGAACTCGGGGGTGAATGGCATCTGGACCTGGTGATTTGTCTATTTAGATTTTTTGTAGGTGGCACTGTACTTCTTCCTGGGTTAGACAGGTGACCTGTACTGGGGAGTTTACCTTATCACATTGTATTTCACCTGGCATTTCATTTTCCTTGGTGAATACAGTGGAGAAGAATGTGTTTAGTATATTTGCTTTTTCCTGATCCCCATCTTTAATTTCTTCCTCATCATTTTTTTAAAGGGCCTACACTTTTATTTTAGACCTTTTTTCTATTTATATAATTAAAGAACATTGTGGGGTTAGTTTTACTCTCTTTGGCAATGGGTCTTTCTGTCTCTATTTTTGCGGCTTTTATCTGTATTTTACATATTTTAACTTTTTCTCTATAGCTTTTAAATGCTTCTTCACTGCCGTCCTGTTTTAGTAGTTTAAATGCTTTATTTTTGTTATTTATTGCCCCCTGAACATTTTTATTCATCCATACTGGTTTTCTTTTATTTCTGACCCTTTTATTCCCATAGGGTATATGCATCTTACAGTGAGAATTTAAGATATTCCTAAAAGTGTCAGTATTCATATTTTTGAGGACATTATCTCATTTTATATTGTTAAGGGCTTCTATGAGGTGATCGAACTTTGCTTTCCTAAAGTTCATTGTTTTTGTGTCCCCTCGAGAGATTCCCTTATTGAAGAACAAGTTATAATGTATTATATTATGATCACTATTTCCTAGGTGTCCTTCTACTTGCACATTAGTTACTCTGTCTGGTCTGTTGGTTAATATGAAAGGGGTTCTCCGGCGCTTACACATCTTATCCCCTATCCAAAGGATAGGGGATAAGATGCCTGATCGCTGGAGTCCCGCAGCTGGGGACACCTGTGATCATGCACGCAGCACCCCGTTTGTAATCAGTCCCCGGAGCGTGTTAGCTCCGGGTCTGATTCCAGTCGACCGCAGGGCCGGCGGCGTGTGACGTCACGACTCCGCCCCGTGTGATGTCACGCTCCGCCCCTCAATGCAAGCCTATGGGAGGGGGCGTGATAGCTATCACGCCCCCTCCCGTAGGCCTGCATTGAGGGGCGGAGTGTGACGTCACACTGGGGCGGAGGCGTGACGTCACACGCTGCCGGCCCTGCGGTCGATCGTAATCAGACCCGGAGCGAACACGCTCCGGGGACTGATTACAAACGGGGTGCCGCGTGCATGACCACGGGCATCCCCAGCTGCGGGACTCCCGGGATCAGGCATCTTTTCCCCTATCTTTTGGATAGGGGATAAGATGTGTAAGCACCGGAGAACCCCTTTAAGTCAAGTAGGGCGCCCCCTCTGCTCAGCCCTGCACCATTTGGGACAGATAATTGTCTTTAGCTATAGTCAGAAACCTGTTTCCCTTATGAGATTCACAGGTCTCGGTCTCCCAGTTTATATCAGGATAGTTAAAGCCCCCCATTATTATCACCTCATTTTGATTTTCTGCCTTGTTTATTTGCTTCAGTATTTGATATTCTGTCTCTTCCATTATGCTTGGTGGCTTATAACAAACCCCTACCAGAATTTATTTATTTATATCGTTTTCATATACATATCGTTTTCCTCCCATATATCCTCCCGCAGTGAGGCCTTCAGACTCGATTTCACATAAAGACAAACCCCTCCCCCTTTCCGTTTTGTCTGATCCTTCCTGAATAGTCTATATCCCTGTATATTGACCGCCCAGTCACAGCTATCATCCAACCAAGTCTCTGTTATACCCACTATGTCATAATTTTCTTCAGACATCAACCACGCCAGTTCGTCAGTTTTATTGGACAGACTTTTGGCATAAGTCAACATGCAATTCAATGGTGTATGATTTTTCTTCCTATGAAGCCTATCCCCATTAACTATTCCAACCCCTCCCTCCGCTTCACACCCAGGTATATTACTAAGTCCCCCCTCTCTATCTACACTATCTTCTCCCTCTACGTTGTGGGTTCCCTCCCCCCCAGTCCCTAGTTTAAACACTCCTCCGCCTTTCTAGCCATCTTCTCCTCAAGCACAGCTGCACCCTCCCCGATGAGGTGCAGCCCGTCCCTACGGTAGAGCCGGTAACCGACAGCGAAGTCGGCCCAGTTCTCCATTAACCCAAACCCCTCCTTCCTACACCAGCTTCTGAGCCACTTGTTTACCTCTCTGATCTCCCGCTGCCTCTCTTGTGTCGCTCGTGGTACAGGTAATATTTCAGAAAATATTACCTTGGAGGTCCTTGCCTTAAACTTGCAGCCTAAGTCCCTGAAATAATTTTTAAGGACATTCCACCTACCTCTTACTTTGTCATTGGTGCCAATATGTACCATGACTGCTGGGTCCTCTCCAGCCCTACCCAGCAACCTGTCAACCCGATCCGCAATGTGCCAAACTCAAGCGCCAGGAAGCCAACACACTGTTCGGCGATCCCGGTCTTTGTGACAGATTGCCCTGTCTGTCCCCCTAATAATAGAGTCCCCCACTACCAGTACCTGTCTGGCCTGCCCTGTACTCCTCCCTCCCTCCTTACTGGAGCAGACACCCCCCTGGCGGGGGATTTTTAGAAAAAAATTCTTTAAATCACCATGTTTTGAGCCCTTTTCTCTTTCTTCCTCTAGAGTTGTTCATTTTTTGTGCTGCAATCTGTTATGCTTATATTTTACAAATACCTTTATAAAAGGATTATTACAAAATTTTTGTATTTTTTTTAAATTTATGTCAGTGCTCAATCTTGTTTACAAATACGCAATTCCATGACATGAACGCTGTAAGCAATGAAGCGGTTCATGAAGTACACAGTTAAGTAGCTCAATTTAAATGGGCTTTATGAACTGAAAGAGTCTTGAGAACATCAGAGCAAAATATTCAAACATAGATTGAAAAAATTTAAATTATATTATAGGGATAGCTGAAGAAATATGTGGAAAAAGAAGTGAATCTTCCTCTCTAACTACCTCTATTTAGAGAAAGGCTATCATTTAGATGAGAATGAATGTTTATAACATGTACAGCACTTTTCTGTAAACCATTTCTACACCACATAATAAAAGCACAGCTTATTGTTAACCCCATGAGGATGCAGTGGGTTTTAGCCTTGTGGACACAGCCAATTTTAATTTAAGCGTTTACACATTTTCCTCTTCACCTACTAAGAGCCATAACCCTTATTTTTCTATCCACAGAGCCATATGTGAGCTTGTTTTATATGCAACCATATTTAATTTGTAATGACACCTTTCATTTACATAAAATCTACAGCAAAACAAAATACCATAATTATTTTTTTGGGAGGAAAATAAACAAAATTTAGCAAATTTTGTGGGGTTTTGCCTTTATGCAGTGCACTTTACAGTAAAACTAACATGTTATATTTATTCTATGTATCTATACGATTGAAACAATACCCATGGTTTTACATTTCCTATGCTGATCTCTATAACTTTTTATTGTTCGGTAAATGGGCCTGTATTAGGGCTTATTTCTGGGGCAGTGATCTGTAATTTTTATTGGTACCATGTATGTTTAGATGGGAATTTTTTTTCTGCAATATGATGTGACTAAAAATCAGCAACTCTGGTGTTTGATATGTTTTTACATTGACACCACTCACCGAACAGGAACATATACATTATGTCTTAATAATTTGGAGATGCCACGGCCCTCCACATGGGGGTGCCATCTGGGCAGAGGGACAGCCATAGCGGCTCTTAAGTGCTGTTATCAATAGCGCCAGAGGACTGCTGACTTCCATCATTGACTGTGAATGCACAGCTGCTGATAGTAGCTATCACTCACAGTCTGTGGGAGAGAAAGCGACAATGACAATTTTATCCTCATTTCCTGTCCTCATGTCCCAACTTTATATTCCATCAGGAAGAGATCACTTGAAAAAATTCATAGTGAAAAACTCCAGCACTTCCAGAGTGGATAAAAAGGTATAGAATTTATTCAATCTCCGTGGAGGTAAAAAACATGCATAGAAGGCAGGAAGGCAGACTGGATGAGCAGCAGAGACCGAACACTACGAGGGTGAGCTGTATATATTTTCCAGTTTCTCTTTATATTCCATCCTTATATCCCGCCCTTAGATATACCAACTTCATATCCTGTCCATATATATCAACCTTCTATCCCATCCTCATATCCCAACCTTACATCTAAAGCGACCTAAAGTGATCAGCAGATGTACTGGAAGTCTTAATGACTTGCATGAAACTTCAGACATAAACCCCCACTCTCGCAAATGGGTGTGGATTAGGGTTTATTTACCTCCACTATATTTTTTGTGGATATATAAGTAACATGTATACCAAGTTTCATCAAAATATCTTATTCCATTTGGACGTGATGCTGTAACATACATACAGACTTTGAGTTCTATATATATATATATATATATATATATACATATATATATATATATATATGAGAGTACCCGGCGTTGCCTGGTTTATCAAACACGGGTACAGGTACCAGACTCTATCCTAGGAGTAGCAGGATCAAAAGGTCAAAACAGGACTGACAAAACGCACAGTGTGAACACAGACTAAGGCAAAACAAAGCAAATGTAGAACAAACATACTCAAATACCTAAACCCGACAATATACTAAAACAAAGCAGGTTAAAATCTATATATCAAATAGGACAGATAACCATGGTTAAAACTCAGGATATGTCCTCAAACAGACAAAATCTAAAGTGCATAATAAGGCTGGGTCCACACTACGTTTTGTCCCATACGGGAGCGCATACGACAGGAGGGAGCTAAAAGCTCGCGCTCCCGTATGTGACCGTATGCGTTCCCGTATGCCATTCACTTCAATGAGCCGACCGGAGTGAAACGTTCGGTCCGGTCGGCTCATTTTTGCGCCGTATGCGCTTTTACAACCGGACCTAAAACCGTGGTTGACCACAGTTTTAGGTCCGGTTTAAAAGCGCATACGGCGCAAAAATGAGCCGACCGGACCGAACGTTTCACTCCAGTCGGCTCATTGAAGTGAATGGCATACGGGAACGCATACGGTCACATACGGGAGCGCGAGCTTTTAGCTCCCTCCTGCCGTATGCGCTCCCGTATGGGACAAAACGTAGTGTGGACCCAGCCTAAGCCAGACACAGTCAGAGTAAGATCTAATTACCAGCAGCGAGTTTCAGCAGAGGGTTTAAATAACCACACCTGAGCTGCCATAGGCTGAGAGCATTAAAGGGGTACTCCGGTGAAAACCTTTTTCTTTTAAATCAACCGGTGGCAGAAAGTTAAACATATTTGTAAATTACTTCTATTAAAAAATCTTAATCCTTCCTGTACTTATTAGCTGCTGAATACTACAGAGGAAATTCTTTTCTTTTTGGAATGCCCTCTGATGACATTGCGAGCACAGTTCTCTCTGCTGACGTTATTATAATAATAATAACGCTTTATTTATTGTTGTCCTTAGTGGAATTTGAACCCAAGTCCCCAGCACTGCAGGGCAGCAGTGCTAACCACTGAGCCACCATGCTGCCCTTATGCTAAAATGGACAGAGATGTCAGAAGAGAGCACTGTGCTCGTGATGTCATCAGTGTTCCAAAAAGAAAGGAATTTCCTCTGTAGCATTCAGCAGCTAATAAGTACTGGAAGGATTAAGATTTTTTAATAGAAGTAATTTACAAATATGTTTAACTTTCTGCAACCAGTTGATTTAAAAGAAAAAAGGTTTTCACCGGAGTACCCCTTTAACTCTTCCCAAACCAAGGAGAATAGCACAGAAACTGATCAGACACAAAAATAATATCTGAACAGGACCTAAAGCTGAAAAATGCAAAAACAACTTCTTGCATGGAACTTGAAACAAAAAATCCCATCCTTCACATAAGGGGGTAGGTTAAGGGTTAATTTAACTATCCTATGTTTTTATTTGAAATATAAGTGATATGTGTACCAAGTATTATTGAAATATCACCAGCCATACAAAGTTATGCTGAAACATACATTTCCCATAGACTTGCATGGGACTTTAACATCTTCAGGACACAGGGCGTATGCATACGCCCTGCATCCTGAGTCCTTAACCTCTTAAGGATGCAGGGCGTACCTGTACACCCTGTGCCCAGGCCCAGTGTTTAAAACAGGGTCACGCCGTGACCCTGCATCACACCGGGTTGGTCCCAGCTGCTATCAATAGCAGCCGGGACCCTGGGCTAATAGCGCGCGACACAAACTTTGATCGCCGCGTCAAAAACGAAAGTAAAAGCTTCCCGGTAGCTGAGTCGGGCTGATCGGGACTATCGCGATAAAATCGCGATGTCTCAATCAGCTTGGACGCGAGCGGAGGCCCCCTTACCTTGCTCCGTCACGTCCGATCGGAGTTTGATTGCTCCATGCCTAAACTACAGGCTCGAGCAATCAACCCCCTATTACGCTGATCCATGCAAAGCTATGACTTTGCAGGGATCAGGGTAAAAGATCAATGTGTGCAGTGTTATAGCCCCCTATGGGAGCTATAACACTGCAAAAAAAAGTGAAAAAAAACTTAATAAAGGTCATTTAACCCCTTCCCTAATAAAAGTTTGAATCACCCCCTTTTTCCCATAAAAAACTGTGTAAATAAAAATAAAAACAAACATGTGATATCGCCACGTGCGTAAATGTCCGAACTATGAAAATATATCGTTAATTAAACCGCACGGTCAATGGCGTCTGCGCAAAAAAATTCCAAAGTACAAAATATTGTATTTTTGGTCACTTTTATATCATAAAAAAATGAATAAAAAGCAATCAAAAAGTCCGATCAATGCAAAAGTGGAACCAATAAAAAATTCAGCACACGGCGCAAAAATTGAGCCCTCAAGCCGGCCCGTACGCGGAAAAATAAAAAAGTGAACCTTAATGCTGCCTTAATAGTGATCAAGGCGCATTAAATGTGGAGTATATACACCTCCAAGGTTAAGATTTAAACAACAACAAAGACGTGGTCTCAAATAGCAGGAGGTGCTCAACCCCAAATGCAGTTGTGCATTTATACTGGGGGAGCAGATCCTGCCCTTGTAGTCCGTTGCTAAGGGCGATCCCCAGCATAAAAATGCATACAATGGTGGATGCCTGCAACAGACTACAAGTGCCACAATGGCATCCTCCACCAGATAGACGGTGTGGATGTGCTGGGTGTTGTAGTTTTGCAACATCTGGAGGTCCGCAGGTTGTAGACCACTGTCCTATACTTTACATTGCACGGATCCCTCAACATGCGATGGTTTCAACAAACAATGGTCTGTTTGGAACGGATTACCATCGTATGTTGAGGGACCACAGAGATTCAGGGTGGATACAGCACCAAATAGCTGAGGACTCAGGTTGGTAGATGGAACAAGACTTTATTTGCCATCCATGTGCAACGTTTCGGCAATAAACTGCCTTTTTCAAGCATATCAAACAAAGTGACAATGTGCATATATATAGGAATCACAACATGCTGTGATTGGTTACATAACAGGTGTTATACATATATCATTACAATCAATGGCCACATCCTATTGGCTAAACTGTGTTGTCATAGTGATTCAAATATACAAAAGATATAAATATAAGAAATATGAGAAAACAGCCATCTAAAACATATATAAGCTTCAGATGTGTTCACTGGGACTTCACTTACACTGATCCATGTCACCGATTGCAACTTCATCACATAGATCGCATGAAAAAACTTGGGTCTGTATGTGACAGCTCCGCTTATAAACAACCAAACTGCAGCTGCGTGGCTCCACACCGTGTAGTTCCGATCAGCTGACCACTATAGGTCAGCTGATACAGGAGCGTCATAGATGCCCGGGATCAAAACAGTATGATCCGTGCAAGCGCCAACTGCCTGCGCATGCGTAATGCGTCTACATGAGTCACCACACATCAGTGAATCGGCCAGTGCATATCATATGCGCCCGCCGATACCCGAGGAGCACCTGACCAAAGACGCACCGCATAGTCTATAATGCATATGAGTCTGATTAGACTTCCATATATGCACTCATAAAGACAAATTTACCTTAAACCTAGGCATCTATGTAAATAACAATAAAAAAGTATATCACAAGAAGATGCCATATAGAAACATGGATCAGTGTAACACAGACTATATTCAAATCATAAGATCTACATTTATACAAAAGAAAAAACATTTTTCAGGAGTCCTCAGTGAATTCATCCTCAGCTGTAATCTTCATATAAGGTGATGATGAATAAGTGAAGTGAATCTAAAAAAATACATAAAAAATATTAAAATATCATCATAGAGAGATATCCAAAAACCTCATGTTGTCACTTATAAAAATTAAATACACGGAACAGGTAGAAGAAAAAGTGAAAGCAAAAAATGAAAAAAAGAAAAAAAGATAAATTAAAGACCCAAAAATAATTAAATAAAATATAAAAATAAAAAATATATATGTGTAATGGAAAATAAATAAAAAATAAATAATAAAAAATGAAGTAAAAAATAAAAATAAATAAAAATTAAATAAAATAAAAAAAATAAAAACTGGCAAAAAGAAAGATAAAAAAATGAATATTAAAAAAAAGGAAAAAACATGTAAAGAAAAAATAAAATAAAAATAAAATAAAAAATAAATAAAAATAAAAATAAAAATAAAAAATAATAAATAAAAAATATAAAATATAAATAAAAATTAAAAAAAGAAAAAAAGTAAAAAAGGAAAAGAAAAGGAAGAAAAAGGGGGGAGGGGAAGGGGAAAAGGCAAAAAAAAAAAAAAAGAACAAAAGAAAAGAGAAGGAAAAGAAAAAATGAATAATAAAAGGAAAAATCAAAAATCAAAAATAAGGAAAATAAATTAGAATAAGGAGGAGAAAGAAAGAGAAGAGTAAAAAGAGAAAAAGAACAAAAGGGGGAAAAAAAGAAAAAGAGGGAAAAAGGAAAAAAGAGAGAAAAAGGGGAAAAAAAAGGGAAAGGGAGGGGGGAAAAAAAGACCAGAAAAAAGGAATAAAGAGCAGAAAGAGAAAAAAAAGGGGAGAAGAAATAAAGTAAAAACAGAAATGAAAAGGAGGATAGTCTAAATGCCTACATAAAGGGTTTCAAGCCAAAATCCATATTTAATCCCTTTGGATACATCGTATCTAATGTATAGATCCATTTAAGTTCTTTCTGGCGCAATAATTTCTCCCTGTCACCCCCTCGTCTCAACACAGGTACATGAGATTTTAAGGAGTGGGCTCTGAAATTTTGGGGACACTAACAGACTAAAACTGCATTGATTAATTATAATGCTGCATATGATATTTTGAACTCCCTTGGGATATATTCATAATACTTATATAGAGGGCTCAGTCTTATAATAGTACTAGCTGAGTACCCGGCGTTGCCTGGTTTTTCCTTCCTAATCCTTGTTGGGGAGGAAAATAAACAGAGGAGGAAGCTTTTGGCTTCATATCCCATGCTCATATATTGTTGTCATATCCCGACCTCCTATCCCGTCCTTCTATCCCGTCCTCCTATCTCGTCCTCCTATCCAGTCCTCTTTTCCCGTCCTCATATCTCGACCTCCTTTCCCGTCCTCCTATCTCGACCTCCTTTCCCGTCCTCCTATCTCGACCTCCTTTCCCGTCCTCCTATCTCGACCTCCTTTCCCGTCCTCCTATCTCGACCTCCTTTCCCGTCCTCTTTTCCCGTCCTCCTATCCTGTCCTCCTATCCTGTCCTCCTATTCCGTCCATCTATCCCGTCTTCCTATCCCATCCTCCTATCCCATCCTCCTATCCCGTCCTCCTATCCCGTCCTCCTATCCCGTCCTCCTATCCCGTCCTCCTTTCCCATCCTCTTTTCCTGTCCTCCTTTCATGTCCTCCTTTCCCATCTTCCTTTTCCATCCTCCTATCCTGTCATCCTATCCCGTCCTCCTATCCCATCCTCCTATCCCGACCTCCTATCCTGTCCTCCTATCCCGTCCTCCTATCCCGTCCTCCTATCCCATCCTCCTATCACGACCTCCTATCCCGTCCTCCTATCACAACCTCCTATCCCGTCCTCCTATCACGACCTCCTATCCCGTCCTCCTATCTCGACCTCCTATCCCGTCCTCCTATCTCGACCTCCTATCCCGTCCTCCTATCACGACCTCCATTCCCGTCCTCCTATCCCGTTCTCCTATCTCGACCTACTATCCCGACCTCCTATCTCGACTTCCTATCCCGACCTCCTATTCCGACCTCCTATCTCGACCTCCTATCCCGACCTCCTATCTCGACCTCTTATCCCGACCTCCTATCCCGTCCTCCTATCCCATCCTACTATTGCGTCCTCCTATCGCGTCCTCCTATCTCGATCTCCTATCCCGACCTCCTATCCTGACCTCCTACCCCGGTCCTCCTATCGCATCCTCCTATCCCGTCCTCCTATCCCGTTCTCCTATCTTGACCTCCTATCCCATCCTCCTATCCCATCCTCCTATCCCGACCTCCTATCCCGGTCCTCCTATCGCGTCATTCTATCCCGTCCTCCTATCCCGTCCTCCTATCCTGACCTCCTATCCTGACCTCCTATCTCGTCCTCCTATCCCGTCCTCCTATCCCAACCTCCTATTTCGTCCTCCTATGTCATCCTCCTATCGCGTCCTCCTATCCCGTCCTCCTATCCCGACCTCCTATCCCGTCCTCCTATCCTGACCTCCTATCCCGACCTCCTATCCCGAGCTCCTATGTTGACCTCCTATCCTGACCTCCTATCCCGACCCGTAATATGTGTACCAGTAATTGAAATATCTCCAGCCGTACGGAAGGTATGTGGGAACCTACATTTTCCATTGATTTGCATGGGACTTTAAACAAAAACCCCGACCCTCACAAATGGGGGTAGTTAAGGGTTAAATTAACTATCCTATATTTTAAGTGGACATATAAGTAACATGTGGCCATGTATTATCGAAATATCTCCAGCCGTTTGGAAGTTATGCAGTAACATATATTTCCCATTGACTTGTATGGGACTTTAAATATAAACCCCGCCCCTGGAAAATGGGGGTGAGTAAGGGTTAAATCACTTATCCTATGTTTGTTGTTGACATATAAGTAACATGTGTGCCAAGTTTCATGTTAACATCTTTAGCCATTTGGACGTGATGCTGGAACATACATACATACATACATACACACACACGTTGAGTTTTATATATATAAATTGAACCTCATGCTCCAACAGTTTTTCATTGATAGATCCTGTCTGTAGAGCTTCATGTTATATTTTAATCATGCTATCGCGCAAATCGCTTCATTAAACTCCATGCTCCAGGGCATCTTAAATGGTGGATCCACATGTGAAGACATGGGGCAAGGAACTCTGGAAAGGTGGAAAGGCGGGATGACCCTGAATCACATGCAGGATGCAGCCTATCAGCAGCCAGTCACCCCTGTGATGTCACAGCCCTATATAATCTGCGTCTGGAACGCCATTAGCCCCTTAGCCCTTGACAAAGCTGACTCGCTCAGCGAAACGTCAGATGGGCTAACTTTTGGCTTTTAGACAGCGGTTAGGCATTATTTAAGCACTATTTACACTGTCAATACACTTAGTATTGACAGTGTAAATAGTGCTTAAATAATGCCTAACCGCTGTCTAAAAGCCAAAAGTTAGCCCGCCTGACATAGTACACTAAAAAGATTTAGTTATCAGAGAAGCACACAGCACAGGGTGTCTTCTCCCACACTGTCCTAATTATACCGCTGACAATTTTAAATGTCTGTCTGACATTATATTTGAGTTATATTTGAGTTAATAAACTTCAATTTTACTTGGGGTTTCTAGTAAGGGCTGTCCCCGCAAGGGGGCCACCCCTTAAAGGTTGTTTATGAATTATTCGCCCTGGAACCTCAGGGATCTTGTATTTGATTTCTAAGCCCTATATAATCGGCTGCCATGTTCTGGCTAGTCACTTCATACTTTCACTGCAGAGAGAGAGGACTGTCTGTACTTTGTGTGTTTAACAGAAAAGCTTTTTCCAGCAGCGTTTCACTTCCTAGTCACGTCAGCGTTCTGGTGGACAGAAAACAGTGTGTTTTTCACTGAAAATAATTTTTACTGCAGCCATTAACCTCCCAGTCACTTTCTATAGCATTGCATTACAGAGAGGAGCAGAGAGCTGTGTGTTTCCTCATACATTTGAACAAGCTGGCTCAGCTTGAGAAACCTTAGCAGAGGATGGTGGAATAATTTTTCAGCACATATCTGCCCTCTTTGTTCCATAAAAAATGGTCTGCTGGTTATACTAGTCTGAAGACAGCACAATACACACCCAGCAGTCCATTCCTAATAGTCTGTGAGAGAGTGCAATTTTGGGTTTAGTACACAGCGACTGTGTGCTGCAGCACTATTGTGTACTGCTGGTGTGCAAAAACTATGTTTCTTAAGCGTACTGTAGTGCATTTTTCTGCCCTCATAAGTGCATGGCACATACCTACATCTAAGTAGTGTACTATTTTCTACCTGTTAATCTGTCAAGGGTCTAGATACTGTGAAAAGCCAGGCAAAAGTAATCACTGGCTGGTGTTGTGCACAAATACGGTTTTTAAGCGCACTGTAGTGCATTTCTCTGTCCTCATAAGTGCACACCACATACCTACATCTAAGTAGTGTACTATTTTATACCTGTTAACCTGTCAAGTGCCTAAATAATGTGAAAGGACAGCCAAAAGTACACACCTGCTGCTGTTCTAGACAAATACTGCTTTAAGCGTAGTAAAGCGTATTGTACTCCCCTCATATATGCACTAAGTATGCCAGGCAGAGAAGTGCCAGGAAATGCACAGAGGAGTGGCAGAGGCCTAAATTCATCAGGCACAGGCAGAGGTTGCAGAAGACTAGGGGAGAGTGGCAGCAGGAGTCACAGCGAGAGGCCTGAGCTCCCGGTATCAGCTAGCAGTTGTGTCTTGACCAGCAACCCATCTGCCATCATCGATTGATTAACACGGTCATCCACTTCATCACAAGTGACATCTGATACCCCCAGTCAACAGTCCGTGGGTTCCTCACACAACCCTCAGTTGTCATGGTCCGGGTGCAGTCCCTGTCCTCCCATTGCCTCGGTCCCATGCTGTTCCCTACCCTAAAGAAGTATCTTATGCTGTGGGTTCAGCTCCACTATTCACTGAGGACAATCTAATAGAGGACAATCAGCAGTTACTGCCCAGCGAAGAAGTGGAGGAGACATCCGCCGCTTCATCCGCTAGGTGGGCAAGTAGTGATGAGGAGAGTGACATGGGAGGTGGTGTTGCCAGCGTTTAGAATCCTGAAGCAGACACTGTTGAGGAACCTGAGGAGGACATCAGTGATGGACAGACAATTTTGATGATGTTGAAGCCGATCGCAAATAAGAGCCGGGTGCAGAAGGGGCCTCATCATCATCAGGAGAAGAGGGTTGCAGGTTGCCCTTGAGGCAGCAGCTGAGCCAGCAAGGTGATAGCATGGTTTACAGTCAGCATGGTGGCAGAAGTGAAAATTCTGGAGCCAAACGTACCTGGGAGAGACCACCTGCTTTGCGGCAGACTACCCTTCCGGGAGGTAGGGAACAGTGGTTCCTGGAGACGGCGGCAGTAGCAGTCAATTAATGTGGACTTTTGGTGGGAAAATCAGCTACTCTGCAGTGTGCCAGTTTTTCATCAAGCATGCGGAGGAGGTTAACATAGAAACATGCAAGATGTGTCGGCAGAAGGTAAAGCGTGGCCATGGTCCCAATGTTGGTATCACTGCCCTACATCAACATAGGCTGTGCCACCATAAAGCAGCCTAGGAGAACCGTGACTCCAATGCAGTGGTCCAGCCTGCTGCATCACCCAGTGCCACGCCGCTCCCTTTTTCAGCCAGCCAAGGCTCCACCAACTCAGCCGAAGGGACCTGTGTGTCATACCCTCCTTCTGTCGCTCCAGATAATCCTGCTCCTCCTACTTTTAGTCAGCCATTCCGCCAGCAATCCATCGGCGAAGCCATGTCCAAGAGACATCAGTATGAGCTCACTCATCCAACGGCGCAGAAGCTGAATGTGCTTTTGCCCAAGTTGCTGGTGCTGCAGTGCCTCCCTTTTCAAGTGGTGGATTCTGCTCCTTTCAGAGAACTGATGGTTTGTGCTGAGCCGAGGTGGAGAGTGCCAAGCACGGCGGTGTTACGCTGTTCTTCACATGGTTTGCCTTCGCGAATGGAGTCACACAGGAGAGGAACTGCTAAAAGTAATTCATAAAGAAATCGGAGCATGGCTTACTCCATCAAAACAGGAAATGGGAACCATGGTGACCGACAACGGGAAAAACATCTTGTCTGCGCTGGGACAGGGGAGGCTGAGCCTTGCGCCCTGCATGGCACACGTGTTCAATCTGGTTGTCAAGCGGTTCCTGAAGTGTTCCCCCCATTTGCATGACATCCTAACAATGAGAAGGAAACTTTGCATGCACTTCAGCCACTCGTACACTGCAAAGCACACCCTCCTTGAGCTGCAGCGTCAGAACGATATCCCCCTACATAGTCTGATTTGCGACATTGCCACACATTGGAATTCCACCCTTCATATGTTGGACTGACTATACTAACAGAGAAAAGCCCTCATCTATTTCTTGATGATCCAAGCAGATAGGGGTACTCCCCTGTGTAACTTCAATGTCAACCAGTGGCAGCTCATACGTGACACCTGCCGTGTGGAGATGGAGGCAGGGAGTCCCTCCGACTCACTTGCACATATGGCACGATTCATGCTCACTTGCTTACATAGTGACCACCGAATTGTTACCATTCGGCAACGGGATGACTTCTGGCTCCCCACCTTATTGGACCCTCGCTACAGCCACAAAATGGGGGACCCTTTTTACACCCAATGAGAGGGAGGACAAACTGACCTACTACAGAGACATCATAAGTAGTCAGTTGGCCGATGCCTATCAGTGCCATCGTTCATCCTCTCGCAGGTCTGACTCTGGGGGAACTCTGCGCTCACCTTCCACTGCCATGGTTGCTGGGGAGGGATGGCAGGAGCAGTATCAGCTCCATCAGTAGCAGCTGTCACGATGCCGGCTGGCAGGAGGTGGATCCTCCGTGCCAGAGAGGGATTGGCGTGGACCGTGCTAGTGGACCGGTTCTAAGCTACTACTGGTGTTCACCAGAGCCCGCCGCAAAGCGGGATGGTCTTGCTGCGGCGGTAGTAACCAGGTCGTATCCACTAGCAACGGCTCAACCTCTCTGACTGCTGAAGATAGGCGCGGTACAAGGGAGTAGACAAAAGCAAGGTCGGACGTAGCAGAAGGTCGGGGCAGGCAGCAAGGATCGTAGTCAGGGGCAACGGCAGGAGGTCTGGAACACAGGCTAGGAACACACAAGGGAACGCTTTCACTAGGCACAAGGGCAACAAGATCCGGCGAGGGAGTGCAGGGGAAGTGAGGTATACATAGGGAGTGCACAGGTGAAAACACTAATTGGAACCACTGCGCCAATCAGTGGCGCAGTGGCCCTTTAAATCGCAGAGACCCGGCGCGCGCGCGCCCTAGGGAGCGGGGCCGCGCGCGCCGGGACAGGACTGAGGGAGAGCGAGTCAGGTACGGAAGCCGGGGTGCGCATCGCGAGCGGGCGCCACCCGCATCGCGAATCGCATCCCGGCTGGAGGCGGTATCGCAGCGCACCCGGTCAGAGGATCTGACCGGGGCGCTGCCGTAGCGAGGGTGTTGCGAGCGCTCCGGGGAGGAGCGGGGACCCGGAGCGCTCGGCGTAACAGTACCCCCCCCTTGGGTCTCCCCCTCTTCTTAGAGCCTGAGAACCTGAGGACCAGACTTTTATCTAGGATATTGTCCTCAGGTTCCCAGGATCTCTCTTCAGGACCACAGCCCTCCCAGTCCACTAAAAAAAAAGTTTTACCTCTGACCTTTTTGGAGGCCAGTATCTCCTTTACAGTGAAGATGTCTGAAGAACCGGAGACAGGAGTAGGAGAAATGAGTTTGGGAGAGAAGCGGTTGATGATGAGTGGTTTAAGAAGAGAGACATGAAAGGCATTAGGAATACGAAGAGAAGGAGGAAGAAGAAGTTTGTAAGAGACAGGATTAATTTGGCACAAGATTTTGAAAGGACCAAGATAGCGTGGTCCCAATTTGTAGCTGGGAACACGGAAGCGGACATATTTAGCGGAGAGCCATACCTTGTCTCCGGGAGAAAAAATGGGGGGAGCTCTTCTTTTCTTATCAGCAAACTTCTTCATGCGTGATGAAGCCTGTAAGAGAGAATTTTGGGTCTCTTTCCATATGGTGGAAAGATCACGAGTTATTTCATCCACAGCGGGCAAACCAGAGGGCAAGGGAGTAGGGAGGGGGGGAAGAGGGTGACGGCCGTACACCACGAAAAATGGGGATTTGGAAGAAGATTCAGAGACTCTGAAGTTGTACGAGAATTCGGCCCATGGAAGAAGATCTGCCCAGTCATCCTGGCGGGAGGAAACAAAATGCCGTAAATAATCACCCAGGACCTGGTTAATTCTTTCTACTTGCCCATTGGATTGAGGATGATAAGCAGAAGAAAAGTTTAATTTAATCTTGAGTTGTTTACAGAGAGCCCTCCAGAATTTTGACACGAATTGGACGCCTCTATCCGAGACGATCTGCGTGGGCAACCCGTGAAGACGAAAAATGTGTACAAAAAATTGTTTAGCCAACTGAGGCGCTGAAGGAAGACCAGGAAGAGGAATAAAATGTGCCATCTTGGAAAATCGATAAACGACCACCCAAACAACAGTGTTGCCACGGGATGGGGGTAAGTCAGTAATAAAGTCCATACCAATCAGAGACCAAGGCTGTTCGGGGACAGGCAGAGGATGAAGAAGACCAGCAGGCTTCTGGCGAGGAGTTTTATCCCGGGCACAGACAGTGCAGGCCCGCACAAAATCAACAACATCCGTTTCCAGAGTCGGCCACCAATAGAAACGAGAGATAAGTTGCAAGGATTTCTTGATGCCCGCATGGCCTGCGAGATGGGAGGAGTGACCCCATTTGAGGATTCCGAGGCGTTGGCGTGGAGAGACGAAGGTCTTCCCTGAAGGAGTTTGCCTGATGGAGGCTGGAGAAGTGGAGATCAGGCAGTCAGGAGGAATGATGTGTTGCGGAGAGAGCTCTACTTCCGAGGCATCCGAGGAACGAGAGAGAGCATCGGCCCTAATGTTCTTATCGGCAGGGCGAAAGTGAATTTCAAAATTAAACCGGGCAAAGAACAGAGACCACCTGGCCTGGCGAGGGTTCAGCCGTTGGGCAGACTGGAGATAGGAGAGATTCTTGTGATCGGTGTAAATAATAACCGGAAATTTTGATCCCTCCAGCAGATGCCTCCATTCCTCAAGTGCTAATTTAATGGCCAGTAGCTCTCGATCCCCGATGGAGTAGTTCCTCTCCGCCGGAGAGAAGGTCCTAGAAAAGAAACCACAAGTAACAGCATGCCCAGAAGAATTTTTTTGTAGAAGAACCGCTCCCGCTCCTACTGAGGAGGCATCTACCTCCAATAGGAAGGGTTTAGATGGGTCAGGTCTGGAGAGCACGGGAGCAGAAGAAAAGGCAGACTTGAGCCGTTTAAAGGCGTCTTCCGCTTGAGGAGGCCATGACTTAGGATTGGCATTCTTCTTGGTTAAAGCCACGATAGGAGCCACAATGGTGGAAAAATGTGGAATAAATTGTCTGTAATAATTGGCGAACCCCAAAAAACGTTGGATGGCACGGAGTCCGGAGGGGCGTGGCCAATCTAAGACGGCAGAGAGTTTGTCAGGATCCATTTGTAGTCCCTGGCCAGAGACCAAGTATCCTAGGAAAGGAAGAGATTGACATTCAAACAGACATTTCTCCATTTTGGCATAAAGTTGATTGTCTCGAAGTCTCTGAAGAACCATGCGGACATGCTGGCGGTGTTCTTCTAGGTTGGCAGAAAAAATCAGAATATCGTCCAGATACACAACAACACAGGAATATAAGAGATCACGAAAAATTTCATTAACAAAGTCTTGGAAGACGGCAGGGGCGTTGCACAGGCCAAAGGGCATGACCAGATACTCAAAGTGTCCATCTCTAGTGTTAAATGCCGTTTTCCATTCGTCCCCCTCCCTGATGCGGATGAGATTGTAAGCACCTCTTAAGTCCAGTTTGGTAAAGATGTGAGCACCTTGGAGGCGATCAAAGAGTTCCGAGATAAGAGGTAGAGGGTAGCGGTTCTTTACCGTGATTTTATTAAGTCCGCGGTAGTCAATGCAAGGACGTAGGGAGCCATCTTTTTTGGATACAAAGAAAAATCCAGCTCCGGCAGGAGAGGAGGATTTGCGGATAAACCCCTTTTTTAAATTCTCCTGGATGTACTCAGACATAGCAAGAGTCTCTGGGGCGGACAGAGGATAAATTCTGCCCCGGGGTGGAGTAGTGCCCGGGAGGAGGTCAACAGGACAGTCATAAGGCCTGTGAGGAGGTAGAGTCTCAGCTTGTTTCTTGCAAAATACGTCAGCATAGTCCATAAAGACCTTAGGGAGACCGGTTACAGGGGGAACCACAGGGTCACGGCAGGGAGTACTGGGAACCGGTTTAAGGCAGTCCTTGAAACAAGAGGTACCCCAGCTCTTGATCTCCCCTGTGGACCAATCCAGGGTTGGGGAATGGCGTTGGAGCCACGGTAGTCCAAGGAGAATTTCGGAAGTGCAATTGGGGAGGACCAAGAACTCAATTTTTTCATGATGAGGTCCGATGCACATTAGAATGGGCTCCGTGCGGTAACGTATGGTACAGTCCAATCTTTCATTGTTAACACAATTGATGTAGAGGGGTCTGGCGAGACTGGTTACCGGGATGTTGAACCTGTTGATGAGAGAGGCCAAAATAAAGTTTCCTGCAGATCCGGAATCCAAGAAGGCCATAGTAGAGAAGGAGAAGGTAGATGCAGATATCCGCACAGACACAGTAAGACGTGGAGAAGCAGAGTTGACATCAAGGACTGTTTCACCTTTGTGCGGAGTCAGCGTGCGTCTTTCCAGGCGGGGAGGACGGATAGGACAATCCTTCAGGAAGTGTTCGGTACCGGCACAGTACAGGCAGAGATTCTCCATGCGGCGTCGTGTCCTCTCTTGAGGTGTCAGGCGAGACCGGTCAACTTGCATAGCCTCCACGGCGGGAGGCACAGGAACGGATTGCAGAGGACCAGAGGAGAGAGGAGCCGGGGAGAAAAAACGCCTCGTGCGAACAAAGTCCATATCCTGGCGGAACTCCTGACGCCTTTCGGAAAAACGCATGTCAATGCGAGTGGCAAGATGAATGAGTTCATGTAGATTAGCAGGAATTTCTCGTGCGGCCAGAACATCTTTAATGTTGCTGGATAGGCCTTTTTTAAAGGTCGCGCAGAGGGCCTCATTATTCCAGGATAGTTCAGAAGCCAGAGTACGGAATTGTATGGCGTACTCGCCAACGGAAGAATTACCCTGGACCAGGTTCAGCAGGGCAGTCTCAGCAGAAGAGGCTCGGGCAGGTTCCTCAAAGACACTACGAATTTCCGAGAAGAAGGAGTGTACAGAGGCAGTGACGGGGTCATTGCGGTCCCAGAGCGGAGTGGCCCATGACAGAGCTTTTCCAGACAGAAGGCTGACTACGAAAGCCACCTTAGACCTTTCAGTAGGAAACTGGTCCGACATCATCTCCAAGTGCAGGGAACATTGTGAAAGAAAGCCACGGCAAAACTTAGAGTCCCCATCAAATTTATCCGGCAAGGATAGTCGTAGGCCTGAAGCGGCCACTCGCTGCGGAGGAGGTGCAGGAGCTGGCGGAGGAGATGATTGCTGAAGCTGTGGTAGTAGCTGCTGTAGCATCACGGTCAGTTGAGACAGCTGGTGGCCTTGTTGCGCTATCTGTTGAGACTGCTGGGCGACCACCGTGGTGAGGTCAGCGACAACTGGCAGAGGTACTTCAGCGGGATCCATGGCCGGATCTACTGTCACGATGCCGGCTGGCAGGAGGTGGATCCTCAGTGCCAGAGAGGGATTGGCGTGGACCGTGCTAGTGGACCGGTTCTAAGCTACTACTGGTGTTCACCAGAGCCCGCCGCAAAGCGGGTTGGTCTTGCTGCGGCGGTAGTAACCAGGTCGTATCCACTAGCAACGGCTCAACCTCTCTGACTGCTGAAGATAGGCGCGGTACAAGGGAGTAGACAAAAGCAAGGTCGGACGTAGCAGAAGGTCGGGGCAGGCAGCAAGGATCGTAGTCAGGGGCAACGGCAGGAGGTCTGGAACACAGGCTAGGAACACACAAGGGAACGCTTTCACTAGGCACAAGGGCAACAAGATCCGGCGAGGGAGTGCAGGGGAAGTGAGGTATACATAGGGAGTGCACAGGTGAAAACACTAATTGGAACCACTGCGCCAATCAGTGGCGCAGTGGCCCTTTAAATCGCAGAGACCCGGCGCGCGCGCGCCCTAGGGAGCGGGGCCGCGCGCGCCGGGACAGGACCGAGGGAGAGCGAGTCAGGTACGGAAGCCGGGGTGCGCATCGCGAGCGGGCGCCACCCGCATCGCGAATCGCATCCCGGCTGGAGGCGGTATCGCAGCGCACCCGGTCAGAGGATCTGACCGGGGCGCTGCCGTAGCGAGGGTGTTGCGAGCGCTCCGGGGAGGAGCGGGGACCCGGAGCGCTCGGCGTAACAGCAGCCTGAATCTACAGTCCTGATGATTACCTTTCTTTACCCGCATAGTGAAGCAACCCATCAGCAGTAGGTAGACCTGGAGCAGGACCTGAACCAGTAGGTGGTGGCATACCTTGACAAGCCCATGCCAACACACTTTGAAGATCCGCTGGACTTCTGGGCAGCAAAACTTGATTTGTGGCCGCAACTAGCAGAGTTTGCCCTGGAAAAGCTGTCCTGCCCGGCGAGTAGTGTGCCATCAGTTTAGTGCGACGGGGGCCGTAGTGACCCCAAGGAGAATTCGTCTGTCCACGAAAAATGTGGAGAGTGACCTTTGTGAAGATGAATCAGGCATGGATCAACCAGGATTTCCACCCACCAATGCCTGATGCATCAGAGTAGATTGACCATGGTGCCACACCAACACCTCCGCATGAGACCTTTTTTCAACCACCTTCGTCACAGGGTACTGGTATTGCCACTCACTGCACTACTCTGTTACTGGGTCACTTTCAGGACTCCTGATGCTGCTGCCACCTCCAGTCTGTCTTATTCTGCCACCATATGGTCTCCTCATGCATCCACCACCTCCAGGCTGTGTCATTAAGCCACTATATGGTCTCCTCATGCTGCTGCCACCTCCACGCTGTGTCATTCAGCCACTATATGTTCTATTCATGCTGCCGCCAACTCCAGGCTGTGCCATTCAGCCACTATATGTTCTCCTCATGCTGCCTCCAAATCCAGGCTGTGCCATTCAGCCACTATATGTTCTACTCATGCTGCCACCAACTACAGGCTGTGCCATTCAGCCACCATATGGTCTTTTCATCTGTCGCCAACTGCAGGCTGTGCCATTAAGCCACTATATGTTCTACTCGTGTTGCCACCAACTCCAGGCTGTGTCATTCAGCCGCTATATGGTTTACTGATGCTGCTGGGCCTGGGACATTACCTAAAAAAAATTTCATAGTACCACTAGCTACCATAAATCTTCAATTGAAATTTGAAAATTCATCTTTTAATCTTAGGGATGGTTAGGCCCTATGGTCTCCTCATGCTGCCGCCAACTCCAGGCTGCGTCATACAGCCACTATATAGTCTACTCATGCTGCTGGGACATTACCTAAAAAAAATTATGGTAGCACTAGCTACCATAAATCTTCAATTTAAATTTGAAAATTCATCTTTTTATCTTGGGCATTGTGAGGCCCTATGGTCTCCTCATGCTGCTGCTGTCTCCAGGCTGTGTCATTCAGCCCCTATATGCTGCCACCAACTCCAGGCTGTGTCATCCAGCCACTATATGGTCTCCTCATGCTGACAACACCTCCTCGCTGTGTCATTCAGCCACTATATGGTCTCCTCATGCTGCCACCAACTCCAGGCTGTGTCGTTCAGCCACTATATGGTCTGATCACACCAATGTCACCTCCAGGCTCTGTCATTGTGCTGCTCTGCTGCAGTGATTCTAATAGCGATGCCTGTAATCTGCATGTCATAATGAATAACAGTATTATTTCACTACCCCAGCACACTCCCTATGAGTGTTTGGACAAGGCAAAGTGTTCTACACCCCTATTGAGGCTCTCTGTAGGCCAGAAATAGCAGTTTTTAATAGTGATTCACCGTGAAAAAATTTGGACCAAAACTAAATTTTTCAAAAATTTGCTCATCTTTACTGACATTCAGTATCATATCCACATATAAGATGGTAGACTATTAGATGGAAATGAACCCAATACTATTCTCATTGTTTTGCATTTCTTCTGTGTTCATGTGTAATTGGAGTATTTTGTCTCCTGGACACTCTAGAGCTTTTAAGATGTTTCAATAAAACATGAAGATAATTTTATTTACTAGAGTGCTAGAATCAATACTTCCTATTTTCCTAATGATTGTACATGGTGTAGTCTCTATTTTACTTATTGATTTTATGTATATACCCCATATAGATATAATCTCCAGCCTGCATTTCCCCAACTGATTCTAAAATGCGGCAGAATAATGTATTTATTTCTATTATTCCACATTATATAGATCTGTATTTGTTGCCAGCCTTTAGAAACATATTTACTGTGGTCTAACTTCTAAAAAGCCTTCTATCAGCGTATCACAATGGCCTATCTTCGTACACAGCAAATAAATATTACATTCTGGACTGTTGCTAAAATGTTTAGATGTTTTTTTCTGCAAGGAAGCCAATGTTATGTTTATTTTACACCAACAGTTATATAATAAATCTATAGAACCCAGTCTCCAGGCTAGATCTATAGTAAACGCAACTATAAAGTATGAGATGGTTGTTTTAAAATCTCTAAAAAATCAATAATCAAAGCCACCAAACAGAATTTGAATGTTATTATGTTTAAAATGCAAAAACAGAATTTTTTTCAAATTGAAGTGATTTTAAGTTTATGCTACTAAAGGAATTGATATTCCCCTAAGGTTATTGTGATATTTTCTACCCTCATAATCTTGTTTAATTTTATAATTCTCCCAATTCACTGCCCCCATCATGATAAACCACCCCCTGCCTTTATTTTTATTATTTTTTTAGTTTTCTACCTTGATATTGCTCTGTATTTTCTGCTCAGTTTTAGTCAGATTCACAGACTGGGAAGGGGCATTACCCAGCAGGCATGACATCATCTGAAGCCATGCAGGGGAGAACTTCCACCTTCACTCTGCTACGCACTGCCCAGAGCAGTACAGTGTGAAATGAACTTTGACTGGCTAAGGCTGCACCCCCCTCCCTCAGCAATCAAGACTGCACCCCCCCAGCACTCCAGACTGTATTTCCTGATTTTGGACTTCTGCCATGCCAGCAGGAGTCCAAAGTCTGTGCAAGAGATGGGGGGAATGGGCTCTGGACATGTAGGGAGACATCTAGTGGCAGCTTTTTAAAACACAGAAAACATCATTTTGTGAAACCCGCTGCTAGTAATAGCTTGTGAACGCACCCTAAAGGCAGATATGGATTACAGTGATCACAGCCCATGTGGTGTTGAGGAGGTTTTCACCAAAGACTGTCTCTAGTCCACACTGAAAGGAAGAAATATCTTCACGTATGCTGTTTTCTACTCAAAGAAAAAGAAAGGACCCTTTTGCTTACAATAATCCCTCTGTGGCTTCCAGTAAAGTCTTCAAGTATCTGTACCAGCGATCTTTGTAGGCCCTTTATAGCAGAGTTCAACTTCATTGGACTGGGGATCTAGACCCACTAGCCGCATTAGTGCTGAAAAGCATATCAGAGACTCTAAGTCAGTACAACTGCTTACAAAGCAACTACCAAACGAACTGGGATTCACAATCTAAACATTCAACCTAAAGTTTTGTTACCTTCAACCCTGTGCTATAAAGTGTTAATTATGTCTGCATACTGCACAAAGAACTTCAGTAAAGCTTCATTCTGCTTTAAAATTACAGCTATGTCTGGAATCTTATTGCTGCACATGACATCACAGTTACTTCCCCAGACACCACAATATAAGGGTCTATTCACATGGCAGAATTTCCGCTTACAGAATTCTGCTTGCGGAATTCTGCCTCAAATTAAAGCCCATTACGCACTCCCATTCACACTTCTTCATTTCCACTTGCGGAATTCTGCGACTGATAAAGAGTTGTATGGGCTCACAGGGGACTTAGGTTACCCAGATTACTCAGCAACATGTGACATTACTATATGCTTTACCTGAGGGACTACTGCCATTTATGTTTATATATATATATATATATATATATATATATATATATATATATTTTATGAATCATAATTCTTCCATGTGTTTCTGAAGTGTATTACACTTATATAAGTGATATTTTTTAGTGATACTATTTATTTCAATAAAAATGCTGGACAGGTAGTACATGCAAACAATGGACACTTTTTTTTACATGCTATAAATGTGCAGAAAGCCAGGTACCATCTGAATGATCGTGTGTTTTTCCCAGTAAAAACAATGTAACAATGTAACATACACATGTATACTGTTGATGCACATAAGAAAACACTGTGTGAATTTGGCCTAAAATATAAACCTGAGGCACAGTTTTGACAGATAATTGCACTGAAATACAAATTAGCACTTTTTCCAACTTAATTTTACCTGCAATCATTTTAATAATTATTGGCCTGTGATGTGCCAGAGCGGGGTCACCTTGTGCTATCATAAAGTCCCCAGCTCAAACTAAGGTCTATTTATTTAAAGTATTTATATGAAAGTGTATTTCATTCGGACTTTATTTGTTTCTTGTATGCACTGTCCTTAAACATAGTGTAAAGGGTTAAATGTTTGCAGCCACAATCCTGTGTAAAGCTGGTAAGATGTTACATGTAACCCTTCTGCCATTCAAGGCAAAAGCACTTAAAGGGGTACTCCACCCCTAGACATCTTATCTAGAGATGAGCGAATTTTTGAAAAATTTGATTAGGCCGATTCACTAAATTTTCTGAAAAAATTCAGTTCGGTCTGAATTAAAAACAGCTATTTCTGGGCTACAGAGAGCCTCAATAGGGGTGCAGAACACTATGCCTTTCATAAGACACATAGGAAGCATGCTATGTTAGTGAAATAATACTGTTATTCAATGGCATGCAGATTACAGGCATCACTATCAGAATCACTGCCGCAGAGTGTATGGATGTGACAGCAGGGTCGGACTTTGGTGTCACAATTGGAGATACTAAAGAGATTTTTAATTTCATTTTAATTTCATTTTAATTCATTAACATTTTTTAAAATCCTTTTTTGAGGACCCATTCTGATGAGCATCGAGGCGAGCTACCACCTGTTCCAGCCACTGCCTCTCAGCGACCCCGCCCCCCCTGACTGTCTTACTCTGTGTGTTACTGTGAATGTTTCATTTAATCAGTTATGGTTCATTGTTATCGCTCCAACCTGTTTAATTGGATTCTTGTGGTAATTCCACAGGTAATATATGACGACGACCATGGGGCCTCAGTCTTGATAAGATTACATATTTTTTTTTTAAATTAAAATAGAAGATTATGAATTGATTCACAAGTATAATGTGCCAGCAGCATGAGGAGATCACATGCTGGCACAATGACTGAGCCTGGTAATGAGAATGATCAAACTTCAAATCCTTTTTGAGGACCCATTGGAGAGCAAGTCTGGTGCCAGCAGCCACGGTAATTCCAGCTCCAATAGCGTATAATTGCTGCAGTGTAAACTGTGGCAAAGCTCCTAGTTGTATCTTAAAATTGAGCTGGAGGTCCGCCGCAAGGCCAACTACTGCCTGTCCCAGCCCCTGCCTCTCAGCGCACCCCCATGCTCTGAGTGTCCACTTGAAAAGGGAGGGACTGCAGTACCAGCAACTTGGACAGGAGCACATTCAGCTTCTGCGCTGTTGGATAAGTGGGCCCATGAAGCTAGAAGTGGCTTCAGTGAAAAAGCTCATACTTGTATCTTAAAATCGAGTTAGCGGTCCTCCACGAGGCGAGCTACCACCTGTTTAGCCCTTGCCTCTCAGCGACCCCCAGACCCCCCCCCCCTCGACTGTGAAAATGTGAATGTTTCATTTAATCAGTTATGTTTCATTGTTATCGCTCCAACCTCTTTCATTGGATTCTTGTGGTAATTCCACATGTAATATATGACGACGACAATAGGGCCTCACAATTGAAAAGATTGAAGAGATTTTTTTTTTATTTAAATTGAAGATTTTGATTAGATTCCTGAGTTGAATGTCCTGCATGTCCGAAGCTTTTACTTTCAACTAATACTGTATGACCCAATATAACAAGGAGTCACAATGACAGCCTAGAGGTGGCTGCAGCCCGAAGAGACCATAGGGCCTCACAATTGAAAAGATTAAAGATATTTTGTAAAATTTAAATTGAAGATTTTTTATAGATTAAAATCTTAAAAGTTTAATTTAATGTGCTACTGCATGAGGAGACCATATGGTGGCACATAGCAACAGTTGTGCCCAAAAGGCACTGAATTCCTCCTAATCCCTACTTTGTCAAGGATGGCAGGTAGCAGTTCTGCTACCTGCATCCTTGACAAAGCCACATATGGTGGTGAAACATGTAGGATGGTAGCAGAGACGTATTTTTAAATTGCAAGTATCCCCTGGTACATCAGGTGCAATTGTCTTCTACACTGGCAATTAGCCTGATAGGATATTGAATTCTTACTAATATTAGTCAGCACTAATATGTGCTGAACATCCTTCCCAACTAGTTCTGGAAAGAACAGTGACACACGCATATATAGTGGGAAGGATAGTGGAGCAAAACAGTAGATGGCTTGTGTTGATTTTAAAAATTCTCCCTATTATTAAATAATTGAAATAAAAGTTATATTTTATGAGAGTAGGGATTAGGAGGAATTCAGTGTCTTTTGGGCACAACTGTTGCTTAGTGTCAGATATACCCTCCCCTGGGGCGATTGTTTTTTTTTGTTGTTGGTTCATATGGTGGCACAATGACACAGCCTGGAGGTGGCAGCAGTATGAGGAGACCATATAATGTTGCAGAATGACCCAGCCTATAGGTGGCAACAGCCTGGCGAGACCATAGGGCATCACAATTGAAAAGATTAAAGATATTTTGTAAAATTTTAATTGAAGATTTTATATAGATTAAAATGTTAAAAGTTTAATTTAATGTGCCAACCTCATGAGGAGACCATATGGTGGCACAATGACAGCCTGGAGGTGGCTAAAGCACGAGAAGACCATAATGTGGAAGAATGACCCAGCCTGGAGGTGGCGACAGCCTGATGAGACCATAGGGCCTCACAATTAAAAGGATTAAAGATATTTTGTAAAATTTTAATTGAAGATTTAAAATAGATTAAGATAAAGTTTCATTTAATGTGCCAGCAGCATGAGGAGACCACATGGCCACGGTGTATCTGGGTCCTCTGTCTCATCTTCCTTAGCTCTACAGCCTGCTCCTCCTCTCCTGTCAGATGACTATAAAAACCACCCATTTTGCAAAACCTTGCCTGTGTACCACTGTCCCCCTCCAGTTCAGCATCTACCGGCTCATGTGGCCTCAGAATGTAGGCACCGTGTCTCCAGTGCCCTGCCAGCCATCGTTTCCAACACGTGTTGTAGGAAATGAAGCAGTGGAATGACATCATTCATCCCGTAATCCTGGCAACTGACTAATAATGTGGCTTCCTCAAAGGGCCTGAGCAAACGGCAGGTTTCACGTATGGGCTGCCACTGGTTGACATTGAAGTTACTATCCGCTTGGATCTTCAAGAAATCGGTGATGGCTTTTCTCTCTATAGTCGGTCCAACATATGGAGGGTGGAATTCCAACGTGTGGAAACGTCACAAATCAGACTATGTTGGGGGATGCTGTGTTCTGATTCTGCAGCTCCACGAGGGTGTGCTTTGCGGTGTACGAGTGGCTGAAATGCTTGCAAAGTTTTCTTCCCATTGTTAGGATGTCTTGCAGATGGGGGGGAACACTTCAGTTATCGCTTGAAAACCAGATTGAACATGTATGCCATGCAGGGCGCATGACTCAGGCTTCCTTGACGCAGCGCAGACAAGATGTTCTTCCCGTTGTCGGTCACCATGGTTCCCAATTCCAGTTTTCATGGAGTAGGCCATTATTTGATTACTTGATGAATCACTTTTAGCAGTTCCTCCCCTGTGTGACTGAGTTCGCCAAGGCATACCATGTGAAGAACAGTGTGACACTGCCGTGCCTTGCCCACATGGTATGCTGAAAGGGCACTGAGATTTGTCCATGCAATGAAGGCTGAGGACATGGTGGAGGATGAGGAGGCGAAGTCGCACACTGTCGCAGGACCAATGGCCTGAGAGCGTGGAGGCGGAAGTGACGTGACCTGTCCAAGTTGCTGTTGTGGCTGTGCAGGAACCACATTCACCCAGTGGGCCATAAAGTACATGTATTGTCCCTGACCGTAGTTACAGCTCCACACGTTGGCGCTGCCGTGCAGTTTGGTACACTTTGGTAGAGTGGGGTGGTGGCTGTTAATACCAGTGCTCGGTGACGAAGATGGGTGAAAGGAGAACTTGGCATCAGATGTGTGGCATCAGTCGGGTGGCAGAATCAGAAAAGTAGTTGAGGCAGGTAGGCAGAAGAAAACTGTCTCTTTTGGAAAAGTGTTGGTGTGCACATAATTAAGGTGTGTGGTCCCCAGTTACAGAATTCATCCACATTAGACCACAAGTAAGTATTGAGGATTTGCATTAGCTAAAACTTAACTTTACTTAGAATACAATATATGGACCCAATTTTTTTTTAAAATCTAACAAAAGGAAAGGTGTGCAAAATACACCATGTGCCACCTACACCACCAAGTATTGATGCGACGCAAAGACCTCTAAAAGGTGGAAGGGAACAATGTATGGTCCATTGTAACAGGTGGGGGTAAAAACTTCCCCTGTAAGACCCTACTCTCACACTATTACTTCCCTTCTTGGCAAGTGTTACTCACCCTAAAAAGGGGGCCCTCAAACAGGAACCTCCACCTAAAAACACTGGGAATTAATAGTGCGAGAGTAGGGCCTTACATCGGAAGTTTTTATCCCTACCTGTTACTATGGACCATACGTTGTCCCCTACCACCTTTTAGAGATCTTTGCATCGCATCAATACTTGGTGGTGTAGGTGGCATATGGTGTTTTTTGCACACCTTTCCTCTTTTTAGATTTCAAAAATTTTTGGGGTCCATATATTTTATCCCAAGAAAAGTTAAGTTTTAGCGGATGCATATCCTCAATACTTACTTGTGGTCTAATGTGGAGGAATTCTGTAACTGGGGGCCAGCACCTTAAGTATGTTTTGCAGTATCCATGGAAGCACAATGAGAGAGCCTGAAGGTGGTAGCATCAGCATGAGGAGACCATATGGTGGCACAATGACAGAGCCTGGATGTAGCAGTATCAGCATAAGGAGACCATATAGCAGCACAATCAGAGAGCCTGGAGGTGGAAGCATCAGCATGAGGAGACCATATGGCGGCACAATGAGAGAGCCTGGAGGTGGCAGCAGCAGTATGAGGGCCATGCCAACTGAGGGTTGAGTATGAGGAACAAAGACTGTTGACTGGGGGTCATGGATATCACTTGGGATGAAGTGGATGACCGAGTGAATCAATCAATTACGGCTGCTGGGTTGCTGGTCGAGACATGACTGCTAGCTGACACTGGGAGCTCAAACCTCGCTGCAACTCCTGCTGCCACACGTCCCTACTCTGCTGCGACCTCTGCCACTCCTCTGTGGACGTCCTGGCACTTCCCTGCCTGACATACTTTTACACCAGCTGATTGCGTATATGTCACATTTATGAGAGGAGGACAATGTGCTCCACTACGCTTTAAACTGTATTAGACTACAGAAACAAGTTTGCAGCTTTGGCTGGCCTTTCACGTAGTGATGAGCGGCATAGGCCATGTTCGAATTTGCGATATTTCGCGAATATATAGACGAATATTTGTCCTACATTCGTGAATGTCACGTATTCATTATATTGGCATATTCGAGGAAGAAAACAGTGGTGGGGGGGGGGGGGTGGGCAACTTTACTGTTGGTTGCTAGGGATGTTATTGATAACCTCTGACAAGTGTATTTGCATCATTGTTATTGGCCCACAAGTGAAAAGAAGAAATATGCGAATATTCCCATATGCGAATATTCCCATATGCGAATATGCGCATATGCGGAAAAAGTGAATATTCGTCATTTCGAAAGTATATAGTGAATATATTCGCAATATTCTCAAATTCGTGAATTTGCGATATTCGCAATAAAAATTTTAAATGCGAATATTCGCGCCCAACACTACTTTCACAGTAACTATGCCCAAATTAGTTTTTCAGGGGAAAAAACGTACACCAGGTAGGTGTATATAGAGTTTACAACTATAAGAGGAGGACTATGCGCTCCACTAAAAGCTGTATAAGGCTACAGAAACAAGTGGGTAGCTTTGGCTGGCCTTTCACAGTAAATAGGCCCAAATTCGTTTTTCAGGGAAAAAAAACCTACACCACGAAGGTGTACATACAGTTTACAACTATGAGAGGACTATGCGCTCCACTAGAAATTGTATAATGCTAGAGAAACAAGTGGGTAGCTTTGTTAAAACGAATAAAAAAGTTATATATAATAGTGTGCGCTAAAAGGGACTTAAATCTGTATGTGTGTTAGATAACCACTTTAATTATAAATATTTGCATACATGTATCTGATGAGTTGTTTATGATATTTGTCCTTTGGTGTGGCCTTAGGAAAGAGCAGATAAAATCTGGATATATAGCAACTACAAGAGAAAGATCATGTATATATAAATATATACGTATATTTTATACCATCCTACTGACTTATAAATTCTGATGTTCATTTAAAAATACCTTGTGCGGTTGAGCTCAAGGCCCATGCTGTTTGTCACTATGGATAATCCTGCAGATATATTTAGTTTAGAGTACAGTAAATAGAGATCTGTTGATGCAAGAGGACAAATTATGTCAGTTCAGTAGGTAGCTTGGATATTAGGAGGTATTTTTCCCTTACTGTAGTTTCCATTGTATACCTGTAGATCCTTTGCGTCCTGCTAATCTTTGCATCCTGCTGGCTTTCTTTATCCCTTCCCGGTGGTGGTACGACTTTCAGGGTTCTCTAGCTGTTGTATTAATCATGTGTCCATGTCGGGCGGAGAGGCAGTGGGAGAACTCCCCGGCCGGCGGCGTCTCAACCTGACTGCGTGCGGCTACTGCTATGCTTGTTGTTGCTAGCAGGGATTAGTGACGTCACTACGGTAGCCTCTGAGTTCCACAAAGCTTTTGACGCATTTCGGAAACTAACATTCGGTTTCCTTCATCTGGATTAGCAGTGGTGGAACAGGAATAAGCATTTGTGGCCTAGTCCCGCCCGGCATTAACCGGTTGTTGACTGTACTTCTGTATTAACCTCTTAGTGTCCGTGTGGGCGTTCATATGTTTATCAACTTTTTATTATGCAGGGTTGATTTATCCTTGTTATGGCTATTTATGTTATTCCGTATTGAGTCCATGGGCGATCAGTGAGTTTAGGTTAAATATCCATTTGGATTCCAATCTGGATAGCTGGGCTGTATAGTCCCCCCCTCTCCAATGGGGAGAGCCTTTTCAATTCCCCAAAATATCGATCCGCTAACAGATTGGTTATGTTTTTGTTTATAGTGTGCTGACAGGGGGTGTCCGTCATATCCCCTGCGGATATTGTATATATGTTCTTTTATTCTAATTCCCAGTAGTCTTTTTGTGCGCCCTACATACATTTTTTGGCAAGGGCAGCAGATGGCATATATAACTCCCTTTGTTTTACAGTGGAAATGGCTTTTAATTCTATATTGAAAGTTATTTATTTGATTATCCAATGTTAATATTGGGGATTTGTTATCTGTTAGTTTACATGCTGTACACATGTTCCAGGGAAGAAGCCATTTTTTATGGGAAGAAAATTTACCTCTACTCCAGTGGCCTTTATATTTTTATTTTTATGTTGTTTGATAGTAGGGGCTATCCAATTACCTATCTTTTGTGGTTTTTGATATACAAAGGAAGGGTTAGGTGGTATGTGTGTGCCCATTATTTTGTCCTCAAGCAATAAATTCCAATTGCGCTTCACTATGGAACATGAAACTCTGTTTACTATATTGGATGATGATGGGAATTTTAAATTGGTTTGTCTTCTCGCTTCTACTATCTTCCTTATCCGTTTCCCTCTCTTGTTTGTATATTAGCTGTTCCCTCTGTGTATCCCATACTTGTTCTTGAACCCGGCTCAGTTGTGTTTCCTCATAGCCTTTGTTTAAAAATGTTTCTTTCAAATGTCTGCCTCCTGGTCATATTGGGTTATTTCCGTACAATTACGGCGTAGTCGTAGGAATTGGCTTCTGGGTATGCTACTGAGTGTTACAGTTGCGCTTCGGCCGGACTCGCTGGCCGTGGGCGCTTTCTGTCCCTGCTGTCGGAGGGGCTGAGATTCGCAGTGTGGGACGTCACTCACCTTCATGTGAGAGGATTGGAAAAACTGGGCCCGAACGTCATCCCCATGGCGGTGCCCTACTTCTGGTCATAAAAATCATCCTTGCATTTAAAATAATTATGGTCCAGGATAAAACTGATGCAGTCTTCGATATATTTAATTTGTCCATCTGGCATATTGCATATGCCAGATGGACAAATTAAATATATCAGTTTATAGACAATGTTTTATTAATTTGGGAAGATGGGGCTGACGCTCTAAGCACATTTTTAACCAATATTAATAAAAATGAGTATTTTTTTAATTTTACAGCAACTTTTAGTCAGACCTCAGTCCACTTTTTAGATCTAACTATTGAAATAAAGCAAAGCCAAATACAGACCCACACTTTCAACAAACCAACGGACAGCAATAGCTTTATTCGTATAGATAGCTGTCACTTACCAATATGGCTCAGTAACATACACAGAAGCCAATTCCTACGACTACGCCATAATTGTAAGGAAATAACCCAATATGACCAGGAGGCAGACATTTTAAAGAAACATAAAAAAAAAAGGCTATGAGGAATCACAACTGAGCCAGGTTCAAGAACAAGTACGAGACACAGAGGGAACAGCTAATATACAAACAAGAGGGGGAAATGGATAAGGAAGATAGTAGACACAAGGAGACAAACCGATTTAAAATTCCCATCATCACCTAATATAGTAAACAGAGTTTCATGTCCCAAAAGATAGTGAAGCGCAATTGAAATTTATTGCTTGATGACAAAATAATATGCACACATATACCACCTACCCCCTCCTTTGTTTATCGAAAACAACAAAACATAGGTAATTGTATAGCCCCTACTTTCAAACAACATAACAAAAAAAATATAAAGGCCACTGGAGTAGAGGTAAATTTTTTTCCCATAAAAAACGGCTTCTTCCCCTGTAACATGTGTACAGCATGTAAACTAACAGATAACAAATCCCCAATATTAACAGTGAATATTCAAATAGATAACTTTCAATATAGAATTAAAAGCCATATCCACTGTAAAACCAAGGGAGTTATATATGCCATCTTCTGCCCTTGCCAAAAAATGTATGTAGGGCGCACAAAAAGACTACTGGGAATTAGAATAAAAGAACATATATACAACATCCGTAGGGGATATGACGGATACCTCCTGTCAGTACACTATAAACAAAAACATAACCAATCTGTTAGCGGATCTATATTTTTTGGAATTGAAAAGGTTCTCCCCCATTGGAGGGGGGGGGGGGGGACGGGGGACTATACATCCCAACTATCCAGATTGGAATCCAAAGATCCACAGCAGTGCACCTATGTTTGTATTTGTCGTGTTTTTGTACTACTGCACTTTATATGTTCACATCCACACACCCATTCATCAAGGAAGGATGCTATTGTGGTTCTTGTGGTCGGATGCAGGCATCCTCCATTGTATACATTTTTTGCTGGAGATTGCCTATAGCAACGGACCATAAGTGTAGGATTTGCTATTTCTTAGTATAAATGCACACCCGCATTTGGGTTTGAGCGCTTCCTGACATCTTAAACCACGTCCTTGTAGTCGTGTTTATTTCCAAATGGATATTTAACCTAAACTCACTGATCCCCCATGGACTCAACGCGGAATTTGAGCTATTCGGCTTTTTAACATAAATAGCCAAAACAAGGATAAAACAACCCTGCAGAATAAAAGGTTGATAGACATATGGATGCCCACATGGACACTAAGGGGTTAATACAGAAGTACGTTCAACAAATGGTTAATGGCGGGCGGGACTAGGCCACAAATGCTCATTCCACAAATGCTCATTCCACCACTGCTATTCCAGACAAAGGAAACCAATGGTTAGTTTCTGAAACGCGTCGAAAGCTTTGTGGAACTCAGAGGCTACCGTAGTGACGTCACTAATCCCCGCTAGCAACAACGAGCATAGCAGTAGCCGCACGCAGTCAGGTTGAGACGCTACCAGCCGGGGCATTCTCCCACTGCCTCTCCGCCCGACACGGACACAGGATTAATACAACAGCTGGAGACCCCATAAAAGCCGTACCACCACCGGAAAGGGATAAAGAAAGCCAGCAGGATGCAAAGATTAGCAGGACGCAAAGGATCTAAAGGTATACAACGGAAACTACAGTAAGGGAAAAATACCTCCTAATATCCAAGCTACCTACTGAACTGACATAATTTGTCCTTTTGCAGCAACAGATCTCTATCTACTGTACTCTAAACTAAATATATCTGCAGGATTATCCATAGTGACAAACAGCATGGGCGTTGAACTCAACCGCACAAGGTATTTTTAAATAAACAAAAAAAGAGTGGAAAGTGCTCACCTATCTTCAAACCACCTTGAACTGAGCAATTAGCCGTCTAAACACCCATACCCCAGGTGTAAAAAAATGCTAAAATAGACAAATAGAAAGTGACGGTGCTCAAAGTTAAAATGGATACTGGGTCATAATCATTTAAAAATAAAAGTATTGTTTAAAAATTACATTTATTAAAAAATCACAATAAGCATAGCTGTTAAAAATAAATAGTGATATTATATAAGTATATATAGCTGTCTGGAAAAGCCACAGGGCCCTTGTGGCTTATTTCAAGCTATATGGTGACGTAAAGCAAGTTATACAATAAAGCATATAAAATAAAATATATTGAAGACTGCTGCTGAAATAAAATGCAATTCTTATATCACTATAAAGTATTTTGTAGTATTCTGCGCAGATAAAAAAAAATGTATTGATGCAATAGTCTCTAATTAGAGTAAAAAATGTCAAATGTCCTTTAAGCCGGCAAAATGACTAAGCCTAAGGCAAAATGGACTAACGGAGTTGCGCCGTCGACTCCAGGAACTGCACTCCCGGCTCCCGCTTGCAATCGGAGGGAGAGGTGCATAGCACCACCGTTTTATTATTCACTGCCACAAAAAGCAATTTACAGTTATTTCTGTGCCGGACATAGGTGCATAGCACCGCTGTATCCTTGTTGCAAAACCTCTAAAGTCATTGCTGAACAGTTACAATAACATTTCTGCAGTAGCATTATTACAATACTCCTATAAGACATGTTGTTGCCGGATTAAAAGTGTCTGCAGGTCATTTTGCCAGATTAAAGGACATTTGACATTTTTTACTCTAATTAGAGACTATTGCATCAATCCATTTTTTTTTATCTGCGCAGAATACTACAAAATACTTTATAGTGATATAAGAATTGCATTTTAATTCAGCAGGAGTCCTCAATATATTTTATTTTATATGCTTTATTGTATAACTTGCTTTATGTCACCATATAGTTTGAAGTAAGCCACAAGGGCCCTGTGGCTTTTCCAGACTGCCATATATACTTATATAACATTGCTATTTATTTTTAACAGCTATGCTTATTGTGATTTTTTAATAAATTAAATTTTTTAACAATACATTTATTTTTAAATTATTAAGACCCAGTATCCATTTTAACTTTGAGCAACGTCACTTTCTATGTGTCTATTTTAGTTTTTTTAAATAAACATCAGAATTTATAAGTCAGTAAAATGAAACAGATGCATATATTTATATATACATGATCTTTCTCTTGTAGTTGCTATATACCCAGATATTATCTGCTCTTTCCTAAGGCCACACCAAAGGACAAATATCATAAACAACTCATCAGATACAGGTATGCAAATATTTATAATTAAAGTGGTAATCTAACACACATACAGTTTTAAGTCCCTTTTAGCGTGCACTATTATATATGACTTTTTATTAGTTTTGCTTATGCTTATGGTGCAGCAGCAAATAGGGCAATGTGCAATACATCCAGCGCTGGTAATTTTAAATATTTATACTTAAGTGGGTAGCTTTGGCTGGCCTTTCACAGTAACTAGGCCAAAATTGGTTTTTCAGGGGGAAAAAAAGTACATCACATAGGTGTACATACAGTTTACAACTATGAGAGCTGGACAATACGCTCAGCTTAAAACTGTATAAGGCTACAGAAACAAGGGTGTAGCTTTGGCTGGCCTTTCACAGTAACTAGGCCCAAATTAGTTTTTGAAGGAAAAAAACATACACCAGGTAGGTGTACTTACAACTATAAGAGGAGGACTATGCGCTCCACTACAAACTGTATAAGGCTACAGAAACAAGTGGGTAGCTTTGGCTGGCCTTTCATAGTAACTAGGCCCAAATTAGTATTTCAGGAAAAAAGAAAGACACCACGTAGGTGTACATACAGTTTACAACTATGAGAGCTGGACAATATGCTCAGCTTAAAACTGTATAAGGCCACAGAAACAAGGGTGTAGCTTTGGCTAGCCTTTCACAGTAACTAGGCCCAAATTAGTTTTTGAAGGAAAAAAACATACACCAGGTAGGTGTACTTACAACTATAAGAGGAGGACTATGCGCTCCACTACAAACTGTATAAGGCTACAGAAACAAGTGGGTAGCTTTGGCTGGCCTTTCATAGTAACTAGGCCCAAATTAGTATTTCAGGAAAAAAGAAAGACACCACGTAGGTGTACATACAGTTTACAACTATGAGAGCTGGACAATACGCTCAGCTTAAAACTGTATAAGGCTACAGAAACAAGGGTGTAGCTTTGGCTGGCCTTTCACAGTAACTAGGCCCAAATTAGTGTTTGAGGAAAAAAAACGTACACCAGGTAGGTATATGTACAGTTTACAACTATAAGAGGCGGACTATGCGCTCCACTACAAACTGTATAAGGCTACAGAAACAAGTGGGTAGCTTTGGCTGGCCTTTCACAGTAACTAGGCCCAAATTAGTTTTTCAGGGGAAAAAAACACGTAGGTGTACATACAGTTTACACTTATGAGAGCTGGACAATGCGATCCGCTTAAAACTGTATAAGGCTACAGAAACAAAGGTGTAGCCTTATACAATTCGCTCATCTCTAAGCTTATCCCCTATACAAAGAATAGGAGATAAGTTGCCAGAATGCAATGGTCCCACCACTAGGATCCCCCACGATCTCTGCTGTGGCACCACAGTCATCAGATGCCTGATGACTAGTGATGCGGCACTGACGTCACTGCCATGCCCCCCCTCGTGATGTCACGCCCTCCATCTCAATGCAAGTCTATAGGAGGGGGTGTGCCCATGTACGTCACGAGCCTCTGATGCAGCAGCCGGCATTCTAACAGACATCTTGTCCCCTATCCTCGGAACCCAAAAAACATGTCTTGTCCTAGCCTTAGGTCAGGAAAGAACACACTGCTGCAGCTTCTACACTTTCAGTGGGAGTCTACCTCCAAGCACAAGATTTCAGATCCAGATGCAGCTGCAACCTTCCTGGGGAATCCCGCTGCCGCGGTAGAACCCTCTATAGTGGAGCTTTAGTGTCAATAGCAAAGCTGATTGGCCCTCTAGAAAAGAAGAATTAGGTTCAGGTATCCCCCAGGTTGGACTGTTCAAGTGACGGTTTAACGTCTGGGGTCTCCCGGCTGGATGCTCTCACGTCGATGGCATCTAGGTGCAATCCAAGGAAACATAGGTCAGGGAGGGAGACTTTGCAAGTGTACAACGGACCACCCCTGTAAAAACCCCTGCAGTAAATGTGAAAATTCAGCCTTATGCTTGTTTGTTGGCTGATTGCTGGGTTTGTGTGACCCTATAAAGCATCATTGGTCAGTAGCACATCCGCCCCTGTAGACAGGAAATGTACTGATGATGCAGCCAGAACCCTAAAGAGGAATACAGACACCTCCACCACAGGATAGATCTCTGCTGCAGGTGACTTTCCCCCTTCCTCTCAGATTTTGATGGAGGTCCAAACCCTCCTCTTTGGAGAGGAACCTGCAACAGTTAGCCAAAAATGTTTTTCTTTCTTTCTTTCTTTTTCTTTTTTCTTTCTTCACCAACTATACATGTGCCGGATGAACTGGCATGCATGATTTAATTTGAAGCAATTAGACCATCATCATCAGAAGAAAAAATGAGTGTAAAAACAGCTTTCTAAAACTTTAATATTTTAATAGCTTTAACAAGCAATGCTGAATGGAATTTCTGCAGAATTGTGGAAAATCCACGGTGTGAACATACCCTTACACGTATAAAGAGTATAACACCAACTAAGCCTTAAAGGGGTACCCGGTGCTTACACATCTTATCCCCTGTCCAATGGATAGGGGATAGGATGCCTGATCGCGGGAGTCCCGCAGCTGGGGACCCCCGGGATCATGCACGCGGCACCCCGTTTGTAATCAGTGCCCTGAGCGTGTTCGCTCCGGGTCTGGTGACGGTCGACCGCAGGGCCGGCGGCGTGTGACGTCACGCTCCGTCCCTCAATGCAAGCCGACGGGAGGGGGCGTAACAGCTATCCGCTGCTCCGGGGCACTGATTACAAACGGGGTGCCGCGTGCATGATCACGGGCGTCCCCAGCTGCGGGACTCCCGCGATCAGGCATCCTAACCCCTATCCTTTGGATAGGGGATAAGATGTGTAAGCACCTGGAGTACCCCTTTAAACATTTCTGTATCCCGGGAGATAGTGAAGATTTATTAAAACCAGTGCAGAGGAAGAGTTGACCAGTTATCCATAGGAACGAGTCAGTTTGCTTCTTTTATTTTACAGAAAGCTTTTTAAAAATTGAAGAAGCAATTCGATCGGTTGCTATGGTAACTACTCCCCTTTACCTCTGCACAGGTTTTAAAGGAAAACTGTCAGAATAGTCACCCGCACAAACCAGTAGTACTGCCTGGTAGTCCCGGTAATGCTCAGAAAAATGATGCTTACAATGCCTGGATCCGTTGCTCCATACGTCTGACATCTCCTTCTTTCTGAATATGCAAATTAGCAGTAAGTGGCATGGGCAGGGTTAGGATTCAGCCTTCGGGCACTGTGACGTTAGCGCTGTTTCTCTGGTTCTCGGCCCGACTAATCATTATTCACTGCCTCCCTCCACTTCTCCCCCTCCTCCCTGCTCTGTAATACGGTTTACTGCGCATGTGCAGCCTCCTGACTACACCCAGAAAGCGGCCTCAGAGCGGCTTCATAACAGACTTCATAACCGCGCTGAGGCCGCTTCCGGGTGTAGCCAGGAGCCTGCATATGCGCAGTAAACATGATTATAGAGCAGGGAGGAGGGGGAGAGGCAGAGGGAGGCAGTGAATAATGATTAGCCGGTCCGAGAGCCAAAGAAACAGCACTGACGTCACAGTGCCCGAAGGCTGAATCCTAACCCTGCCCATGCCACTTAGTGCTAATTTGCATATTAAGAAAGAAGGGGATATCAGACGAACGAAGTAACAGATCCAGGCATTGTAAGCATCATTTTTCTCAGCATCAACCTGCACTACCAGGCAGTACCACTGGTTTGTGCGTGTGACTATTCTGACAGTTTTACTTTAATAATTCTCCCCCTTTTTCTCTTTTAACTGCAGACTAATTTGTATTTTTAGACTTGTGTCTGAATTAGCAAATAATGTAGAAATGCACATTAAAAGGTGTGTTTTTATTCTTTAACATTGAGTGGTTCAATAATTTGTTCCTCCCGTTGATCTGGGAAAAACATTTTGTAATTATTTAAATTCACTTAAATTGTTTGAGGTTTTGCCAAAATGTTTAAGTATTGTTTTGTATCAAATCTGTATCCCATCTTTGCATTTTTGCCAGGAGTTTTATTTACAAGGATCACTGTCACCTACCAAACATAAGATAAGAAAACCTGTCACATCTCAGGAGTTACGCCAAATTAATCAACACAGCAGCTTATTCATACATAATAAATGCTGCACACCAGTAAGTTCTGGTAGCCCGTGTAATCGAAAACAGCAATCTAATGAAATGAAGTGCACTGTTCCACAAATGGGATCAACATATGCCAAGATAGTTTAGACAAGACAGAGAGGGGTAAATACATTGGGACTTTTTGATCAACACAGGTTGTAAAACCATTGCTGATTTGTTTTTAATGAAACTCTATAAATGAATACATCTTGTCTTACCATCGCTGACTAATGTTCAGTGAATGTAAATACCTAATATCACTAACTATTGTATTTAAAATGACGCTCTGAGTAAATAGGGATACATTAACCCCTTTTAGCCCATTTTCACCTCTAGGACGAAGCCCTTTTTTGCAAATCTGACCACTGTCACTTTAAACATTAATAACTCTGGAATGCTTTTACTTATCATTCTGATTCTGAGATTGTTTTTTCGTGACATATTCTACTTTAACATAGTGGTCAATTTTTGTGGTAATTTGCATCCTTTCTTGGTGAAAAATCCCCAAATTTGATGAAATTTTTTTGCATTTTTCTAACTTTGAAGCTCTCTGCTTGTAATGAAAATAGATATTCTAAATAATTTTTTTTTTTGGATTCACATATAAATATGTCTACTTTAAGATTGCATCATAAAATTGACGAGTTTCTACTTTTGGAAGACACCAGAGGGCTTCAAAGTTCAGCAGCAATTTTCCAATTTTTCACAAAATTTTCAAACTCACAATTTTTCAGGGACCAGTTCAGGTTTGAAGTGGATTTGAAGGGTCTTCATATTAGAAATACCCCATAAATGACCCCATTATAAAAACTGCACCCCCAAAGTATTCAAAATGACATTCAGTAAGTGTTTTAACCCTTTAGGTGTTTCACAGGAAAAGCAGCAAAGTGAAGGAGAAAATTCAAAATCTTCATTTTTTACACTCACATGTTCTTGTAGACCCAATTTTTGCATTTTTACAAGGGGTAAAAGGAGAAAATGTATACTTGTATGTGTAACCCAATTTCTCTCGAGTAAGCACATACCTTATATGTCTATGTAAAGTGTTTGGTGGGCGCAGTAGAGGGCTCAGAAGCAAAGGAGCGACAAGCGGATTTTGGAGAGTACATTTTTCTGAAATGTTTTTTGGGGGGCATGTCGCATTTAGGAAGCCCCTATGGTGCCAGGACAGCAAAAAATACCCACATGCCATACCATTTTGGAAACAAGACCCCTTGAGGAACGTAACAAGGAATAAAGTGAGCCTTAATACCCCACATGTGTTTCACGACCTTTGCATATGTAAAAAAATAAAATAAAATTTCACTAAAATGTGTGATTCCCCCCAAATTTCACATTTTTGCAAGGGTTAATAGCAGAAAATACCCCCCAAAATTTGTAACCCCATCTCTTCTGAGTATGGAGGTACCCCATAAGTTGACCTGAAGTGCACTACGAGCGAACTACAATGCTCAAAAGAGAAGGAGTCATATTTGGCTTTTTGAGAGCAAATTTTGCTCGGGGGCATGTCCCATATAGGAAGCCCCTATAGTGCCAGGACAGCAAAAAAATACCCACATGGCATACCATTTTGGAAACTAGACCCCTTGAGGAACGTAACAAGGAATAAAGTGAGCCTTAATACCCCACACGGGTTTCACGACTTTTGCATACGTAACAAAAAAAAAAAAATTTCATTAAAATGGGTGTTTCCCCCCAAATTTCACATTTTTGCAAGGGTTAATAGCAAAAAATACCCCCCAAAATTTGAAACCCCATCTCTTCTGAGTATGGAGGTACCCCATAAGTTGACCTGAAGTGCACTACGAGCGAACTACAATGCTCAGAAGAGAAGGAGTCATATTTGGCTTTTTGAGAGCAAATTTTGCTCGGGGGGCACTTCGCATTTAGGAAGCCCATATGGTGCCAGGACAGCAAAATAACCCCCACATGGCATACCATTTTGGAAACTAGACCCCTTGAGGAACGTAACAAAGGGTACAGTGAGCATTTACCCCCACTGGTGTCTGTCAGATCTTTGGAACGGTGGGATGTACAACATTTTTTATTTGCACAGCCCACTGTTCCAAAGATCCGTCAGACACCAGTGGGGGGTAAATTCTCACTGCACCCCTCATTACATTCCGTGAGGGGTGTAGTTTCCAAAATGGGGTCACATGTGGGGTTTAGTTTTTTTTGCGTTTGTCAAAACCGCTGTAACAATCAGCCACCCCTGTGCAAATCACCTCAAATGTACATGGCGCACTCTCCCTTCTGGGCCTTGTTGTGCGCCCCCAGAGCACTTTGCGCCCACATATGGGGTATCTCTGTAGTCGGGAGAAATTGCATTACAAATTTTGGGGGCTTTTTTCCCTTTTACCTCTTGTCAAAATGAAAAGTATAGGGCAACACCAGCATGTTAGTGTAAAAATTTTATTTTTTTACACTAACATGCTGGTGTAGATCCCAACTTCACATTTTCATAAGGGGTGAAAGGAGAAAAAGCCCCCCAAAATTTGTTAGGCAATTTCTCCCGAGTACGGCGATACCCCATATGTGACCCTAAACTGTTGCCTTGAAATACGACAGGGCTCCAAAGTGAGAGCGCCATGCGCATTTGAGGCCTAAATTAGGGATTTGCATAGGGGTGGACATAGGGGTATTCTACGCCAGTGATTCCCAAACAGGGTGCCTCCAGCTGTTGCAAAACTCCCAGCATGCCTGGACAGTCAACGGCTGTCCAGCAATACTGGGAGCTGTTGTTTTGCAACAGCTGGAGGCTCCATTTTGGAAACAGTGGCGTACCAGACGTTTTTCATTTTTATTGGGGAGGGGAGGGGGGCTGTGTAGGGGTATGTGTATATGTAGTGTTTTTTACTTTTTATTTTATTTTGTGTTAGTGTAGTGTTTTTAGGGTACAGTCACACGGGCGGAGGATTACAGCGAGTTTGAGCTGCAGCGCAAAAATTGCTGCATCGCAAACTTGCAGCCTGATACTCACTGTAAGCCCCTGCCCATGTGAATGTACCCTGTACATTCACAGAAGGGGGGGGGGGCCTCCAACTGTTGCAAAACTACAACTCCCAGCATGCACAGTCTATCAGTGCATGCTGGTAGTTATAGTTTTGCAACAGCTGGAGGCACACGGGTTGGGAAACACTGAGTTAGGAAACAGACAATGTTTCCCAACCAGTGTGCCACCAGTTGTTGCAAAACCACAACTCTCAGCATTCTCAAGCATGCTGGGAGTAGTAGTTGGCAACATCTTTAGTGCCAGATGTTGCCGAACTACAACTCCCAGCATGCTTGGAGTTGTAGTTTTGCAACATCTGGAGGACTACAGTTTGCAGACCACTAATACAGTGGTTCTCAATCTGTGCCCTTCCAGATGTAGCAAAACTACAACTCCCAGTATGCCAAAACTGTCCAGGCATGCTGGGAGTTGTAGTTCTGCAACATCTGAAGGGCCAGATGTTACAGAACTACAACTCCCAGCATGCCTGGACAGTAAGGGCATGCTGAGGATGTGTAGTTTTGCAACATCTGGAAGGGCACAGTGGTCTCCAAACTGTGGACCTCCAGATGTTGCAAAACTGCAACTCCCAGCATGCCCAGACGCCAAGGGCTGTCTGGGCATGCTGGGAGTTGTAGTTTACAGGGTCCCAATACAGCAATGCATGTCGCTTTACGGCGACGTGCATTGCTGTAAAGGGCCCGGCCGCGGCTGAAGATCTACTCACCTGTCGCCGCCGCCGCCATCTTCCTCGCCGGGATCCAGGTCTTCAGGGACGAGGTAAGTACCGGGGCCGGTCCCCAGCACTCCCCCGTCCCCCGCAGCGTCCTCCGGTCTTCCTCCCGTCCTCTCTGGACTTCAAGGGGCCGGGCAGGACGGGAGGAAGTAACCGCCCCCCCCCCCCTGCGATTGGTCGGTTATTTAACCGACAGATGGCAGGGAATAGGAGGAGGTGGCAGGTTTGCCACCTCGCTCCTATGCTTTAGCATGGTCCTGGCTGTCTGTGACAGCCGGGATCATGCGAAATTACCGGGCGGTCGGGTCCCAGAGACCCGATCAGCCCGGTATTGCCGCAGATCGCAAGGGCGATTTCCCTTGCGATTTGCGGCGATCGCCGACATGGGGGGCCTACATGGCCCCCCTCGGCGTTTGCCCTGGATGCCTGCTGAACGATTTCAGCAGGCATCCAGTTCCGATCTCTGCCCGGAGCGCGGCAGAGACCGGAAAACGCCAGGGCGTATGGATACGCCCTGGGTCCTTAAGGCCCAGGGTGTGAGGGCGTATCCATACGCCCTGGGTCCTTAAGAGGTTAAAGGAACATATTAACACATTTATTAATAACACATGTATTAAATCAACAGGAGAACAAGGGGAGTCCCTGCAGGGGAGCCCCCAGGTCACTGAGGGACTCAACCTGACAAGGCCTAGAGGTAGTACAGAAACGTGTACCTGTACTGGGACATCACAGTGTGATTGGCACTCCACTGATGTAGCCTGGCTAAGCCAGGCTGCATAATTGGATCATAGATCTTGCAGATGGAGGAAGGTATGGGGACCCTCTGCAGCACTCAGAGTTAACTGGCATGAGGGATTTTATACTTTAAATGCCATGATCAGCATAAATCACTGCCTATAAAGGATTAATGACTGGGAGCAGTGGGATCGCCGTCACTTACCGCTTATGCTGTCACTCCTGTGCTCACTTTATCCCCTTAATGACATCGGACGTAAATGTATGTCATGGTGCGGTGGTACTTAACACACCATAACGCACATTTATGTCATGGATATGACCGTGAGCACCAGATTGGTGCTCGACTCATGCACGGCAGGTCCCAGTGGCTAACAGCCGCAGGGGACCCTCCGTTAATGGTGGACATCAGCAATCGCGCCGATGTCCCCCATTAACCCTTCAGATGCCATGATCAATACAGATCACGGCATCTGCGGCAGTGCAGCACTTAATATGGATGATCGGATCGCCCGCAGCACTGCCGCGGGGATCCGATCATCTGTAATGGTAGCCGCCGGTTCCCTTACCGGCCTCTGGCTGTCTCCTGGGGTCTTCTGCTCTGGTCTGAGATCGAGCAGACCAGAGCAGAAGTTGACCGATAATACTATACTATACTATGCTCTATGCATAGCACTGAACATTATTAGCAATCAAGTGATTGTTAGAAATAGTCCCCTATGGGGACTATTAAAGTGTAAAAAAAAAAAAAAAAAAAAGGTAAAAAAGGTAAAAGAAAAAGTTTTTTTTAAGTGGTACAATAATAGAAAAGTATGTAATCATGGGTATTGACCCACAGAATAAAGAAAACGTAATTTTTACCGTAAATTGTACGGAGTGAAAACGACACCTCGCCACACAAATAGTATTGTTTTGGTTGCGCCATACATTTTATGGTAAAATTAGTAATGTCATTACAAAGGACAACTGGTCGTGCAAATGACAAGTCCTTATACTCGTCTGTAGATAAAAAAATATCACCCCATTTGTTTCTGACACTATTGTGCCTCTAGGGTTCCACTCTTTTTTGCACTTTTTTAACTTTATTTACTTTTCATTACGTTTTTTATTCATTTTTACATTTTTATATTTTATTTTATTTTTTATTTTTTTTTATTGAAATTTTTTTATTTTCTATTTTTATTTTATGAAAATTTTTTATTAAATTTTTTTTTAATTTTTTATTTTTTTTTGTTTATTTTTTTACTTATATTCTATTTCTTTCACATTTCCTTATTTTTTCTTTTGTCATTTTTCTTATTTTTCTTACCTTGAATTTCAGTTTTGAGGTTTCACCATTCAGGACATAATCTCATTTGTCCCATATATATGCGGTATTTTGTTACCTTTTGGTAAATATCCTACCGGGTTTTCTATCTTTCCCGAATCCATACCATGTTTTACTCCAAACATGGGAAAAACACAGCTGCTAGATTTTCAGATCATATATAAACCCAGCAGGTTCATTTTTAACATGCTACTGATCACTGAGGAAGGGGTTTTGAGCGGCTTATGTTCAGCTACATACCCTGAAACACGTTTGGTGCTTTTAGACCTATATCTAGACCGTTACATGTGCGTTTTTTTTTGTTTGTTTTTTAAACCCCGGAGAGACTTCCTTTATTTTTATCCTTCACAAGTCCATTGCAAACTCAATAGTGGCTAACTTGGGAAATTTTACTAGTCTATGGGACTACTGGACTTAACCTTACATTGCCACACTTAATCCTATATTGCTGCTCTATTGGATTATTGGACCTGTTGCAGCACTGGATTTGCCAAACCATAGCAACTCCCTTACCTGTGCGGAGATATCTATTAATAACACCTGAGCGCCTATACCATCTCAATGTAGAGTCGCCTCACGGAGCCTGTGCAAGCAAAAAGAATTCCATCTGATCAGCTGACTGGAATCCGAGTCACATGACCACCCACGATCCACGTCACATGCCGGGAGCTCGTAGCAGCGGGCTACCGCACTTGATTGTGCTGTCGCCGCTTTCAGCTAGAGCAAGAAGTTAACAGCTCCGGGACTTCCGTGGAGTGGATGAGTGGCACATAGTGCCTGTGACATTTACTTTCAGGAACTGTATCACCGGCAATCTGCCAACAGCTGGACTGCCAGGCTCCCAACTTGCTAACTCAGTTATTGGCGTTCTCCGCACAGAACTCTGCTTACTGCTATTTTCTATACAAAAGCTTATTTTCCCACCATTTTTTCTTTTACCAGGATTTGCGTTACATTTTATCCCTTTTTACAGGATTGGTTACAATATTTTTTGAAACAATTGGGAACTGGTATTTTTACATATTGCTATTTTTTTGCTGCATCCTTCTTTTACAGGTTTAATTTGTCCACACCATCCAATCTGGTTATATTGCTCTATATGTTCTATTAGCTGAGTACCCGGCGTTGCCCGGTTTTTCCTTCCTCATCCTTGTTGGGGAGGAAAATCAACAAAGGAGGAAGCTTTTGACTTCATATCCCATCCTCATATATTGTTGTCATATCCCAACCCCATATCCTGTCCTCATACACTGACCTCCTATCCCATCCTCCTATCCCGTCCTCCTATCCCGTCCTCCTATCCCGTCCTCCTATCCCGACCTCCTATCCCGACCTCCTATCCCGACCTCCTATTCCGACCTCCTATCTTGTCCTCCTATCTCGTCCTCCTATCCCGACTACCTATCAAGTCCTCCTATCCCGTCCTCCGATCCCGACCTATCCTGACCTCCTATTCTGACCTCCTAACTCGACCTCCTAACTTGACTTCCTATCTCGACTTCCTATCCTGACCATCTCATCCTCCTATCTAGACGTCCCATCCTGTCCTCATATCCCGACCTATAATATGTGTACCAGGTATTGAAATATCTCCAGCCGTACTGAATTTATGTGGGAACATACATTTCCCATTGATTTGCATGGGACTTTAAACAAAACCTCTGATCCTCACAAATGGGGGTAGTTAAGGGTTAAATTAACTATCCTATATTTTAAGTCGACATATAAGTAATATGTGACCAAGTATTATCTAAATATCTCCAGCCGTTTGGAAGTTATGCAGTAACATATATTTCCCATAGACTTCTATGGGACTTTAAACATAAACCCCGCCCCTGGCAAATGGGGGTGAGTAAGGGTTAAATCACCTATCCTATGTTGTTGACATATAAGTAACATGTGTGCGAAGTTTCATGTTAATATCTTTAGCCGTTTGGACGTTTTTGTGGAACATACATACACACACATTGGCCCTCATTTACTATTGCAAACCCAACATGTTTTGTCGGGTTGTGTGCCAGATATTCTGTCTGCGCCAGATTTTGCACCAGATTTTGCACCAGAATTGAAAAAACGCCGACTAACTCTCCATTTTGCTATGAAAACCCGGCCACGAGGGAAAAGGGTTGTGGTTTCCAAAAAGGGGCGTGTTCCCGCCATTTTTACAAAAACCCAACATATTTACTAAGGTTTCCACATAAAATGTGGTGGATTTGAGCTGAGAAAAACCCGATAGATCAGAGCATGTGTAAAAAAAAAAAGCAAAATGTAGGGAAGAGTGGAAAATGTAGGGAAACCTTAGTAAATACCTGGGAAAAAAAATTGTAGGGAATTAAAACCTACAAAGAAACCTACACAACACTCTTAGTAAATAAAGGCCAATGAGTTTTATATATAGATTTTCTCTCTAAGCTTATATATCTTTGTTACACTTGTGAACATTTTTAAGTTTATTGTATACAGCCATAGGGCCCTGCGGCTGTCACTCTATATACCTGATATATTAACTATACATATTTAATAAATTTTATCTTAAATAGATCTGGAAATCTGCTTTTTTCTCCAATATGAACCATCCATCCATCATATTTCCTATATTAGTTAGTGTGCTGAGGACTGAGTAATCCATTTTTTTTTTAAATATAAAAGTTATGATTTTTAGAAGGCGGAAAAAAATGAAAATGCTAAAAATAAAAATTGGTTTGTCCTTGAGGCCAAAATGAGCTGGGTCCTAAAGGGGTTATAGTCACTTTGCCACAGAGATCATTATTCTAACTTTAAAAGGCATGCAACATCCGCTAGTACAGTGTTTTCACATGGTGGAACGTCTGTGTAGAATTTCCCCAGAATATTCCACATGGACATTCCACTGCAGCAGAGTACAGCAGCAGCAGTGGACTTTCAAGAGATGTTTCTGCCATGTAAATCCCAATTCCAGTGTCTGCAGAAAGAATAGGCATGTCTATTCTTTCTGCAGATTTCACTCGAAAATGCACTGCCGTCCATGAGACATTACTGATCAATCCTAGCACCCACCAGAACTTTAAATTGTGCAAAATATTCCACACATTTAACTACCGTATGAACATGCCTTAACTGTGACATTAACTCCAATGGATACTCCTTCGCGTCCCAGTACTTAAATACGGAGGGCGTACCTGTACGCCCTCCACATTGCCGATCACCGCAGCTCGCTGCGCGGTGATCGGACCGGGATGACTGCTGATATCTATCAGCAGGCATCCCGTGGCAATGCCTATGGTGGTCCTGACACCCCCCCCCCCCCATGTCGGCGATCGCGGCAAATCGCCGGTCAATTCAGACCTGCGATTTGCTGCGATCCGGGCCAATCGGGTCACTGGTGGCCCGATCGCCCGGAAAATAAGAATGATCGGAGCTGTCAGAGACATGTTGCCACCCCCTCCTATCCCCTGCCATTGGTCGATCAGGCTGACGACCAATGGCAGGAGGGGGGCAGGGGGGTTAGAGTTAATTTCCTCTGATCTGCCCACCGATCGAAGTCGGGGGAACACAGGCGGTGAGGTGGGGAGCATGGTCCGGCTCGCCCGGACCAGCGGAGGTGCACCCTGGAGAAGCGGCGGCAGCAGGAGGAGGGCTACAATTTGGAGACCACTACTTAGCAGTCTCCAAACTGTTCTTCCCCAGTTTTTGCATAACTACAACTCCTAGCATGCCCAGACTGTCCAGGCATGCTGGGAGTTGTAGTTCTGCAACATCTGAAGCGCCAGATATTGCAGAACTACACATCCAACATCCCTGACTGTCTGGGCATGCTGGGAATTGTAGTTTTGCAACAGCTGTAGGCAAACTGGTTGGGAAACACTGAGCTAGAGTCTGTTTCCTAACTCAGTGTTTCCAGCATGTACGGTCTGTCAATGCATTCTGGCAGTTGTCATTTTGCCACAGCTGAAGGTTTGCCCCCCCCCCCCCCCCCCATGTGAATGTACAGGGTACATTCACACGGATGGGTTTAAAGTGGGTTTCCTTCTACAAGTTTGAGCTGTGGCAAATTTTCCGCCGCAGCTCAAACTCCCAGCGGAAAACTTACTGTGAACCCCCGCCCGTGTGAATGTACCGTAAAAACACTACACTAACAAATAATAAAAAGTAAAACACTACATATACACCCCCTTACACGTTCCCCCAAATAAAAATAGCAGTGTTTCCTAAACTGAGCCTCCAGCTGTTGCAAAACCACAACTACCAGTATTGCCGGACAGCCATAGACTGTCCTGGCAGGCTGGGAGTCTTGCAACAGCTGGAGGCACCCTGTCTAGAAAACACTGCTGTAGGGTTTTGGTGGAGACACGCCCCATCCTTGTAACCGGGTTCGCCCTTATTGCAAATTCCTTATTTAGGCCTCAAATGCGCATGGCGCTCTCTCACTTCGGAGCTCTGTCATATTTCAAGTCAACAGTTTAGGGCCACATATGGGGTATTTCCGTACTCGGGAGAAATTGCGTTACAAATTTTGGGGGTATTTTTCTCCTTCTACCCCTTATGAAAGTTGGGGGCCACACCAGCCTGTTAGTGTAAAAAAAAAAAATCAAAATGTTTACACTAACATGCTGGTGTTGCCCCATACTTTTCATTTTCACAAGAGGTAAAAGGATAAAAAGACCCCCATAATTTCTAATGCAACGGAAATACCCCATATGTGTACGTAAATTGCTCTGTGGACGAGCTACATGGCTCAGGAGTGAGAGAGCGCCATGTACATTTGAGGCCTAAATTGGTGATTTGCACAGGGGTGGCTGATTGTTACAGCGGTTCTGACATGAACGCAAAAAAAAGAACACCCACATGTGACCCCATTTTGGTAACTACACCCCTCACAGAATGTAACACGGGGTATAATGAGCCTTAAGAACCCACAGGTCTTTGACAAATTTTTGTTAAAGCTGGACATGAAGAAAAAAAAATGTTTTCCCTGAAATGCTGGTGTTACCACAGATTTTTCATTTTCACAAGGGGTAATAGGAAAAAAAGCCCCACAAAATTTGTAATCCCATTTCTTCTGAGTAAGAACTTACCCCATATGTGGATGTAAAGTGCTCTGCGGACTAACTACAGTGCTCAGAAGAGAAGGGGCGCCATTGGGCTTTTTGAGAGAGAATTAGGCTGGAATTGAAGGCTGTGTGTGTTTACAAAGACCCCATGGTGCCAGAACAGTGGACTCCCTCCACATGTGACCCCATTTTGGAAACTAAACCCCTCACGGAATGTAACAAGGGGTGCAGTGAGCATTTACACCCCACAGGTGTATGACAGATTTTTTGAACAGTCGTCCGTAAAAATGAAAAATTTTATTTTTCATTTGCACAACCCACTGTTCCAAAGATCTGTCAAATGCCAGTGGGGTGTAAATGCTCACTGCACCCTTATTACATTCTTTGAGGGGTGTAGTTTCCAAAATAGTATGCCATGTGTTTTTTATTTTTTATTTTTTTTTTTACTGTTCTGGCATCATGGGGGCCTCCTAAATGCAACATGCCCCCAAAAACCATTTCAGCAAAACTCGCTCTCCAAAATACCAATGTCGCTCCTTCCCTCCTAAGCCTTCTAGTGCACCCACAGATCATTTTACATCCACATATGATTTGGAGTTACAAATTTTGTGGGGCATTTTCTCCTATTACTCCTTGTGAAAATGAAAAGTTTGGGGTAACACCAGCATTTTAGTGCTAAAAATCACATTTTTCATTTTCACGTCCCACTTTAACGAAAGTTCGTCAATCACCTGTGGGGTGTTAAGGCTCCCTGTACCCCTTGTTACGTGCCTTGAGGGGAGCAGTTTCCAAAATAGTACCCCATCTTTTTTTTTTTTTTTGCTGTTCTGGCACCATAGGGGCTTCCTAAATGCGACATGCCCCCCAAAAACCATTTCAGCTAAATTTGCTTTCAAAAAGCCAAATGTGACTCCTTCTCTTCTGAGCATTGTAGTTCACCCGCAGAGCATTTTACACCCTAACATGGGGTATTTCCATACTCAGAAGAGATGGGGTTACAAATTTTGGGGGGCATCTTCTCCCATTACCCTTTGTTAAAATGGTAAATTTGGGAAAAGAAACCCGTAGATCACTTTACATCCACATATGAGGTATTTCCTTACTCGAGAGAAATGTGGTTACAAATTTTGTGGGGCATTTTCTCCTATTACTCCTTGTGAAAATGAAATTTTTAGCATTTTAGTATTAAAAATCTAATTTTTCATTTACACATCCAACAAAAAGTCGTCAAACACCTGTGGGGTGTTAAGGCTCACTGGACCTCTTGTTACTTGCCTTGAGGGGTGTAGCTTCCAAAATAATATGCCATGTGTTTTTTTTTTGTTTTTTTTTTGCTGTTCTGGCACGATAGGGGCTTCCTAAATGTGACATGCACCTAAAAAAAAACACTTCAGAAAAATTATCTCTCCAAAATCCCATTGTCACTCCTTCCCTTCTGAGAAATTGGGTTACAAATTTTGGGGGGCTTTTTCTCCTATTACCCCTTGTAAAAATTCAAAAACTGGGTCTACAAGAACATGCATGTAAAAAATGAAGAATTTGAATTTTCTCCTTCACTTTGCTGCTATTCCTGTGAAACACCTAAAGGGTTAACAAACTTTCTGAATGTCATTTTGAATACTTTGAGGAGTGCAGTTTTTATAATGGGATCAGGTATGGGGTATTTCTAATATGAAGGCCCTTCAAATCCACTTCAAAACTGAACTGGTCCCTGAAAAATTCTGATTTTGAAAATTCAGTGAAAAATTGGAAAATTGCTGCTGAACTTTGAAGCCCTCTGATGTCTTCCAAAAGTAAAAACATGTCAACTTTATGATGCAAACATAAAGTAGACATATTGGCCCTCATTTACTATTCACAACCTGACAACTTTTGTCGTTTTTTTTGTCGCATTTTTTCTGCGACATGGCACAGACATGTCGCAGACATCATGCGCCAGTGCGTGACAGTTCTTCCCGAGTCATCCGGGATGTTCACACATATTTATCATTGCAAAGCACCCGAATTGTCATTTTTTATTTTATTGTTTTCCCCCACAGCTCTGACCTGTTGCAAATAGCTCTATCTAAACCTTTCACACATATTTATCATTGTAAAGCACCCGAATTGTCAGTTTTTTTTTGTTTTGTTTTTTCCCCACAGCTCTGACCTGTTGCAAATAGCCCTATCTAACCTATGGAAAGCCTGATATGTTGTATTTTTTTGTGTGATGGTTTTTTCTCAAAATTAGTGACTGCTTCGTTTTTATTTGATTGTTTCTAATGTACATTATTATTATTATTATTTTACTTCAAAACAAATGCGGCACAAATACGAGCGTGCGACACCAAAAAAAAAAAATTACTTGCGACATTGACTGCAACACAATAGTAAATAAGCGAAGAAACTAAGGTGTCGGGTTCAAATGCAACCAGAAACCCGACTTTCTAAGTAAATGAGGGCCATTGTATTTGTGAATCAATATATAATTTATTTGGAATGTCTGTTTTCCTTTCCTTTTTTCATCAAATTTGGGAATTTTTTACCAAGAAGTGATGCAAGTATCGACAAAAAATTTACCACTAAGTTGAATATGTCACGAAAAAACAATCTCGGAATCAGAATGAAAAATAAAAGCATCCCAGAGTTATTAATGCTTAAAGTGACAGTGGTCAGAATTGCAAAAAATACTCCTGTCCTTAGGGTTATAATGGGCTCCATCCCCAAGGGGTTAAAATCAGTTTAAAGGGGTACTCCAGTGAAAATTTTAATCAACTGGTGCCAGAAAGTTAAACAGATTTGTAAATTACTTCTATTAAAAAATCTTAATCCTTCCCGTACTTTTTAGCTACTGAATACTACAGCAGAAATTCTTTTCTTTTTGAAACACAGAGCTGTCTGCTGACATCATGGGCACAGTGCTCTCTGCTGACATCTCTGTCCATTTTAGGAACTGTGCAGAACAGCATATGTTTGCTATGGGGATTTCCTTTTACTCTGGACAGTTCCTAAAATGGACATAGATGTCAGCAGAGAGCACTGTGCTCAAAATGTCAGCAGACAGCTCTGTGTTTCAAACGGAAAATAATTTCCACTGTAGTATTCAGCAGCTAATAAGTACGGGAAGGATTAAGATTTTTTAATAGAAGTAATTAACAAATCTGTTTAACTTTCTGGCGACAGTAGATAAAAAAAAAAAAAAAAAAAGTTTTTCCCCGGAGTACTCCTTTAACTTGTTGGGGACGAAGGGCGTATGCATGCGCCCTTGCGTCCTGGTACTTAAGGACGAAGGGCGTATCCATACGCCTGTGGGAATTTCGGTCCCCACCGCGCGCTGGGCGGGGACCGGGCCGGGGTGACTGCTGATATCTATCAGCATGCACCCCGTGCAAATGCCCAGGGGGGTCATTAGACCCCCCCCATGTCGGCGAACGGCGCAAATTGCAAGTGAATTCACACTTGCAATTTGCGCCGATTCCGGGTCATTACGGGTCTATGGTGACCCGGAATAGAAGGGGAATCACGGGTGTCTAAGACACCCACAATCCCCCTAAAGCGATAGGAGTGAGGTGGCACGGGTGCCACCCCTCCTATTGGTGGTCTAGACGCGACCACCAATAGCAGATCTGGGGCGGAGGGGTTTACTTTCGTTTTCCTCGTCCTGCCCACCCACAATAGGCGGGGCAGAACGGGGAAAACGAAGAGGAGCGGCGCCGGAGTCCACTTACCCCTCCGGAGGCTGCGGAGCGACGGCGGGCGGTGACGGAGATCTGCGGCGGTGTGCGGCAGAAGAGGACGGCTCATGGATTCGACGGAAGCCGGTGAGTAGTTGCCTAGCAACATCTAGAGGGCTACAGTCTGAGACCACTGTAGTGGTCTCTAGACTGTAGCCCTCCAGATGTTGCAAAACTACAACTCCCAGCATGCCTAGACAGCTGTTTGCTGTGTGGGCATGCTGGAATTTGTAGTTTTGCAACAGCTGGAGGTCTACAGTTTAGAGACCACTGCACAGTGATCTCTATACTGCCCTCTAGATCTTGCAAAACTACAACTCCTAGCATTCCCACACAGCTGTTTGCTGTCTGGGCATGCTGGGAGTTGTAGTTTTGCAACATCTGGAGGTCCACAGTTTGGAGATCACTGTTTAGTGGTCTCTAAATTGCAGCACTCCAGATGTTGCAAAACTACAAATTCCAGCATGCCCACACAGAAAACAGCTGTCTCGGCATGCTGGGAGTTGTAGTTGCGTGCCTTCAGCTGTTGCATAACTACATCTCCCAGCATGCCCTTCTGTGATCAGTACATGCTGGGAATTGTAGTTTTGCAACAGTTGGAGGCACACTGGTTGGAAAATACTGAGTTAGGTAACAGAACCTAACTGAAGGTTTTCCAACCAGTGTGCCTCCAGCTGTGGCAAACTACAACTCCCAGCATGTACTGACAGACCGTCCATGCTGGGATTTGCAGTTTTGCAACAGCTGGAGGCTCACTGGTTGGAAAATACTGAGTTAGGTAACAGAACCTAACTGAAGGTTTTCCAACCAGTGTGCCTCCAGCTGTTGCAAAACTACAACTCCCAGCATGCACGGTCTGTCAGTACATGCTGGGAGTTGTAGTTTTGAAACAGCTGGAGGTTTACAGCAAGTTTCCTGCTTCAAGTATGAGCTGCGGCAAATTTTTCGCCACAGCGCAAGTTCCTAGCAGGAAACTCACCGTAACCCGCCAGTGTGAATGTACCCTAAAAACACTACACTACACTAACACATAATAAAGAGTAAAACACTACATATACACCCCTTACACTGTCCCCCCCCCCCCACAATAAAAATGAAAAACATATTGTACGGCAGTGTTTCCAAAACGGAGCCTCCAGCTGTTGCAAAAAAACAACTCCCAGCATTTCCGGACAGCCACTGACTGTCCAGGCATGCTGGGAGTTTAGCAACAGCTGGAGGCACCCTGTTTGGGAATCACTGGCATAGAAAACCCCTATGCAATCCCTAATTTAGTCCTCAAATGCGCATGGCGTTCTCTCACTTCGGAGCCCTGTCGTACTTCAAGGAAACAGTTTAGGGCCACATATGAGGTATCGCCGTACTCGGGAGAAATTGCACTACTTATTTTGGGGGCTTTTTCTTCTTTTACCCCTTATGAAAAGGAAAAGTTGGGGGCTACACCAGCCTGTTAGTGTAAAAAAAAAAATGTTATGCTGGTGTTGCCCTTTACTTTTTATTTTCACAAGAGGTAAAAGGAAAAAAAGACCCCCAAAATTTGTAACGCAATTTCTCCTGAGTACGGAAATACCCCATATGTGGGCGTAAAATGCTTTGCGGGTGCACAACAAGGCTCAGGAGTGAGAGCGCACTATGTACATTTGAGGCAGAAATTGGTGATTTGCACAGGGGTGGCTGATTTTACAGCGGTTCTGCCATAAACGCAAAAAAATACCCACGTGTGACCCCATTTTGGAAACTACACCCCTCACGGAATGTAACAAGGGGTATAGTGAGCATTTACGCCCAACAAGTGTCTGACAGATTTTTGGAACAGTGATCCGTGAAAATGAAAAATTTGTTTTTTTTGTTTGCACAGCCCACTGTTCCAAAGATCTGTCAAACGCCAGTAGGGTGTAAATGCTCACTGTACCCCTTATTACATTCCGTGAATGTTCTGGCACCACGGGGGGCTTTGTAAATGCACATGGCCCCCGACTTCCATTCCAAACAAATGATCTCTCTAAAAGCTCAATGGCGCTCCTTCTCTTCTGAGCATTGTAGTTCGCTCGCAGTGCACTTGACATCCAAACATGGGGTATTTCCATACTCAGAAGAAATGGGGTTACAAATTTTGGGGGGCATTTTCTCCTATTACCCTTTGTAAAAAAAAGTAAAATTTAGGGAAAACCCAGCATTTTAGTGGAAATTTTTTTTTTCATTTACACATCCGACTTTAACAAAACGTTGTCAAACACCGGTGGGGTGTTAAAGCTCACCGTACCCCTTGTTAATTTCCTTGAGGGGTGTTGTTTCCATAATATTGTGCGATGTGGGGTTTTTTGCTGTCCTGGCACCATAGGGGCTTCCTAAATAGGACATGCCCCCCAAAAACCATTTCAGAAAAACTCCCTCTCCTAAATCCCATTGTTGCTCCTTCGCTTCTGAGCCCTCTACTGCGCCCGCCGTACACTTGACATACACATATGAGGTATTTCCTTACTCGAGAGAAATTGGCTTACAAATTTTGAGTGGATTTTTTTTCCTTTTACCCCCTTGTAAAAATTCAAAAACTGGGTCTACAAGAACATGCGAGTGTAAAAAAATTAAGATTTAGAATTTTCTCCTTCACTTTGCTGCTATTCCTGTGAAACACCTAAAGGGTTAACACACGTACTGAATGTCATTTTGAATACTTTGAGGGGTGCAGTTTTTATAATGGGGTCATTTATGGGGTATTTCTAACCAGAAGACCCTTCAAATCCACTTCAAACCTGAACTGGTCCCTGAAAAATTCCGATTTTGAAAATTTTGTGAAAAATTGGAAAATTGCTGCTAAACTTTGAAGCCCTCTGGTGTCTTCCAAAAGTAAAAATTCATCAATTTTATGATGCAAACATAAAGTAGACATATATTGTATATGTGAATCAATATATAATTTATTTGGAATATCCATATTCCTTAGAAGCAAAGAGCTTCAAAGTTAGAAAAATGCAAAATTTTCTAATTTTTCATGAAATTTTTGAATTTTTCACCAAGAAAGGATGCAAGTATCGACGAAAATTTACCACTAACATAAAGTAGAATATGTCACGAAAAAACAGTCTCAGAATCAAATTTATAAGTAAAAGCATCCCAGAGTTATTAAGGATTAAAGTGACAGTGGTCAGATTTGTCTTTACCTGCTCTGGCCGGCCCCTGCCACGGGAGCCGACCCGAGCAGATAATCGCATGTTTCCCCTGGGGCCGTATCGCTATATCGCAAAAAGCAAAAATCGTGATTTGATTGCTTTTGCAATATATCGTGCAGCCCGGCCGGCAACTCTGCAATTCTATCCCGAGCGTGACTCGGGGTTACCGATCCTGGCAGGGAAAATTAACCCCGAGTCATGCTCGGGATAACCACTAAGAAGGTTAAGGACCAAGGCCATACTTGTACGCACTGAGTCCGCTCCCATTCTATAACACGGGGCCACAGGCCTCTAACAATGGCCAGGACCCGTGGCTATAGCGCGCTGCACTGATCGCGGTGCCTTGTGCTATTAACCCTTTAGACGCGGCGTTCAAAGTTGAACACCGCATCTAAAGGGAGAGTAAACTAATTCCGGTTAGCTCAGGGGGCTGTTCGGTATCGCCATGGCAAAATCGCAGCATCCCAAAAAAATGTAGGAAAGCAGGAGGGTCCCCTTACCTGCCTCCTGGTGTCCGATCGACGAATGACTGCTCAGTGCCTGAGATCCAGGCATAAGCAGTCAAGCGGCAGAATCATTGATCAATGGTTTCCTATGAGAAACCATTGATCAATGTAAAAGATCAGTGTGTGCAGTGTTATAGCCCCCTATGGGAGTGGAAAAAAAGTGAATAAAGATCATTTGACCCTTTTCCCATTAAAAAAAAAAAACTGTAAATAAAAATAAACATGTGGTACCCATGCGGAAATGTCCGAATTATAAAAATATATAATTAATTAAACTGCATGGTCAATGGTGTACACGCTAAAAAATTCTAAAGTCCAAAATAGTGTATTTTTGGTCACTTTTAAATCATAACAAAATTAATAAAAAGCCAGATCAGTACACAAATGTACCAGTAAAAATTTCAGATCATGGTGCAAAAAAAGAAACCCCCTTACTGCCCCATACGCGGAAAAATAAAAACGTTATAGGGGTTAGAAGATGACAATTTTAAATGTATACATTTTCCTGCATGTAGTTATGATTTTTTCCAGAAGTACGACAAAATCAAACCTATATGAGTAGGCTATCATTTTAATCATATGGACCTACAGAATTACCTAACAATAATATGTAGTGTTGTATAAGGAGTTAAGTACACAAGTTTTACGGTAATTGTTGAGTTTTGGGTCCAGTATAAACTTAATCGCTCAGAATCAAACTCTTTGACAATATTCCACAAAGCTGCAGCAATTTTATTTATTTATTAACGCTTCTATAACTATAGGTGGATATTTGCTTTTAGACATTTTCCTCCCTCTTTGTCAATGGAAATATCCTGATGGACTCTTATATTCTACCATAGCACCTTTATCTGCCATATGTATAAGCCTCCAAGTTTTATCCACACACTGCAGTGTTGGTACAAATTTTGATAGCATTATATTTGGCAAAAATTGGATAGGATACAAAAATGAGAGAACCAAGTTTTCCCTATACAGTTCTCTCCCTTTTAGGATTCGCTCTTGGTTTTGGCTTAATAAAACATGTAAAAATTACACTGAAACACTATTGTGTTAATAAATACTTATACTTTCACAGTAAGAAGCTATTTGTGGCAGAAACACTTGTAAATAGTATTATTATATTTGATATAATAATGAACACATGTTCAAGTGTAACCTGTGGTTCGTCATCAATGCTGTATTTTAATTGTAACCACTGAAAGGTTTTTACCTTTGCTTAAAGAGTGTTGTATTGTCCTAGAAAACAAGACATCATGGCAGGAGATTTTCCACTAAGCTTTCAATACTTTCACTGGAAAAATGAATTGCTTGAAGAAGCAATCTCCCATAGAGATCAGCAGAATGTTTCTTTATAAATATCAGTTTCACAGCTGGCAATGGATATATTTAACAGTTTCAAGAAATCTGGATAATTCAGTCTTAAAAAATTAAATGTAAAAAAAAATGAAGAAAAGCAAAGTAGAAGAAAGTAAATATCATTTGAATAAATGTGTATTTTTTTAAATTGTATAATACAATGAAATTCACAGAAATAACAGAAGATAAATAGGTTAGCTATTATGTACCGTATATACACGAGTATAAGCGACCCGAATATAAGCCGAGGCCCCTAATTTTACCCCAAACTATAAGCCTAGGGTGGGAAATACATCATCCCCCCCCATGTAATCATCCAGACCCCTGTCATCATCCTCCCCTTCATCATCACCGCCTGTCAATCCCTTCATCAGTGGTCTTCAACCTGCAGACCTCCAGATATTGCAAAACTACAACTCCCAGCATGCTGAGTGTTATCGTTTTGAAACCTCTGGAGGTCCACAGGTTGAAGACCACTGCGGCCTTCGTCATCATCCAGCCCCCCCCCCCCCCTTTGTTTTGTACTCACCTCCCCTCGGCGGGAAGTTTGGGTAAGCTGGTCCGGGCCATCTATGCTGCAGGGACCGTCCGGTGGGGATGGTTAGTTGTTGCGAACTGTCCATTTTCACCGGGGCCTCTTCTCTGTGCTACGGGCTCGGACTAGTGACATTGCCTTGACGACGACACACAGGGACGTTGCGCATGGACGTCCCTGTGCGTCGTCGTCAAGGCAACGTCACTACTCCGGGGCCGGGCCCGAAGCGCAGAGAAGAGGCCACCCGGTGAAAATGGACAGCCCGCAACGACTAACCATCCCCACCGGACGGTCCCTGCAGCATAGATGGCCCGGACCAGCTCACCCTAACTTCCCACTGAGGGAAGGTGAGTAAAAAACAAAAGGGGGGGGGGGCTGGATGATGATGAAGGCCGCAGTGGTCTTCAACCTGCAGACCTCCAGAGGTTTCAAAACTACAACACCCAGCATGCCGGGACAACCGATGGCTGTCCGGGCTTGCTGGGAGTTGTAGTTTTGCAACATCTGGAGGTCCGCAGGTTGAAGACCACTGATGAAGGGATTGACAGGCGGAGAGTTCACTCGAGTATAAGCCGAGGGGGGTGTTTTCAGCACGAAAAATCGTGCTGAAAAACTCGGCTTATACTCGAGTATATACGGTAGCTTGTAAGGTCTCATATACCTCATGTACCCACTGTCATCTTGTTTCCTGGTGCATTAAGATATTGTACTGCATTCCTGAAGTTGAGATAAGTTATTCTAACCTGTTACACAAATCTAATTTTAACATTACGCCTCAATTACTAGAACCGATTACATTTTTTAAAAATAAATAATACTAATGACGATAATAATAATAATAATAAAAAATAATAATATTATTATTATAACCATGGCTACATCTGTACATGACCGTATTATTATTCGAAATTGCGTGAATCTGTTGTGTTACACCTGTAGAAATCTTTGGGCCCATCCTGTACTGTTATGTGTCTGATTTAATACAGTGGTATGCAGATCATGTTAAATTGTGGTATTTTTTAATCACAAGTCCTATTAGTTAGGTAATCTAAAACACTGCTGAAATGAGGCATCTCATGGCAGCACAATGATTCCACTCTTATCCTCCACTGCCTTTACCCCTATAGCTTCTGGTGATATTCTGTGTGTGCTCTTGGTGTCTTAGTGACAACATGGTGGTCAATCCATCTATAGTGATGTCAATAGAGGTGACGTGTCAGCACACAGGAAGCCCAGAAGTAGCTGAATGATGCGCAAGGCTAGCAATTAGGGATCAAATTGAAATTAGTAGGTAAGTTTGTTGTACAATTTTTTATATTTTATTTTTATAATATAATATCCAGAAAGGCCCCAATCAACAAAGTATAGATAGATTGGAGAATATATAGGTATAGATGTGACAACAAAAGAAAAACTGAATCAAAACTATAATGAATAAAACATACCTAGAAAATCGTGGCGAGGATCGAGAGGATCTCTGGAGAGTCAGCTGGAGGACGATATCCCCTATAAATACAAAATAAAGGATAAAAATTTAAAATAAAAATTAGTCTACAATAGAAAAAGTACATAGTGAAAGTAATGTGCTAACAAAAAGAAGAGTACAAGAACAAGAAGCAAAAATAAATATTAATATTTATTCTTGTTTCAGCACATCTCTTAATAGATATTGCATTTTGTAATTTCATAGCATTGGGCTCTGTTAAAAGACTGAAATATGATAATGATTTCCTATAGGATCAGTCACCAACGGTACCTATTAAATAATATAATTAATAGTAATAATTAATTAAATGAAACGGGCACTGTCAGATCCAAAACCGTTTATATGTTGTTACTGATGAAAAATTAAGACCTTTCGTAATATGATTGTTTTTAGAAATTTGTAATACTTAATCAAGAAAACGGCTCCTGAAAATCCCACCACTAGAGGTCCCCATGCCTACTGGGACACTAACCAGTTCTGCAGCAGCATCAGGCTTGTCCATGAGTGATGGCCAAGGGATGACTCATGGACAAGGCTGCATGAGCAGACACACCAATCACCTCCCACTACCACAAGGGAAGGACATACCACCTTCCCAAGAGAGGAATTCTAACACTGCGAGCTTATGAAATGAGGTATATTTTAATAAGAAATATAGATGATAGAGGCATGAAAATTAAATGTACGTGACCAGGATTAGGTACTGTGGGTATTGTAGGATCTGACAGGTACACTTTATTAAGAATAAACAACAAATAAACAGTGCAGTAAAAAGGCACAAAATGCATATGGAAGGAGGAGGTTAACTACTGCATCCCTACTATCTCCCCCATGCCCAAGGTATTAATGCTGATGTAAGGGGTAAAACACTTTCCAAAAGCAATATATAAAATATATAAACCTATAACTGAAAGATTGTGGCAGTTACTCGTATAAAAATATTCTTTATTGTATCAGGTTAAAAATGAATGACCTATTAATACACATAATAAGGTCCCCCGGAAGAATGAAGTAATTCCGAAATGGCTGTAGAGGCGGGTGGTTAGTGGCCTGGTGTTGTTGCTGCTACATGTGGGTATAGGTTACTATTGCTGCTATTTTCTATACTATATCTGTTTGCACTTGCTAGATATAGTTGCTATTCATGCTGCTCATGGGCTATACCCCACAATATACAAGTGAACTCATCTGATATCTTTGGATAGTAATTGCACTTTATGTATATAATTCATAGCACATTTGCTCTACCAAACCACTGTCACTCCCTGTGTTCCAGTTGCCATTTGTCATTTTTTCTTATTATATATGTATTAATATGTAATTCGTTTTTAACCTGATACAATAAAGAATATTTTTATATGAGTATCTGCCGCAATCTTGGATTTATAGGTTTATATTTAATAAAGAATAAAATAGGGGTGATCCAAAAGATCAAATCTCATTGGTTTGGATCAATTTAAATAAAACAGAGAGAAATCCAGGGGCCGACATATCACTGATGCACCCATCTCAGCTAGTAGGTAGAGGGGCCTGTCAGCAGTGGTTTTGGTGGCCATGAAGCCTCAGACAGTATTATTGGCCTCAGGCAGCTCCTCCATTGTCAGAAGGGGAGGGTGTCAGAAGTGACTGGCAACACCGCTAGTTTCTGCTCTGCTCAAATATACCAGAGCTTTATGTTTGTAACTAGTGATGTCGCGAACATAAAATTTTCGGTTCACGAACGCGAACTTCCGCAAAAGTTCGTGAACCGGCAAACCGCCATTGACTTCAATGGGCAGGCGAATATTAAAACCCACAAGGACTCTTTCTGGCCACAATAGTGATTTAAAAGTTGTTTCAAGGGCACGAACACCTGGACTGTGGTGTGACGGAGTGGGATCCATGGCAAAACTCCCATGGAAAATTACATAGTTGATACAGAGTCTGGTTTTAATCCATAAAGGGCATAAATCCCCTATTATTCCTAAATGGTTTGGAATAACGTGCTTTAGCCCCCTTTAGGCAGCACATAGAGCCCCCCTTTAGGCATCACATAGTTAGATCCCCCTTTAGACAGCACATAGCTTCCCCCATATTAGGCAGCACATAGTTAGAGCCCCCCTTGAGCTAGCATACATCTAATATCCACGGTTGCTAAAATGGAAAGAGATGTCCGCAGAGAGTACCAGAAAAATTAGGCATGTACTGAAAAATTTGGTATTGTTGCAGCCGCTTCTGTAGCAGCGGGCAGAAAAATTGCAGCACCATAACAAGTGCAGCAGCAGAGGCCAGAAACATTAGGCATGTACACATGGATGAAAAATTGGGTATTGTCGCAGCCACAGCTGTAGCAGCAGCCAGAAAAAGTGCAGCAACAGAGGCCAGAAAAATTAGGCATGTACACCTAGCTGGAAAATTTGGTATTGTCGCAGCTGTAACAGCGGCCATAAAAATTGCAGCACCATAACAAGTGCAGCAGCAGAGGCCAGAAAAATTAGGCATGTACACATGGATGAAAAATTTGGCATTGTCGCAGCAGCAGCTGTAGCAGTGGCCAGAAAAATTGCAGCACCATAACAAGTGCAGCAGCAGAGTCCCAGAAAAATTTCTGTTTGTTTCGCCATGCAGAAAGTGCCCTAAAACTTTTAGGCTTGAACCCTAGTTGGTGGTGGATAAGTCACGCAAGTCATCCGGCATTCAGAGTTCAAATACAGCAGCGTGTGGACCATTTTTAGCCCAAGGCAGCTCATCTGGTCAGGCCTTGTTCAGTCAAATGTATCGCCCAGTGTCAGTCCCTTCGGGATCCATCCCTCATTCATCTTAAAGGGTACCTCTCATCAAAAAAACTTTTGATATATCATAGATTAATGTATACAGAATAACTTTACAATTGCATGTTATTAAAAAAATATGCTTCTTTCTATTTAATTTTCCACTTTGAAGAAATGACCACTAGGGGTCTCCCTACCAGTCCTGGCAGCAAGCATTTCAGACTCATGCTGGAGTCCTAAACACTACGAGCTGCCAGTCTGCTTTGTTCACAAAGGAGAACACTCAGAGCTGCCAGCCTGCTTTGTTCACAGCCTGTTTGGCTGTGAACAAAGCAGACTGGCATCTCTGAGTGTTTAGGACTCCAGCATGAGTCCGAAATGCTTGCTGACAGGACTGATCGGGAAAAATACAATAGAAAGAAGCATATTTTTCATTAACATGCTATTGGAAAGTTATTCAACATTCATTAATCTAAAATATATCAAAAGTTTATTTGATGAGAGGTACCCTTTAATAAAGGTTAGGTAATCCAGACTTTTTTGACCAAAGCGACTCCTCTTCTCAGTGACAATACCTCCTGCTGCACTGAAAGTCCTTTCTGACAGGACACTTGAAGCGGGACAGGCCAGAAGTTCGAGCGCAAATTGGGATAGCTCAGGCCACAGGTCAAGCCGGCACACCCAGTAGTCAAGGGGTTCATTGGTCCTCAGAGTATCGATATCTGCGGTTAAGGCCAGGTAGTCTGCAACCTGTCGGTCAAGTCGTTCTCTGATGGTGGACCCTGAAGGGCTGTGGCGATGCGTAGGACTTAAAAAGCTCTGCATGTCCTCCATCAACAGCATGTCTGTACAGCATCCTGTCCTTGCCGGTGTGTTCGTGGGAGGAGGAGGAGAATTACTTTCACCTCTTCTCCTGTTAGATCCCTGTTGTGCTGTGACATGACCCTTATACGCTGTGTACAGCATACTTCTTAATTTATTTTAGACCTGCTGAATCCTTTCCGACTTGTAGCGTGGACACCCAGTACAGGTCGTTCTCCTTCTTCCTTTTTATATGAGGGTCCCTCAACAGGAACGACAGCATGAAAGACCCCATTTGCTCAAGGACGGATGCCGAGCTACTCATGTCCCGTTCCTCATCCTCAGTGATGTCAGTGAAGGTATAATCTTCTTCCCCCCAGCCACGTACAACACCACGGGAACCAGATAGGTGACAAGGAGCACTCTGGGATGCCTGCTGTGGTTGGTCTACCTCCTCCTCTTCAAAGCCACATTCCTCCTCTGACTCCTCTTTCTCACAATCCTCTTCCAGCGTTGCGGCAGGTCCAGCAAGCGATGCTGATAAGGTTGTTTCTGGTGGGGATGGTGTCCACAACTCTTCCTCTTCACGCTCATCTACTGCCTGATCCAGCACTCTTCGCAGGGCACTCTCCAGGAAGAAAACAAACGGTATGATGTCGCTGATGGTGCCTTCGGTGCGACTGACCAGGTTTGTCACCTCCTCAAAAGGACGCATGAGCCTACAGGCATTGCGCATGAACCTCTGGTAACTTGGCAAAAATATTCCTAGCTCCGCAGATGATGTCCTAGCACCCCGGTCATACAAATATTCGTTGACAGCTTTTTCTTGTTGCAGGCGGTCGAACATTAGGAGTGTTGAATTCCAACGTGTCGGGCTGTCGCAAATCAAGCGCCTCACTGGCATGTTTCGCCACTGGATATCTGACAAGTGCGCCATGGCCGTGTAGGAACGCCTGTAATGGCCACACACCTTCCTGGACTGCTTCAGGACATCCTGTAAGCCTGGGTACTTGAGCACAAAATGTTGTACAATCAGATTACACACATGTGCCATGCACGGCACATGTGTCAACTTGCCCAACCTCAATGCCGGCAACAAATTTGTTCTGTTGTCAAAAACCACCTTGCCCATATCCAGTTGGTGCGGAGTCAGCCACTGGTCCACTAGTGCGTTCAGGGTGGACAGGAGCGCTGGTGCGGTGTGACTCTCTGCTTTGAGGCAAGTCAACCCCAAGATGGCGTGACACTGCCGTATCCGGGATGTGGAATAGCACCTGGGGAGCTGGGGGATGCCGGTGATGTGGAGCAAGACGCAGCAGTGGAAGAGGACTCGGCCGAGGATGTTATGGAAGAGGATGGAGTAGGAGGAGTAGAGGAGGTGGCAGCAGGCCTGCCTGCAAGTCGTGGCAGGGTCACCAACTCCTCTGTAGAGCCACGCATACCATGCTTGGCAGCCGTCACCAGGTTTACCCAATGCGCAGTGTAGGTGATATACCTGCCCTGACCATGCTTTGCAGACCAGGTATCAGTAGTTAGATGGACCTTTGCCCCTACACTGTGTGCCAGACATGCCATAATTTCCTTTTGCACAATGGAGTAAAGGTTGGGGATTGCCTTTTGTGCAAAAAAAATTTCAGCCGGGTACCTTCCACTGTGGTGTCCCAATGGCTACAATTTTTTTAAAGGCCTCAGACTCCACCAGCTTGTATGGTAAAAGCTGGCGGGCTAGCTGTTCCGACAAGCCAGCTGTCAGCTGCCGGGCTAGGGGGTGACTTTGAGACATTGTCTTCTTGCGCTCAAACATCTCTTTGACAGACACCTGACTGTGGGCAGATGAGCAGGACTGCTCAAGGTGAGAGATGGAGAGGCGGATGGTTGAGAGGGGGCAAGGAGGGCAGCAGTGGTTGACCTGGCTGAAGATGCTGGACCAGGAGGAGGATGGTGGCTTTCACTTTGTGTGCTGCTTGTACTGACGTGTTGATCCCATAGGCATTTGTGATGTGACATCATGTGCCTTCGCAAAGCAGTTGTGCCTAGGTGGGTGTTGGACTTCCCACGACTCAGTTTCTTCTGGCACAGGTTGCAAATGGCCTCGCTGTTGTCAGAGGCAGACACACAAAAAGAAATGCCACACTGCTGAGCTCTGCGATGACGGCATTCTGGAGGTGGCAACAGCATGCGTTGATTGGCATCCCGTCTGGCTGACCCCGGGTGCCGATGAATGCTGTCTGACTGTGCCACTAGCTCCTTGCGATGACCTCCCCCTGCTTCCAACTCGTCTCCTCCTCCTCTCTGTCTCCCCATCTGAACTTTCCCCCTCTTCTTCTCTTCTAGCGGGCACCACGTGGCATCCACGGACACATCATCACCATCAACACCTTCACCCCTATCTGACACCTCAAGAAAGGAAGCAGCAGTGGGTACAACATCATCATCACACCGTACGTCCATGTGTGTAATGCTGCCTGACTGAGACACATCCCTGTTAACTACATCCTCTGGCAATAATGGTTACGCATCACTCATGTCTTCAAACTGATGTGTAAATAACTCCTCTGATGGTTCAAGTAAAGCTGCTGCGGTGCTAGTGTTGGTGGTGGCGGCAGGCGGGCAAGTGGTAGCATGAGAGGTGCCCGAAGCTAAGCTAGAGGAGGAGAAGGACGGTGCGTCAAGGTTCCAAGCGGAAGCTGTAGTAGATTGGGTGTCTTGTGATAGCCAGTCAACTAAGTCCTCAGAACTTTGGGGGTTCAGGGTACGTGGCCTCTGAACACTGGCCATTCTAGGGCCAAAGGGAATCCCAGCACCATGATGGCCCCTGCGGGGTGGCCTTCCTCTGACTGTCATTTTTTTGGTTACATTTGCACAACTCTCACACCTAATGTGATTTTCACTAGGGTGACACAATTCGCCCCCTGCAGGCAAAAAAAATGGCAACTGTGACGTGAACTGACAGTGCCGACTGATTTTATTTAAAAGCCAAAAAAGTTTTTTTTTTTTTTTTTTTTTTTTTATTTGCACAACTATCACACCTAATGTGATTTGCACTAGGATGACACAATTTGCCCTGCAGGCAAAAAAAAATGGCAACTGTGACGTGAACTGACGGTGACGACTGATTTTATTCAACTGTCACACCTAATGGGATATGCACTAGTGTGACAATGAGCAAAAAAGCTTGCCAGCGGAGTTCCCCTTTTATGCAGTGGTCCCCAACCAGGGTGCCTCCAGCTATTGCAAAACTCACGGACTGATATATTTAAGCCCTTTGAATACTGTAGTAGTTAGTTGCTTGAAGGAACTTAAGTTTGATTCTGGAGTACCCCTTTTAACCAGCGGTTCCCTCCCAACCAGGACTGATATCTTTCAGCCCTAAAAAGGGCTTTTTTTTGGGTGCTGTCCTTAAGGCAGATGTTACACTAGTGTTTTAGAAGTAAACTGGACCCTGCATACACCACCTAGCAGCAACCTAGCTATCGCTTTCCCTATACAGCAGGAGCAGCTTCTCTGACCCTCAACTTCCTAAGCCTGCATCATGCTGAATGAGGCTAAAATGGCGTCCGTGCAAGAGGTAGGAGGGTCTGGAAGGGAGGGACTGCTGCTGATTGGCTGTAATGTGACTGCTGACTCTGACTCACAGGGTCAAAGTTTACTGCAATGTTAAAGTATAGGGGGTGGATCGAACTTCACATATGTTCACCCGGCGATGCGAACGTGCTAAATTCGCCGGGAACTGTTCGCCGGCGAACAATTCGCGACATCTCTATTTGTAACATGGCGAGAACCCCCCCCCCCCTGTTGCTTTCCTTTTTTAGTAGCAGGCTGCATTAGGCCTGCAGCCTACAAGGGATTAGCTGCCACTGGTGATGTTTTGTCCCAGCGTTCGTAGCATGATGAGATTATCACACTACCTGCACTGGGCAGTGGGTGCATCCAGCAGAAGAAAAAATCATGGCGTGAAAGCTACTGGGAGAGGAGAGGTTTTCTGCCACTATATTGCACAAAGGGGCTCTGTTGGGGGAAGAGGTGCTATGTCTGTTGGGGACACTATTTGTGGACAACCTACAGGGAGGGGGACTCTGCTGGGATCTATTATTGTACCAGTACTTCAGGGTTACCTGCATTGAGGGCACTATTGGGGGCTCTAACTTTGGGTGGGGGGGGGGTACTATTTAGTGGCTATCTATTGTGAGGGGCATAATTAGAAGATCTAATTATTATGGGGACCTGTTCTGGGGCTATGGTATTACAATATGGGCACTATTAGCAGATCTAACTACTGAGGGGGCACTAATAAAGGGGTATCTACTGCCAACTACTGTGTGGGATCACTGTTATGGGCACTATTTGATATGTACTGTCTGTTATACATGTCCAGTGCCCCTAGATGGCTCTGTAACTGGGAAGTTTTGAAATAGTATAGCAATGTCAGTTATTTTTATCTTTGTTCTCATATATGTAAAAACTTGGTTGGTTTTTAGTTCAGTCTTCATTTTGTTTGACCAGTAAAATACATTAAACCTATGTTGTCGTATTGTATTAATTATCCATTATAACTAAGTACAATACATAACACTACTACTATATTTAGCAAAAAAGGGGGCATTATGTCTATTTGGAATACTATGGATGGGAAGTTTGTATTAAGATGTGGATTGCTGCAAAAGTCTAAAATGTTTTTTCTGAAAAAAAAAAAAAGTCAACAGCAAGGTTTCCAGATTCCACATTTCTATGGTGTGTTTTTTTTTTTTAAACTTCAGTTTTGAGCTAAAGCCAGAAGCATATCCAGTAGGAGGAAGAAGTATAAGTTCATCCTTTATATTTCCCATTCCATTTTGAATCCCCTTCTGACTTTGGCTCAAAAACACCATAAAAAAAACCTGTGTGGAAACCTAGCCCAACAATAGTATTTTTGAAGATCAGGCTGTAGAACAAAAATGAGGCTAACCAGACTCCCTATTAGAAGAATTACTGAACAAAGTAAGGATTATAACAAAAAAAAAAAAAATACTAATTGCTGAGAAAATAAACAAACTAGAATTCCGAAAAAGAACTTAAAAAAGAAAATTCAGTTTCTCCTTTTAAATTCAGTCCAGTTCCCACTTGGTTTATTATTGCGTGAGGCCATCAGGAGAGTCATCAAAACCTGCACAGAGGAAAAGTTGACCAGTGTCCCATAGCAACCAATCATATTGCTTATTTCATTTTTAAAAAGACCCCTGGAAACAATCTGATTGGTTGTTATGGCAACTGGTCAACTTTTCCTCTACACAGGCCTTAATAAATCTTCCCCAGTATCTTTAACCCCATAGCAAAGAGCAAGCCAATTGTTGCTTTCAGATGGAGTAAGAGCTTATATATGTTAGCCAGTTCCACTTTCAAATCCTCAGAAGATAAAAAGAAAACAAGGTTACCAACCAACTAAATCCTTGGGAATCACAAATTTTTCCATTGTCACTACTGTAAACCATTAATTAAAGGGACATCACAAGTAAAAGCATCCCTACCAAAGTAAACAATTAATTTGCTGCTGAATCAGCTTCATTGTATTCTTTGTATTCTGCTTGTGTAAAAGGTTCAACATCAGTTCAACAAGAGAATGCTGTTTACAAGATTAAAAAAAAAGCTAACATCCTATTCACCTGCACTAAATTCAATATACTGTTTTGAATGAACAGCTGTATAAAGAGGGGTCCCTTACTTAAATCCGTTGACTATATGCAGAGTTCTGTCACTGTAAACTTCTTGCTGCATTGCTATTCAGTGCGCATGAGAGGCGGTGAGCTGGCTTACCCAGCTCCTCTGCCTCCTCCATATTGGCCTTCTGTCCCTCCCCTTCATTCATAAGCTAATGGGTGTTGCAGTGAGTGCTCTTCTCTCTGTGCACTCATCTGCTGTCTTCATTAGCATTGTAATGAAGGGGGCGGGGCAGGCGGAGAATATGGAGGAGGCAGGGGAGCTGGCTCCCTGCCTCCAATGCGCAGTGGATAGCAATGCAGGTGTTTACAGTGCCAGAACTCTGCATATATTCAATTCAATTGATCACTCTTTGTAAAGCTATTCACCCACACTACAATCCAGTATATCAGATTTATTGCAGGTGAAAAAGGTATCAGATTATCAGCACAAAAGTTGCCGTGATAGTTGCAGACTTGTGCCAAATTTATCAAATGGCGCACAGACTTTGATAAATTTTGCTGATGCAACTTCTTGATTTTGTATAGATGTGTGACTTTTGTGTGAAAAGTTGCACATACCCTGACTCAAAAGTCGCACAGAAAATATAGGGCAGGCTGAGTTGACCTGAGAAATTGTCTATTTCTGAGATAGTGTGACAATTTTGTGACATTCCTTAGTAAACAAGTGACTACTGCACAAAGTGCAAAATCATGGAAATGTTTCTTAAGCAAATGTGGCATAAAAAGTTCTCACGGACCCATTGTGTGAAATTTTGTGCAACAAACATAGAGAAAAAGCCATTTTTAGAAAGCTTTCTAAATGTCTTCATAAATCCCCCCCCCCCACCCCACCATTGAGCATATGAGAAAGCACCACAGTAAAGATTTCAACTTCTGTTGTTTGCGTTCTAAAGAAACAAAGCCACCTGGATTGTGCACACAGAAGCATTTGGGGACCTAGGTCTTAATGGCTGCAATGAATTAGATGTAGCTCTCTGACTTCCCCACTCCTTTTGTTCTCCTCTATGTTCTCTTCTATTTTACCCTTCTTCTTCTTCTATTGCACCTGGCATCACTTTCTTTCCAGATCTTGTCACACAGTTGCTCAAGGAGTTCCTGACATCACCACACCACAGTATTGATGCCAAGGAGGCAAAAGGAAGTGCACATCTGCAAAGTTGACTGCAACAACTGTTTCACTGCCATCTTTGTTCTGACAGCTTCGGCTGATCCACACCTTTCTACCAGGGGCTCATTTTAAAGAATTCTTTAATCATTTCAAATGATTTTGAGTATGGGTACGTGCCACTATTATATTTTTCTACACTGTTGCATGGCTGGAAGAAGTCACCCTGATGGCCTAGGGTAGTTGCAAAAGAATCCAATCAGAGAAGATATCACCTGTAATTTCCTCGATGTACAATATCAGCACTGTAATTCATAAGGTCATTTTTATATTTAGCAAAAAAGGGGGCATTATGTCTATTTGGAATACTATGGATGGGAAGTTTGTATTAAGATGTGGATTGCTGCAAAAGTCTAAAATGTTTTTTCTGAAAAAAAAAAAAAGTCAACAGCAAGGTTTCCAGATTCCACATTTCTATGGTGTGTTTTTTTTTTTTAAACTTCAGTTTTGAGCTAAAGCCAGAAGCATATCCAGTAGGAGGAAGAAGTATAAGTTCATCCTTTATATTTCCCATTCCATTTTGAATCCCCTTCTGACTTTGGCTCAAAAACACCATAAAAAAAACCTGTGTGGAAACCTAGCCCAACAATAGTATTTTTGAAGATCAGGCTGTAGAACAAAAATGAGGCTAACCAGACTCCCTATTAGAAGAATTACTGAACAAAGTAAGGATTATAACAAAAAAAAAAAAAATACTAATTGCTGAGAAAATAAACAAACTAGAATTCCGAAAAAGAACTTAAAAAAGAAAATTCAGTTTCTCCTTTTAAATTCAGTCCAGTTCCCACTTGGTTTATTATTGCGTGAGGCCATCAGGAGAGTCATCAAAACCTGCACAGAGGAAAAGTTGACCAGTGTCCCATAGCAACCAATCATATTGCTTATTTCATTTTTAAAAAGACCCCTGGAAACAATCTGATTGGTTGTTATGGCAACTGGTCAACTTTTCCTCTACACAGGCAGAGGGGTGTAGAAGAGTGTACATGGGTGGCAGATGGGTGTAGAAGAGTGCGCATGGGTGGAAGAGGGGTGTAGAGGAGTGTACATGGGTGACAGAGGGACGTAGGGGGTGACAGAGGGGAGTAGGGGGTGACAGAGGGATGTACATGGGAGATAGAGGCGTGTAGAGGAGTGTACATGGGTGACAGAGGGGTGTACATGGGAGACAGAGGGGTGTACATGGGAGACAGAGGGGTGTACATGGGAGACAGAGGGGTGTAGAGGAGTTTACATGGGTGACAGAGGGGTGTAGAGGAGTGTACATGGGAGACAGAGGGGTGTAGAGGGGTGTACATGGGAGACAGAGGGTGTACATGGGAGGGTAGGTGTAACAGAGGGGTGGAATGGGTATAGTACCTTATGCCAGCCATTTTTCTGGAATCCAATGCAGCTTCCAAGTTCCTCACTGCTCCGGCAGGGCACACTTTCACTGGGCCGCTGGGAGGAGGGGGGCACTGGGGCACGGGTCATTACACCAGTACGGGAATCCGGCAGAGCACCGCCAGGGCACTCATTCAATGGGAGACTCTGGGGCACGGGTCACTACACCACCGGGGCACTCACTCACTGGGTCGCAGGGGGGAGGGGGCCGCAGAGGGACGCTGGGGGACACTGCGTGCACACGCACAGCAAAGCGCACACATATTTCCCTTCACCCCTGCAGCGCTGTCAGTCACAGGCGTGGCAGGCCGGGGCAGGAAATTTAAAATAAAAAAGAAATAATAATTTTGACGGCAAAATCCCGCGGCACACTGCGCAGTGCCAAATGGCACACCAGTGTGCCGCGGCACCAAGGTTGGTAATCACTGCTCTACCCAGTAGGTACAGTACAGTTACACAGCACATAACACATATAACATTCAGTACAATACAATAATTCTTTGCATGGTATCAAAGCTTCAGACCTTCAATACCAGTTGGGATTTGTAGTTTTTCTTAGGCTATGTTCAGATGGTAAAATGTCCGCACGGAAAACTTTCATTTGGACATTCCACCAACAGCATAGTGCCGGGAGAGCATGACAGGATTGCTGGCAGGATAGTTCGGAAATGTGCCATCTCCCAGAAGACAATGCATTTCCGTGTGGACTCTCTGCCGTCTCTGTCAGTCTATGGAGAAATCAATGATTTGTGGTCTATTAATAAGGGCACAGTTGGCATTCAGGTGATATGGGATGTGCTGAAAGAAATTCTTCATAGTCGTTTGCAAAAATAAATAATTCAACTTGGCACAACTTTTATACACAAGATTAAAAAAATTACTGAAAATCTTTAGAATTTTCTCAGTCTCTTGTGGGTCCAAAACCTTTTTATGAAGGAGGTAAGCCAAATATGCTTTAACCAATCACAAAGAAAGTAAGTATCAAAGCTGTTGAGAATAAAAATGGTAGGATTTTGCAGAATGAACAGAATATCCAAACATAATTAATTTCATACGATTCAAACATATATAAGGCAGAGGTGAGTCAATTAGATGTTAGGCAGTGGCGTTGCTAGGGTTGGTGTCACCCGGTGCGGTAGAAAAAGGTGTCACCCCATACCTACCCCCCCCCCCTCCACATAATAAAGTTTTTAGCCTGTTGTGACGGATGCCACTGGTGTAGGGCATTGTGAAAAATTTCAGTATAATAATTAAATATACCAATTGCCACAGAATGGAAAAGCGCTAAAGAGGTTTTCACCATTTAAAACTACAACTCCCAGAATTACTTAAATGGGTACTCCACAGGAAATGATTTTCTTTTGAATCAACTGGTGCCAGGAAGTTAAAATCTGAATCCTTCAAGCAAGTTATTTACAAACCTGTTTAACTTTCTGGCACCAGTTGATTCAAAAGAAAATGTTTTGCAGCTGAGTACCCCTTTAAGCATTGGTGAGGTTATGCTGGGAGTTAAGTTTCACTCATCTTAACTGCAGAACTTACAAGTGACTACAGCTCTGATAGGACATAGTGAGGAGAATACACAATGATATCAGTGACTACAGGTGCCGTCTTCTCTATAGTGAGGAGAATACACAATGATATCAGTGATTACAGGTGACGTCTTCTCTATAGTGAGGAGAATACACAATGATATCAGTGACTACAGGTGACGTCTTCTCTATAGTGAGGAGAATACACAATGATATCAGTGACTACAGGTGACGTCTTCTCTATAGTGAGGAGAATACACAATGATATCAGTGACTACAGGTGACGTCTTCTCTATAGTGAGGAGAATACACAATGATATCAGTGACTACAGGTGACGTCTTCTCTATAGTGAGGAGAATACACAATGATATCAGTGACTACAGGTGACGTCTTCTCTATAGTGAGGAGAATACACAATGATATCAGTGACTACAGGTGACGTCTTCTCTATAGTGAGGAGAATACACAATCATATCAGTGACTACAGGTGACGTCTTCTCTATAGTGAGGAGAATACACAATGATATCAGTGACTACAGGTGACGTCTTCTCTATAGTGAGGAGAATACACAATGATATCAGTGACTACAGGTGACGTCTTCTCTATAGTGAGGAGAATACACAATGATATCAGTGACTACAGGTGACGTCTTCTCTATAGTGAGGAGAATACACAATGATATCAGTGACTACAGGTGACGTCTTCTCTATAGTGAGGAGAATACACAATGATATCAGTGACTACAGGTGACGTCTTCTCTATAGTGAGGAGAATACACAATGATATCAGTGACTACAGGTGACGTCTTCTCTATAGTGAGGAGAATACACAATGATATCAGTGACTACAGGTGACGTCTTCTCTATAGTGAGGAGAATACACAATGATATCAGTGACTACAGGTGACGTCTTCTCTATAGTGAGAATACACAATGATATCAGTGATTACAGGTGACGTCTTCTCTATTGTCTTTCCTTATTTAATTCAGATGTAACATACCACCAGGTCCAGCTAAATGTTCTCTCTGCAGAACGTGACGCCCAGACGGCTTCTCACTATGTCAGCGCATTCTCATCCTCTATATGAAAATAATAATTATTATTATTATAAACCTGCCAGACACTGTATCCTCTAAATATAATAAACTAGTATACACTAGGGCTGCACGATATATCGCAAAAACAATCGAATCGCGATTTTTGCTTTTTTGCCATATATCTATATGGCCCCCGGGAAAATTTGCGATTATATGCCCGGGCGGATCCCGTGTGTGGCTGCAGCGCGGGCCGGCCAGGGCAGATAAAAACAAATTTAAATATTAAAAGTCTGTTTCCCAACCAGGGTGCCTCCAGCTGTTATGAAACTACAACTCCCAGCATGCCCGGACAGCCAAAAGCTGTCCGGGCATGCTGGGAGTTATAGTTTCACAACAGCTGGAGGCACCATGGTAGAGAAACACTGATCTAAGTAAAGGGCGCAGGGATAAAAAATATTAAAAACATTATGCTCACCTCTTCCCGATCCCTGCATCTGTACACCTCCGTGCGGTTCCGGTGTCTCTATACAAGCTGTAGGACCTTTACCTTCAGCCAATCACTGGCCGCAGTGGTGTCACATGTCAAGCCAGTGATTGGCTGAAAGGTAAAAGTCCTCAAAGGTCTGCAAACACACACAAACCTAGCGTGTGTGCTGCCGGGGAGGAGGAATGTGACGGGAATATGTGACAAGGGGTGAAGGGGGCAGAATGTTAAAGGGGGGGAAAGGGGGAATGTGACAGGGGGGGCAGATTGTGATGGGGGGCAGAATGTGACAAGGGGGGGATATGTGACAGGGGGAGCAGAATGTGACAAGGGGGGGGGAATATGTGACAAGGGGGGGATATGTAACAAGGGGGGGCAGAATGTGACAAGGGGGGGGGGAATATGTGACACGGGGGGGAATATGTGACAAGGGGGGAGGGGGAATATGTGACAAGGGGGAGGGGGAATATGTGACAAGGGGGGGGAATATGCGATAAGGGGGGGAATATGCGATAAGGGGGGGAATATGCGATAAGGGGGAGGGGGAATATGTGACATGGGGGGAGGGGGAATATGTAACAAGGGGGAGCAGAATGTGACAAGGGGGGGAGATGTGAAATGGGCGGTGGGCATAAAATGGGTGAATAGTTGTAAAATTGAGGAGATTGGGCATGACATAAGGGGGTTTCACTATTTATTTATTACATTGCATCACATATCGGAATCACAATATTTAAGCCATAATCGCAATCGCACATTTTTCCCATATCATGCAGCCCTAGTATACACTACACTCTATGAATATAAACCTCACACACCGTGCCCCCAGCATCCACCAGCTGATGCTATTACCACAGAACAGGGGGGTAGGGGGAATGGGGGGCGGGGGGTGCCCTGGCAACACCCCCCAGCAGTATCACCCCATTCCCCCTATGGTAATAGAATCAGCTGCTGGATTATGGGGGTGCTACTGCTGGGGGAGGGTGCTGGTGGATGATAGGGGTGTTACTGCTGGGGCCACAAGTTGGAATTCCACCCTCCATATGTTGGGACCGACTATACGAACAGAGAAAAGCCATCACCGATTTCTTGATGATCCAAGCGGATAGGGTACTCCCCTGTGTAACTTCACTGTGAACCAGTGGCAGCTCATACGTGACACCTGCCGTTTGCTCAGGCCCTTTGAGAAAGCCACATTTTTAGTAAGTCGCCAATATAACAGGATGAATGATGTCATTCCACTGCTTCATTTCCTACAACAAGTGTTGAAAACGATGGCTGGTCAGGGCAATGGAGACGTTGCACCTACATCTCTCAGCCACATGAGCCCTGTGGGGGCTGAATTGGAAGAGGAGAAGGAGGATGAGGGGCACAGTGGAGCACAGTTTAGGTTTCATGAGATGGGCAGTGTTTCTAGGCATCTGACAGAAGAGGAGGAGCATGATCAACTAGAGGAGCTAGAGGGTTATGAGGAAGGCGAGACAGAGTACCCAGACACACTGTGACATTCTGCAGTGGAGATGGAGGCAGGGAGTCCCTCCGAGTCACTTGCACAAATGGCACGATGCCTGCTCAGTTGCTTGCGTAGTGGCCGCCGAATTTCTGGATCTCCACCTTATTGGACCGTCACTACCTGCACAAAACAGGGGCCTTTTTTTACACCAACTGAGAGGGAGGACAAACTAACCAACCACAGAGACATCCATACGTAGTCAGTTGGCCGATGCCTATCGGCGCCATTTTCCATCCACTCGCAGGTCTTACTCGGGGGGCTCTCTGCGCTCACCTTCCACTGCCATGGCTGCTGGGGAGGGGTGGGGTGGCAGGAGCAGTACCAGCTTCATTAGCAGCAGCCTAAGTCTACAGTCGCTGATGAGTACCTTTCTTCAGCCGCATAGTGAAGCAACTCATCAGCAGCAGATAGACATGGAGCAGGACCTGAACCAGCAGGTGGTGGCATACCTTGACATTGCCATGCCAACAAACCTTGAAGACCTGCTGGATTTCTGGGCAGCCAAACTTGATTTATGGCCGCAACTAGCAAAGTTTGCCCTGGAAAAGCTGTCCTGCCCGGCCAGTAGTGTGCCATCAGAGCGGGTGTTTAGTGCGGTGGGGCCATAGCTTGACCATGGTGCTACACCAACAATTCACAAATATGGATAGTGCAAAAGAGATTTAAGACTCTGCTCCCCAGTTACAAACATTCCGCCACCCAACACACCACTCTGTCACTGGGTCACTTTCAGGACTCCTGATGGTGCTGCTGCCACCTCCAAGCTGTTTCATTCAGCCACTATTTTGTCTCCTTATGCTTCTGCCAACTCTAGGCTGTGCCATTCAGCCACTATATGGTCTCCTCATGCTTCGGCCACCTTCAGGCTGTACCATTCAGACACTATATGGGCTCCTTATGCTTTCCCCACCTCCAGGCTGTGTCATTCAGCCAATATATTGTTTTCTGATGCTGCTGGGACTGTCTTGGATATTACCTACAATTTTTTTATGGTAGCAAACATACATGCTCTAGCAAACATACATGCTCAATAGAGATTTCAACATTGATCTTTTATTGTTAGGGGATGTGAAGCCCTCTTATGTACGTATCCTGCTCCCTGATCCAGGAACTACTTGGCTTACTAATGCTGCTGGGCCTGTGCCTACATTTTTTTGATGTTAGCACTAGCTAACATACATCTTCTATACAGATTTCAATATTCACCTTTTAATGTTAGGGGTTGTTAAGCCCTCTTGTAAACTCATGCTGATGCCTGCTCCAGGCTGTGTGTTTCAGGAACTACTGTGCTTAGTGATGCTGCTGGGCTTGGGCCTTAAATTCTTTGATGATAGCACAAGGTAACATACCTCTTCAATAGTGATTTCAACATTGATCTTTCAATCTTAGGGGTTATGAAACTCTCTTGAGTACTGCTCCTGACTGTGTCTTTCAAGAACTACTTGGCTTACGTATGCTGCTGGACTTGATCCTTAAATTTTTGGATGTGAGCACTAGCTTACATACATGCTTAAAGGGGTTCTCCGGTGCTTACACAAGATGTGCAAGCACCGGAGAACCCCTTTGAGATTTCAACATTGATCTTTCAATGTAAGGGGTTATGAAACCCTCTTATGTACTGCTGATGCCTGCTCCTGACTGTGTTTCAGGAACTACTTGGCTTACTGATGCTACTGGGCTTGGGCTTTACATTTTTGGATGTCAGCACTAGCTTAAATACATGCTTACTAGAGATTTCAACATTGATCTTTCAATCTTAGGGGTTATGAAACCCTCTTGTGTATTCGTGCTGCTGCCTGATCCTGTCTGTGTCATTAAGCAACTACATGGTTTAGTGATGCTGCTGGGCCTAGGACATTACATATATATATATATATATATATATATATATATATATATAAATATATATATATATATATATATATATATATATATATATTTATGGTAGCACTAGGTATATGCATCTTAAATGGAAATTTCTAAATTCATCTTTTATTCTTAGAGATTGTGAGGCCCTATTGTCTCCTCATCTGCCGCCAACTCCAGGCTGTGCCATTCAGGACACTATATGCTCTCCTCATTCTTCAGCCAACTCCAGGCTGTGTCATTCAGGAAATATATGGTTTACTGATGCTACTGGGCCTGGGTCTGGGAATAAAACTTTTTTTATGGTAGCACTAGCTACCCAAAATCTTCAGTTTAAATTTCAAACTTCGTCTCTTTTTTCTTAGGGATTGTGAAGCCCTGGGGTCTCCTCATGCTTCAGCCAACTCCTGGCTATGTCATTCAGCCAATATATGGTTTACTGATGCTGCTGGACTTGGGTCTGGGAATAAAAACTGTTGTTCTGGAAGCACTAGCTACCCAAAATCTTCGGTTTAAATTTCAGAATTCATCTTTTAATCTTAGGGATTGTGAAGTCCTAGTTTCTACTCATGCTGCTGCCAACTCCTGGCTGTGCCATTCAGACACTATATGGTCTTCTCATGCCTCAGCCAACTACAGGCTGTGTCACTCAGGCAATATATGGTTTACTGATGCTGCTGGGCCTTGGTCTGGACCAAATTTTTTTTATGGTAGCACTAGCTATCCAAAATCTTCCATTTCAATTTCAAAATTCCTCTTTTAATCTTAAGGATTGTGAAGCCCTAGTGTCTAGGCATTCTGCTGCCAGCTCCAGGATGTGTCATTCTGCCCCTATTTGGTCTCCTCATGCTGCCAACACCTTCACGCTGTGTCATTCAGCCACTATATGGTCTCTTCATGCTGCCAACACACCCATGCTGTGTTATTCAGCCACTATATGGTCTCCTCATGCTGCCAGCACCTCCACGCTGTGTCATTCAGCCACTATATGGTCTCCTCATAATGATGCCTCCTCCAGGCTCTGTCATTGTGCCGCTCTGTGGCACTGATTCTAAAAGCGATGCTGGTATTCTGCATGTCAATAACAGTAAGAACACAGCAAAGTGATATACACCCCTATTGAGACTCTCTGTATGCCAGAAATAGCCGTTTTTAATATAGATTGCCGCAAATAAATTCGGATAGAACCAAATTTTTTCGTAAAAATCGTCCGAACTGAAATTTTCAATAGTTCGCTTATCTCTACCTAGTACAGGTCTTAGGCTGCCATGACAATGAATTGGCTTTCTTTCCGGCGAGCCAAACCGACTACTGCATTACCAATAATGTGTGCTAGTTTTGTTTAAAAGCCTCTGTCTGAATTTACAGCATCATTTAAACAGTTAAAATTACTGGCAATGAAGATGGCTCCATGTTGGTTATGAGGGGTGGCTTTCAACTGCTAAAATCCACTAAGAGCCACCTGGACAGGGACCAACTCCTGAGCACATCATGTGGGGTTGAAGGGGTCATCCAGCAATAGCAAAACAGCTTGACCGGCTTTGCTCAGCTGGTCGAAACAGGACCTCTCCATTCATCTCTATAAAAGAGGCGGAGACACACAAACACTGTGTCTCCGCCTCTCCCATAGAGATAAATGGAGTGGGCGTGTTTCGATCAGCTGACGTGCTGGGTGCGAAAAGACATTTACAGGAGCAGAGCCAGGGCCTCCTTATTAGAAGTAGTTTTTTTAAACAGGTTATATTAGGGAAGACCAGTATATATTAGGAAAAACAGGCACACCTGAGAAAGTACAATTTATGCATAAATTTATAAAAATAGGAATCTTCATGTTAATTATGTCTTTAAGCAGACCATATTTCATAACCTCTAACTCTTAAAAATGTTCCTTCTTACATGTAACAATTTTAAAATGTCATTTTATCCTTGTTTTCAAAGAATCTGCCTTAACATTTTTTTTAACAAGCTGCTGTGGTTGAAATATTTAAACGTCTAGACCACTCAGATTTATTTTATATTTTCTTCTGTAACTTTTCAAACAAAAAAAGCTCAAAAAGTCATCAAAAAAGTGCTGTAGTTTTATTTTTATCTTTTCTGACAGTATTTTACCAGATTTGAAACCTCAAGATATCAACTTATGAAGATTTATTTCTTTATTTTATCGGGTGGAAAAAAATAGATACATATGCATCAAGGTTAATGATAAAAAATAAAGTGCCATTCAATTTATCAAAGGAATAAGTGAGCACGCCATGCTAGAGACCAAGAATGTGAGGGAGAACCATGCTGGGGTCGAGGAATGAGGAGTTAATATTAATTCTTTGTGTTTTTTTTTTCTTTTGTACAATGATTGGGGGGAGGGGGAGGAGAGAGAAGGGATTATTGAAATTAGCAATAAGAATGGATGTGGGTCAGACAGGGCACTGGAACCAGACTTGAGAAGTGTATACGGGGGGAGGGTTTAAAAATGTTGTAATATTGATGATATGTGAAGAAAACGGAAGTGTAATTTTATGAAGAATGTATAACTACTGTTATTGAAATGGATTAATAAAAATAAAAAAGGGAAGCAATGCAGAGTGAACAAGGTGATCCTGATGCCCCAATGGGATGCTCCCCACCTTAATCCTTAAATAGATTGGGGTGGGGGTGGGGGGTGGTGCTGTTCAGTTAGGAGTTGGAGATGGAGGAGTTCAGTTCAGTTCAGTTCAGCTAGTTTATACTGAGGTACAGTGTGGAGAGGTGTGAGGAGAAGTCGAAGGTGATCTGAGGAGGCCTTAGGAGAGAAGAAACCTAAAATCTGCAGCCACACAATTCTCAGGAAACCCATCGCACAGATGAAGGTCAAGCCTGGCAGTAAGCTCAATGCTCCGGGGAATATTCTTTAGTCAGACAGTCTACAAGTCAGCATGGGTTTCCATCGGTCACAAATCCCAATTCAGCTTAGTGCAACAAGTGCAAGTTGCAGTAAGGCAAAAGGCTCCTTGGGATTACTCTGAACTTCTCCACCTCTAATCTGTACTGTGAAGGAATTACCAACTATCATACCTCAGTAAAGAGAGTTTTCCGTAGCCCTGCATTGTTGTTTTTATTGTCCCCAGTGCTTCTCCCAGGACAACTATCTAAACTTTGGAACGTGGTAATTAATGTTACGAACTGTGCATTACATCATTCACACCGCATCCACCACAGAAATAGTAGCCAGTAGAGAGCAGGGGTAGTGGTGATACTAGTGAGTTGACAGCAGGGGTGGTAAAAGGGCTAGCAACAATGGCATAGCTAAACAGTGGTATCAAGCACAGGAGTTAAAATCCTCACTGATCCATGTCTGATAAAGACTCTACACTGGAGATGACAACTGCGTAACTGGGTGAAAACTGATGTTTGGACGATATAGTTTGACCAATACTGCCTAATTCCATTGACAGCAGGCTGTCAATATGAATTGTCCCTAAGGTAACTATATATGCCACCACCGATGCTGACTGTGATTGGTGAGTGGGTGGAGCAGACCTTCGCCGGCTTGTATGCAGTGATGTGGGATGTTGAATAAGTGTTCTTCACCGTTCACACGATACATTAGGTTGCTCCTGACAGAGAGGCTAGGTCTGTAAGCCATGATATGTAAAAGCAATGGAGGGGAGTGTTCAGAAGCACTATCTGGTGCATATGACAGCAAAGGTTCCATATGTTAGTTGCCACAGCCTGAATAAATGCTGACATGCACACACAGTTACCAAATCTCCCATATGATCCTGTGATGTGTAAAAACATTGCAATTTTTATCATATGCACCATCATTTTCTAGTACTTTGCCCATTTATAGCACTTTACCACTTGACACTTTATGCTTATCTAGGGCCATTTTAGGCAAGCTGAAGGTACCACCATTTAAGGGTGAGTGCCCCAGTTACATACCAGACACTCAGGGTGAGTAATGGACCTAGAGTAAGTGAAAATGTGGAATTTGGGTGACACTTGAACATAGGGTGGAGCTAGATAGAGTAGGGACAGTAAAGTGCCACTGCCCAGATACACACTGTTTTCTACCTTATAAGCTCACATGTAATTGTGTCCAAAATAATGATGTTGTAATCATCAGTAATGCTATATCACTAAGGGTGAGGGTGTGTTTATCTGTATTGTTGTAATTCTGACACTATTGTGTTATATACACATAGGCAGCAGGATATTGAATGTAGTTTAAGAGTTTTTTTCTTGTATTTTACCCTGTTATTAATAATTTACCCCTTAAGGACCAAGCCCATTTTTTTCAGCTGGTATTGCAGCGTAATTCCATTAAAGTTAATAGGGCTGAACTGCAATACTGCACAAAATCTGTGTGAATCAGCCATGTCCTATACCTATAGTAACCCTAAACTAGCCTATAGCACCTCTTTAGGGTAGCACCAGCAAAACAATATCCTACAATGGATTTTATCATATTTTCTGTACAGAATTATAATTATAAATAGAATTAAAGAGGCAGTCACAGGCAAAGTAACAAATGAAAAAGTTTTCAACCAAGACACTAAAGAAATCATCAAGGAAAAGAGACAAAAAAACAAGCGCCCCTAGTGAAATAAGTAATTACAGCAATAAAAAGTAGGGACAGGGTAGGCTCACTCACCCTGCAAAGTTACGGTGAGAGCACAACATCTGTAAGTGTGTGTGTGTGTGTATATATATATATATATAGTCATGGCTGTAAATATTGGCAAGAAAATGAAGTATTTCTCACAGAAATGGATTGCAGTAGCACATGTTTTGCTATACACATGTTTATTCCCTTTGTGTGTATTGGAACTTAACCAAAAAAATGGAGGAAAAAATGCACATTATACATAATGTCACACCAAACCCCAAAAAGGGCTGGACAAAATTATTGGCACAATTTCAAAACTGTGGAAAAATAAGTAACAGGTGTGGGCAATATACAAAATATGACAACTGAAAGCAGATAAAAAGGAGTGAAATTCACTTAGTCTTTGCATTGTGTGTCTGTGTGTGCCACACTAAGCATGGACAACAGAAAGAGGAGAAGAGAACTGTCTGAAGACTTGAGCCCCAAAATTGTGAAAAAATATCAACAATCTCAAGGTTACAAGTCCATCTCCAGAGATCTAGATTTGCCTTTGTCCACACTGCGCAACATTATCAAGAAGTCTGCAACACATGGCACTGTAGCTAATCTCACTGGGTATGGACGGAACAGAAAAGTGTATGAAAGGTGTCAACGCAGGATAGTCCGGATGGTGGATAAGCAGCCCCAAACATGTTCCAAAGATATTCAACCTGTCCTGCAGGCTCAGAGAGCATCAGTGTCAGTGTGAACTGTCGACATTTAAATGAAATGAAACGCTATGGCAGGAGATCCAGGAGGACTCCACTGCTGACACCGAAACATAAAAAAGCAAGACTACATTTTGCCAAAATGAACTTGAGTAAGCCAAAATCTTTCTGGGAAAACATCTTGTGGACAGATGAGACCAAGATAGAGTTTTTTGATAAAGCACATCATTCTACTGTTTACCAAAAACGGAATGAGGCCTACAGAGAAAAGAACACAGTACCTACAGTGAAACATGGTGGAGGTATAATCATGTTTTGGGGTTGTTTTGCTGTCTCTGGCACTGGGTGCCTTGAATGTGTGCAAGGCATCATGAAATTCGAGGATTACCAACGGATTTTGGGTCGCACTGTAGAGCCCAGTGTCAGAAAGCTGGGTTTGCGTCCAAGATCTTTGGTCTTCCCGCAGGACAAGGACCCCAAACATACGTCAAAAAGCACCTAGAAATTGATGGCAACAAAGCCCTGGAGAGTCCTGAAGTGGCCAGCATTGAGTCCAGATCTAAATCCCATTGAACACCTGTGGAGAGATCTTAAAATTGCTGTTGGGAAAAGGCGCCCTTCCAATAAGAGACCTGGAGCAGTTTGCAAAGGAAGAGTGGTCCAACATTCCGGCTGAGAGGTGTAGGAAGCTTATTGATGTTTACATGTTTATTTTTTCCAAAGGGTGTGCAACCAAATATTAAGTTAAGGGGGACAATAATTTTGCCCGGCCCATTTTTGGAGTTTGTTCAATATGCTTTTTTTCTCTCCCTTTTTTGGTTTAGTTCCAATGCACACAAAGGGAATAAACATGTATATAGCAAAACATGTTACTGCAATCCTTTTCTGTGAGAAATACTTCATTTATGGCCATGACTGTGTGTATATATATATATATATATATATATATTTATGGTATAGATGGTCCTGCAGCTGTGTTCCTCCCTATCCAACCGATGTAAGGTCTGCTAATATAGTAGAAAGATAGGCAGTAAAAACTGGAACTTGCTACAGCGCTGGATCCACTGGGCATAACCTGAAACAGTATATAACTGTAAACTGTTTAGTAAAGCACAAATTTATGCGTTTCAGGCCCGGATTGGGCCCTTCTTCAGGAAAAAATTCCAATGCACCTTGTCCTGAAGAAGGGCTCAATCTGGGCCTGAAACACATAGATTTGTGCTTTAATAAACAGTTTACAGTTATCTACTGTTCCATGTTATGCCCAGTGTATACAGCCCTGTAACAAGTTAGAAATCATGTCTCATATTTAAATTCTTAACATAGTATTTTGGTCAGTATTTCGGATTGCTTATAAATAAAAACAGATGGGGCATTACTTATAAAGAAAAAAAGATCATTGAGCAATTACATAAATGATAACCTTTTTTAGCAGACACAAACGAAGAGCAGTCTACAATTAGTTCCATTTATATTATCCCCAGCACTTATTTCCAGTCCTGCAGTCATTACGTAAATTATTTTTAATGGTTGAAGAGGAGAAAATATTGGATAACTTTGCTTAAAGAGGACTTTCTCCATGGAGATCATATTAAATAAGTGCCGAGTTTCTGGTCTGTTGAGTTTATGGAATATGTCATGTGGTACTGTTTTATGTGAAGTACGCATTGACATTAATAATTTAGTATAGTCTAATAAATTCCCAACAGTTTTGTATCATTCCTGTTAGAAACCTTACTAAGTACATTGGTTTTCATTACCAAGGTATTCGAAAGGTAGAAGTTCAGTGTGGATTACAGAGTTGCAGCCTTTCCAGTACTTCAAAGCATATTGTTTGGCCCCCACTAAAGGTATATATCTCAAAGACATAACCATGAAACTGGACTACAATTAAATGGATTTGCTCTCCTGGTTACAGCAACATAAGAATAGTGGGCTGGGACTTTCCTCTGTCCTCTGGAGAGAAAAAATTAGACCACTTAGATGCTGACTGTACTCCAAGGGGACACAATGGCGGTGTCACTGAACAGACTATTCGCCAATTACTCCACTTGCCACAGTAAAGAGTGAAATAAAATCCTGCTTAATTTGAATAAAACGACACCTTTCAATGGTGCTGGTGATTAGACCATTCAGTGACACCACAATTTTTGTTCCAGAGAACAAAGAAAAGTCCTAGCCTAAGGTTCTAACTTTTTTGTGGCCAGGAGAAAGTAGACCTGGCTGTGACCGACTTGATAAATCACAGGTTCTTAATGATTGTTGTGCCCTAGAACAGGGAGCATTTCTTTCCATTTGTTTTCCCTGTACATAGCTATAAAACAATAAGTATACAATAGTTCTATTCAAATGCATGCCAGTAACCACCATACCTAATGTTATATCACGTGGCTGTTGCATCAATTAGGATCCTAGTCAATGCTTAGCAGAAAAGCTCACAAACAATCTACTCTGCTAAAAAAAATAAAGGGAACACAAACAACACAATGTAACTCCAAGTCAATCACTCTTCTGTAATATAACACTGTCCACTCAGGAAGCAACACTGATCAATTTCCCATGCTGTTGTGCAAATGGAACAGACAACAGGTGGAAATTAAAGGCAATTAGCAAGACACCCCAATAAAGGAGTGGTTCTGCAGGTGGTGAGCACAGACCACTTTTCAGTTCATATGCTTCCTGGCTGATGTTTGGTCACTTTTGAATGCTGGCAGTGCTCAGGTAGTGCAGCTCATCCAGGATGGCACATCAATGAGAGCTATGGCAAGAAGGTTTGTTGTGTCTGTCATTGTAGTGTCCAGAGCATGGAGGCACTACCAGGAGACAGGCCAGTACATCAGGAGACGTGGAGGAGGCTGTAGGAGGGCAACAACCCAGCAGCAGGACCGCTACCTCCGCCTTTGTGCAAGGAGGAGCAGGAGGAGCACTGCCAGAGCCCTGCAAAATGACCTCCAGCAGGCCACAAATGTGCATGTGTCCACTCAAAATGGTCATAAACAGACTCCATGAGGGTGGTATGAGGGCCCGATGTCCACAGGTGGGTGTTGTGTTTACAGCCCAACACCGTGCAGGATGTTTGTCATTTGCCAGAGAACACCAAGATTGGCAGATTTGCCACTGCCGCCCTGTGCTCTTCACAGATGAAAGCAGGTTCACACTGAGCATATGTGACAGATGTGACAAAGTCTGGAAACACTGTGGAGAATGTTCTGCTGCCTGCAACATCCTCCAGCATGACTGGTTTGGCGATGGGTCAGTAATGGTGTGGGGTGGCATTTCTATGGGGGGGGGGGGGGGGCGCACAGCCCTCCATGTGCTGGCCAGAGGTAGCCTGACTGCCATTAGGTCCCGAGATGACATCCTCAGACCCCTTGTAAGACCATATGCTGGTTCCGTTTGAGCCTGATTTCCTCCTAATGCAAGAAAAATGCTACACCTTATGTGGCTGGAGTGTCAGCAGTTCCTGCAAGAAGAAGGCATTGATGTTATAGACTGGCCCGCCCGTTCCCCAGACCTGAATCTGATTGAGCACATCTGGGACATCATGTCCTGCTCCATCCACCAATGCCACGTTGCACCACAGACTGTCCAGGAGTTGGCGGATGCTTTAGTCAAGGTCTGGGAGGACATCCCTCAGGAGACCATCCGCCACCTCATCAGGAGCATGCCCAGGCATTGTAGAGAGGTCATATGGGCACGTGGAGGCCTCACACTATTGAGCCTCATTTTGACTTGTTTTAAGGACATTACATCACAGTTGGATCAGCCTGTAGTGTGGTTTTTTTTTTTGAGTGTGACTCCTTATCCAGACCTCCAGGGGTTGATAAATTTGTTTTCCATTGATAATTTTTGTGTGATTTTGTTGTCAGCACATTTAATTATGTAAAGACAAAAGTATTTCATACAATTAGTTCATTCAGATTTAGGATGTGTTATCTTCGTGTTCCCTTAATTTTTTTGAACAGTGTAATATTCTCAAGGCCGGTATTAGGGTGGGACAATCCGGACAATTGCCCAGGGCCCCCATCCCCCAGGGGGCCCCCTGCAGGCTGCTCGGTGGCGGATCCAGGTGGTGGATCTGCCACTGAGCAGCCCGCAGGGGGCTCTGTCACATTCAAGACATCCCTGTGATCATCAATAGAAAAAAAAACACTTGACCATTAGGTACATTTCTTAATGCTTTTCCTTTAGTATTTCATTTTGATAGTAGAAAAATAGATCCCCAGATCTCTATAATCATCTTCATGAATCAACACATAAAATATCACCCAAAGTGCTCAGCTCACTAGACACGCTCGACAGTCCTCATTCAGCAGCCGGAGTAGCTTCACCCTTTCTCGGGCATCCTGTTGCTGACCTTCCTTCCTCTCACGAAGGGGTAGACAGGTGAGTAGTTGAAGGAGTGTCCTGGGATTTTTTCTATCGATGATTGCTGCTTGATATGGAGTGGAGCCTCTTTTTATTTTACTCACTTACACCCTAGTGCATTCTAAGGTTCAATATTTTTTTCTATAGGGACATCCCTGTGTCCTGAAAGATATTTGCAGGACACAAGGATGTCCCGGTTACCTTTCTGCGGCACCGTGTTAACTTTAAAAATGCAAGGGCCGCCGGAAGGTAGCGCACGCAGGGACGTCACTGATGTCCCGAGCGTGCACCCATAGGAACAGAGGAGTGGAGCATCGAGGTGGAGGACGCACACGCACATGGTAAGTTACCTGCACATCATCTTCAGTGCTCCGACCACCACTCCTCTGTTCCTGGGACCACTGACCAGAGGAGTGGTGGATGGAGCACTGAAGTGGAGCAGTACACAGGCATACAGCCTCCAGCCATACACTGTATATGGCTGAAGGATGTATGTCTGTGTGGGCCACTGCCTACCTAATGTGGGGAACTATACTGCACCTAATGTGGGGAACTATACTGCACCTAATGGGGGGGAACTATACTGCACCTAATGTGGGGGAACTATACTACACCTAATGTGGGGGAACTATACTTCACCTAATGTGGGGAATTATACTGCACCTAATGTGGGGGAACTATACTGCACCTAATGTGGGGGAACTATACTACACCTAATGTGGGGGAACTATACTTCACCTAATGTGGGGAATTATACTGCACCTAATGTGGGGGAACTATACTGCACCTAATGTGGGGGAACTATACTGCCAAACTTAAGTGGGTGGACTTATACTGCCAGCTCAATGTGGGGGAACTATACTGACAACCTAATGTGGGGGAACTACAACCTAATGTGGGGGAACTATACTGTCAACCTAATGTGGGGGAACTACACTGTCAACCTAATGTGGGGGAACTATGCTGCCAACCTAATGTGGGGGAACTACAACCTAATGTGGGGGAGCTATGCTGCCAACCTAATGTGGGGGACCTATACTGCCAACCTAATGTGAGGAAACTACAACCTAATGTGAGGAAACTATACTGCCAACCTAATGTGGGGGAACTATACTGCCATCCTAATGTGGGGGAACTATGCTGCCAACCTAATGGGGGGGAACTATACAAAAATATAAAATTGTACTATTCTGATTACTATAACACTTTTATTTTTCTGTATATGGGGATGTATGAGGGTCATTTTTTTAGCGCTGTGATTTTTAGTTTTATAGGTACCATTTTTGTTTTGATAGGACTTTGCAATTGCTTTTTAAATATTTTTTTATGGTATTTGAAGTGACCAAGAATGTGCAAATCTGGTTAGTGCACTATTACAACTTTTGGGGCCCCACTTTTGATTTTACCCAGGGCCACGCTAAGCCTAAAACTGGCCCTGAATATTCTAAAAGATCAGACATTTCAGCGCTACCAAATATGGTAATTTTTAATGTTTCTTTTTTTTTATTGAGGGAAGAGGGAAATTTTATGTTTTATTGGGGGAGGGGTTGAATAACTTTTATTAGTCACTTATTTTTTTATTTTTTATGTTTTAATCCCCACAGGGGACAATTTTTTGCAGTATTTAGATTGCAGATTCTGATCAGTTCTATGCAAATGCACAGCACTGATCTGTGTTATCTGCCAGTGGCGTTGCTAGGGTTGGTGTCACCTGGTGCGCCCCATACCTCCCCCCCCCCTCAGTAAGTTTTTAGCCTGTTGTGACAGACACCACTGTTGTAGCGCATTGTGAGAAATCCCAGTATAATAATCAGATATACCAGTTGCGACAGAATGGGAAAGTGTTAAAAAAGTTTTCACCATTTAAATATACAGCTTCCAGAATTACTTAAAGGGGTACTCCACTGGAAAACCCACTGAATATAATACTATCACACACTGTACATTCTGAATATAATACCAACACATACTGTACACTCGGAATATAAATCTGCCACATACGGTACCCTCTGAATATACCGCCACACACTGTACCCTCTGAATATAAATCTGCCACATACTGTACCCTCTGAATATAAATCTGCCACATACTGTACCCTCTGAATATACCGCCACACACTGTACCCTCTGAATATAAATATGCCACATACTGTACCCTTTGAATATAAATCTGGTGGTGTTGCTAGTTGATGATGGGGGTGCTAGTACTGGGGAGGTGTTGCTGGAGGATGATGAGGGTGCTACTGGCCATCCCCCCTGGCAGTATCACCCCCATCATCCATCGGCATGATCATCCTCCTGGCAGGAGCACCCCCATCATCCACCATCAGGATCTGCTGATGGAGGTGCTGCTGCTGGGGGGGTTGCTGGTGGATGATAAGGGTGATACTGCCAGGGGGGGGGAGCATTAGGTAGGCAGCAGTTCCCCACTTAAGCTAAGTAGCAGTTCCCCCACATTAGGTAGGTAGCAGTTCCCCCACATTAGGTAGGTAGCAGTTTCCCCACATTAGGTAGCATAGATTCCCCACATTTGGTACCAGTTACCCCACATTATGTAGTAATTTCCCCACATTAGGTAGTACAGATTCCACACATTAGGTAGCATAGATTCCACATATTAGGTAGCAGATTCCCCACATTAGGTAGCAGTTTTCCCACATTATGTAGCAGCCTTCACACATTAGGTAGCAGTTTTCCAACATTAGGTAGCAGTTTCCCCACATTAGGTAGCATATATTCCCCACATTTGGTAGTAGTTTCCCCCCATTAGGCCGCAGGTTCCCTTGCATGTTCCCCACAATAGGTCAAAGTCTCCCCACATTAGATCGCTGGTTCAAACAAACCCCCCCTCCCCCCACACAAAAAAAACCCACACACACAACACAGAGACACACACACACACACACAGAGATAGATAGCTAGAGAGAGAGACACACACACAGTCAGAGAGACACAAAGACAGAGAGTCACACACAGACAGAGAGCCACACACAGACAGAGATAGCGACAGACACACACAAACAATCAGAGAGACACACACTCACAGACACACACACAGAGTCAGACACACAGAATCACACACACACACAGAATCACACCCACACACACAGTCACACACAGACAGAGACACACAAACAGAGAGAGTGAGACAGACACACACTCACTCACCCATCCAGCGCAGTACTCCTTCTCTCCGGGCGATCTGCGAGTGACGTCACGTCCTCCTGCGCCGGCCCTGCAGAGGGACGTCGGACCGGGGCAACAGAAGACGTGGGGGCGCAGGCCGGTTCACTGTGCAGGTGACGGGGGGGGGGGGCTGGGGGTGCTAGTACGGAGGCGCAACAAGTGAGGACCAGGGGACCAGGGGGGGGGCTATTACAGAGACAGCGCAAGTTGGGGTCGGGGGGGGGGGGGTGCTGCTAGTATGGAGAAAGGCAGCGTAACTGAGGAACGGTGGCGTACCTGGTGTCACCCCATCAGGATGGTGTCACCCGGTGCGCACCCCCCGCACCCCGGTCGCAACGCCACTGTTATCTGCAATCTATTTGGGTTGCTCGAAGTCTGATCTGCGATGATCAGTATTGATTATGGCATATGAGGGGTTAATGTTGGATATCAGTGTGATCGCTGATGTCCATCATTACCAACAGGTCCCTGGCTGCTGATTGCAACCAGGATCTACGGCCTATCATGTGAGTTCCATTCCAGTACGCCCTGTGTCCTCTGTTTAACTTTCTGGCACCAGTTGATTTAAAAAAAATATATAGTTTTCCACCAGAGTACCCCTTTAAACCCCTTTTTCCTATGTACACCTTTTGGAATGGCTCTTCAATATAAATAATAATCCTTTTTACATATGACCTAGTAACAACGTTGATAGATTTACAAAATACAATGCCAATGCAACAGATGCTAATAATATATTATTCATGCAACAGGCTGGACACTTGTACTGGTAAATCAGATCTTGCATCTGTTATAAAAGCTCATATTATGCATACATTGAAGCAATGTGTTTTAATGTAATTTTTTTCTATACACTACATTTGCAAGTGTAGAGAAGGTTGTTACGCCTAGCGCTCCGGGTCCCCGCTCCTCCCCGGAGCGCTCACGGCGTCTCTCTCCCTGCAGCGCCCCGGTCAGTCCCGCTGACCGGGAGCGCTGCACTGACATGGCCGTCGGGGATGCGATTCGCACAGCGGGACGCGCCCGCTCGCGAATCGCGTCCCAGGTCACTTACCCGTCCCGGGCCCCTCCTGTCATGTGCTGGCGCGCGCGGCTCCGCTCTCTAGGGCGCGCGCGCGCCAGCTCTCTGAGACCTAAAGGGCCAGTGCACCAATGATTGGTGCCTGGCCCAATTAGCTTAATTGGCTTCCACCTGCTCCCTGGCTATATCTGATCACCTCCCCTGCACTCCCTGGCCGGATCTTGTTGCCTTGTGCCAGTGAAAGCGTTTAGTGTTGTCCAAGCCTGTGTTACCTGAACCCTTGCTATCCATCTTGACTACGAACCTTGCCGCCTGCCCCCGACCTTCTGCTACGTCTGACCTTGCCTCTGCCTAGTCCTTCTGTCCCACGCCTTCTCAGCAGTCAGCGAGGTTGAGCCGTTGCTAGTGGATACGACCTGGTTGCTACTGCCGCAGCAAGACCATCCCGCTTTGCGGCGGGCTCTGGTGAACACCAGTAGCCTCTTAGAACCGGTCCACCAGCACGGTCCACGCCAATCCCTCGCTGACACAGAGGATCCACTACCTGTAAGCCGAATCGTGACAGTAGATCCGGCCATGGATCCCGCTGAGGTGCCGCTGCCAAGTCTCGCTGACCTTCCCTCGGTGGTCGCTCAGCAGATTGCCCAACAAGGACAGCAGCTGTCGCAGTTGACCGCCATGTTACAGCAACTTCTGCCTCTGCTACAGCAGCAACCATCTCCTCCGCCAGCTCCTGCACCTCCTCCGCAGCGAGTGGCCGCTCCTAGCCTCCGCTTGTCCCTGCCGGACAAATTTGATGGGGACTCTAGACTCTGCCGTGGATTTCTGTCTCAGTGTTCCCTGCATATGGAGATGTTGTCGGACTTGTTTCCTACAGAACGGTCTAAGGTGGCGTTCGTAGTGAGCCTTCTTTCAGGAAAGGCCTTGTCTTGGGCCACACCGCTCTGGGACCGCAATGATCCTGCCACAGCCACAGTCCAGTCCTTCTTCGCTGAGGTCCGTAGTGTCTTCGAGGAGCCAGCCCGAGCTTCTTCTGCCGAGACTGCCCTGCTGAACCTGGTCCAGGGTAATTCTTCAGTGGGCGAGTACGCCATCCAATTTCGTACTCTTGCTTCCGAATTATCATGGAATAACGAGGCTCTCTGCGCGACCTTTAAAAAAGGCCTATCCAGTCGCATCAAGGATGTGCTGGCCGCACGAGAGATTCCTGCCAACCTGCAAGAACTTATCCATTTGGCCACCCTCATTGACATGCGTTTTTCTGAGAGACATCAAGAGCACCGCCAGGAAAAAGACTTAGATCTCTGGGCACCTCTCCCACAGTATCCGCTGCAATCTACGCCTGGGCCTCCCGCCGAGGAGGCCATGCAAGTGGATCGGTCTCGCCTGACCCAGGAAGAGAGGAATCGCCGTAGGGAAGAAAATCTTTGTCTGTACTGTGCCAGTACCGAGCATTTCTTGGTGGATTGCCCTATTCGTCCTCCACGTCTGGGAAACGCACGCACGCACCCAGCTCACGTGGGTGTGGCGTCTCTTGGTTCAAAGTCTGCTTCTCCACGTCTCACGGTGCCCGTGCGGATTTCTTCTTCAGCCAACTCCTCCCTCTCAGCCGTGGCCTGCTTGGATTCTGGTGCCTCTGGGAATTTTATTCTGGATTCTTTTGTGAATAAATTCCGCATCCCGGTGACCCATCTCGTCAAGCCGCTCTACATTTCCGCGGTCAACGGAGTCAGATTGGATTGCACCGTGCGTTACCGCACAGAACCCCTCTTGATGTGCATTGGACCCCACCACGAAAGGATTGAATTTTTCGTCCTCCCCAACTGCACCTCTGAGGTCCTCCTCGGTCTGCCTTGGCTCCAGCTTCATTCTCCCACCCTCGACTGGACCACCGGGGAGATCAAGAACTGGGACTCTGCTTGCCACAAGAGATGCCTCTCCCCCCCTCCCAGTCTTGTCAGGCAAGCCTCAGTGCCTCCTCATGGCCCCCGTCCTTGTGTCACCCTGACCCGTGCCAAGCTTCACCCTCTGCCCTCCCTCCCCATTCCCACTCCTGCTGTACTGCCTGCCTTTGAGGAAACCCTCCATTCACTCCCGGTGTCCTCGTCCCAGGTAAAGCAGTTGTCGGACAAAAAAAGGGGGAGACCTAAGGGGGGGGTACTGTTACGCCTAGCGCTCCGGGTCCCCGCTCCTCCCCGGAGCGCTCACGGCGTCTCTCTCCCTGCAGCGCCCCGGTCAGTCCCGCTGACCGGGAGCGCTGCACTGACATGGCCGTCGGGGATGCGATTCGCACAGCGGGACGCGCCCGCTCGCGAATCGCGTCCCAGGTCACTTACCCGTCCCGGGCCCCTCCTGTCATGTGCTGGCGCGCGCGGCTCCGCTCTCTAGGGCGCGCGCGCGCCAGCTCTCTGAGACTTAAAGGGCCAGTGCACCAATGATTGGTGCCTGGCCCAATTAGCTTAATTGGCTTCCACCTGCTCCCTGGCTATATCTGATCACCTCCCCTGCACTCCCTGGCCGGATCTTGTTGCCTTGTGCCAGTGAAAGCGTTTAGTGTTGTCCAAGCCTGTGTTACCTGAACCCTTGCTATCCATCTTGACTACGAACCTTGCCGCCTGCCCCCGACCTTCTGCTACGTCTGACCTTGCCTCTGCCTAGTCCTTCTGTCCCACGCCTTCTCAGCAGTCAGCGAGGTTGAGCCGTTGCTAGTGGATACGACCTGGTTGCTACTGCCGCAGCAAGACCATCCCGCTTTGCGGCGGGCTCTGGTGAACACCAGTAGCCTCTTAGAACCGGTCCACCAGCACGGTCCACGCCAATCCCTCGCTGACACAGAGGATCCACTACCTGTAAGCCGAATCGTGACAAAGGTATTTTTTGGTATTTTGATAAGGTTGTAAAGGGGTATCCTTCAGCTTGTTTTTTTTTTTTTACCCCCTCCACCCACTCTCTTTCTATAACGCGGGGCGACGCGGGTCGGGCTATTAACCCTTTAGACGCAGCGTTCAAAGTTGAACGCCGCGTCTAAAGTGAAAGTAAAATAATGCTGGTTAGCTCAGGGGGCTGTTCGGGATCGCCGCAGCGAAATCGCGGCATCCCGAACAGCTGTAGTACAGCAGGAGGGTCCCCTACCTTTCTCCTCACTGTCCGATCGCCGAATGACTGATCAGAATCATTGATCAATGGTTTCCTAGAAGAAACCATTGATCAATGTAAAAGATCAGTGTGTGCAGTGTTATAGGTCCCTATGGGAGCTATAACACTGCAAAAAAAAAAAGTGAATAAAGATCATTTAACCCCATTCCAAATAAAAGTTTGAAACACCCCCCTTTTCCCAATTAAAAAACTAATTGTGTAAATAAAAATAAACATATGTCCGAATTATAAAAATATAATGTTAATTAAACCGCATGGTCAAAAGTGTACGCACAAAAAAATTGCAAAGTCCAAAATTGCGTATTTTTGGTCACTTTTTATATCATGAAAAAATGAATAAAAAGCGATCAAAAAGTCCGATCAATACAAAAATGGTACCACTATAAACTTCAGATCACGGCGCAAAAAATGAGCCATCATACCACCCTGTACGCAGAAAAAAAAAGTTATAGGGGTCACAAGATGACAATTTTAAACATATAAATGCTCCTGCATGTAGTTATGATTTTTTTTCCAGAAGTACGACAAAATCAAACCTATATAAGTAGGGTATCATTTTAATTGTATGGACCTACAGAATAAAGATAAGGTGTCATTTTTATTGAAAAATGTACTGTGTAGAAACGGAAGCCCCCAAAACTTACAAAATGGCGTTTTTTCTTCAATTTTGTCACACAATGATTTTTTTTCAGTTTCGCCATAGATTTTTGGGTAAAATGTCTGATATCAATACAAAGTAGTATTCGTGGTGCAAAAAATAAGCCATAATACAAATTTTTTGGTGCAAAATTGAAAGGGTTATGATTTTTAAAAAGTAAGGAGGAAAAAATGAAAGTGCAAAAACGGAAAAACCCTCCGTCCCCAAGGGGTTAAAATTCCAGAAATTTTCTTCAATTCTTCACCCACAGGCCATAAGAGGTCTCTTTTGTGGGGAGATATTGAAATAAAAAAAAACTTTTTTGTTGCGATTCTATGCAATGCACATTACTGTTAAAATGTTATACAGCCGGGGAAATAAGTATTGAACATGTCACCATTTTCACTAGATGCCCCATACTTAAAAAGAAACAAAAACATATATATATATATATATATATATATATATATATATATATATATATACAAAATAGCTAAGAAATTAAGTTATGTGTAATAATGTGAAATGACACAGGCAAAAGTATTGAACACAATTACTGATATTTATTTACTACTTTGCACAAATCCTTTATTGGTAATGATAGCTTCAAGACACCTCCTTTGGCCCATTCTTCCACACAAACAGCCTCAAATCTTGTAGGTTCTGTGGGTCTCTTCTATTAAATCCTGATCTTCAACTCTTTACAATTATTTCAATTAGGGTTTTGGTCAGGTGGTTGGCTGAGCCATTTTTATTTTTTATTTGAGAATTTCCTTGGCTGTGTGTTTGGGATCATTGGGAAGATTTATTACTAAGTTGTTTTGTATGTCATTTTTTAAGTCACATTTGTTGCGTGATTTTAGGTGGCAATTTATTATATATTAATGTTGTGTGATAAATAATGTGCAAATCCACCATAACTAACAAAACTACATCACAACACCTTTTCTCACATTGTAAAGCAGGTTTTTAGTGCACTACTAAGGGCGGTTTATGTCTGCAAGTCTTTTTCAACCATTGTGTTGTAATTTGGCATATTTAAAAAAAAAAAAAAAAAAAAAGTAAATAAATTAATCACTATTGCTTGTAAAGTGCAAATGTGCCAAAAAATATGCAGAACCAACATTGCTAAAGAAAAAAAAACATGCAAAAAAGACCAATAGCAAATAACAACAAGATGGCAGCAGATTTTTACCAAGAATGTATAAGAATGTCTTGGTAAATATCAGACCATATCAGGTCTGCGATTCTGTCTGTTACCCAGGGGGCAGGATTTTGTTTCTTAAACGCCATGATCATCTGGCCTGCGTAGTTCCTAACCAGAATGAAACATTCTTTTCCTGAGGACTTTGAAGTCCTTCCACCTGTTCTTGTAGGCAATTTTAAAGGGGTATTCCAGGAATTTATTTTATTTTATTATGCTACAGGGGCTGTAAAGTTTGGATAGTTCATAATATAGTGTCTGTACCTGACTATAACGGCTGGTCTCTTATTCATATGTGATCTTTGCTCTGGATGTTCATTTTTAACAGCATACAAAAGGACTCTTGTCTTAGGTATTTCCCAGGATGCAATGTGGCCGAGACCTGACATCACTAGTCTCATGAAGACAGGGAGCCTGTCTGCTTCAATGGGTGGACAGCAGGGAATTAGCAACAGCTGGATGCACCCTGATTAGAAAGCACTGACCTTTTTCATTGAATCTAGCTTGTTTGTTGTTCAATGGGTGGGGTGGCTGATGTGTAGGAGGTAGGAAAATGGAATTCTGTGATTTGTAGTAAAAAGAAAACTTCAACAGAAAATACTGAGGTTCACAAAAAGAAAGCCACTGCTTTATGGTATATCACAACACAGCTATTTAACCCAAAGACACGTGCAGATCCTTCCTAAGCATGTTCATTACTGTCTGGCAGGTAGGTGGTAAAAAATGTCTTGCTTATGTGCTACATATTTATCATACAATCACAGGGGGTTGATAAATTTGGAGCACATGAGCAAAACAAAAAAAGTCGCAGCTGAGACTTTTGTGAGACTTTTTAAATTTGCCCACGTACGGGAGTTTTGTACTCCAGGTCAGACCTGGAGTAGACTTGCGACTTTTTGTAAGGGGATTTATGACTTTTATTTTGCCTATGTGCGACTTTCCCACATCATAAATACCTGACCACTGCAAAGTAAAAACTGAAATTTGCTTAGGCAAGGCTGTTTGACTTTTTGCTTACCCACAAAAGTCGCACAAAAAAGTGCTTAGGCACAGGTGCAACTTTTTGTGCAACTTTTGCAAGCAAAAAAAAGGCCCTAAATACCTTGATAAATGTCCCCCATTGTATTTTATGCTACTGGCTACTGGTCTATCACTCGTTACAAGCCTTTGATCCATGAGATAACTGTGGTAGAATTCCAACTTTAAACACACAAGTGGCAATGGAATCCCAGTTTGTCTAAAGGCCTGACCAGGATAAGAGTTTGCATGTCTACTAAACTCCACATAGGGGAAGATTCACTCTACTACTGATATCCTCCAGGATTTTTTTTTTGTACTATAAACAACTCTTCTTTCCATTGTAAATTCTAGGATATATCACCCTATGTTCTTCACTTGTTCACTACCTCGCAAGTACTGGATTTTTGAAATAGGCAGGTGGTAAACTTGGGTCTCTCCAATTCCTTTACCCATACTCCTATCTTTGATAATCCGTCCATTCCTTGTGTGATGAGATTCCACTCAGCTATTGGGTATATCTCACTTCTTTTCCATGCACATTAGGGACCTCACCAAGAGTGTCAGACTTCAACCTCTGGCCTATTTTTCTTGCAAAGGGTCTCCTTGTGCGTGGCTTCTTCATGCTAGACTCTTTTGTTTGTTTCTTTTGTTGTCTTTCAAAACTGGGTGTCTCTCTGTCAATGTTTAAAGAAGAGGTATCATACTAAAAAGTGTATCCCCTATCCATGGGAGTTGTGAAGCGCTGCTCCCGGGGAGAGCCGGGGCTCCGTACAGGAGATCGTGTGGGCCCCCGCAAACTACAACTTATCCCCGATCCACAGGAAAAGTTTTTTTAGTATGACATATCTCCTTTATGGATTAAACCTCCTCTGAGGATATCTACTGTTAATCTAGCTTGATCTCCCAAGTGGTGTCTCTTTAAAGTGCAGTTGCTAAAAGGGAGGGAACTTGCCACGCAGCAATGTTCTTTGGGGTGTGGGAAAGGGAATTAAGAAAGGTTATAGATGCACCGGATTGGGCTACAACTTAAATTTTTACTCATATGTCTTCTATTTGTTGCCCCTGCAGGAGAATTATATGCTTCCTTTACGTTGATACCCCTTTCCTGATAAACTACAGCAGATGTTTGCTCTTAATTCTGTGTTGAGGTAAGGTTGAGGAGAAGGGTATTCATCTTCAAATTTGGTGGACATATAAACTCATAGGTACTCTTTTATTCAGAACAGACTAAAAGGGACTTTCATGAACTCATCTGTCCCTAATTGCCCCCCCTCCATCTGTCCCTGACTCTTCCTGACTGTAATCCTACCTTTTTTTCTTAATTCTAAAACCCTTTTTTTTTTTAAACTTTATTAGTGCCTTGTTTGTTGTTCACTTCCCTGCAGTCTGCGAGAGAGGAAGGGGAGTGGCCCAGCTGCTGGCTAAGATAGCGCTGCTGGCAAATGTCAGCTCATTCCATTTCCAGGAGGATGTCAGCTCATTCCATTTATTCGCTGCTAGGATCCAAGGCATGAGAGCGGCATTGGGCGCTGCGGCCGGCGGGGGGGGGGGGGGGGGGGGGGGTGTTGTAGCGCTGCAGCCGGCGATCCTCCTTGTAATTCCGGGGGGGGGGGGGTTAGCGCTTCGGCCAGTGATGTCAAGCGCTGCGGCATTGTAATCACTTTGGGGGTGGCTTTAGCTCTGTGGCCGGTGATCCTGCTTTTAATCACGGGGAGGCACTGGCGATCTACTCTTCATGCAGGGCGCTCCACTGGGATGAGCACAGCGCTGAGCTCGCACGTACATACCATGAGTCCGAAATCAATACAAAGCCTTAAAGCCAGGACTTCTAGGGAGACCCCCTAGTGGGGAGTTTTGTACATTGAAAATAAACATATAAATAATTACATTTTTCAATAACATCCTATTAGAAAGTGATGCATTAGGCATTCATCTTTAACATATAAAAAGTTTTTTTTTTTGATGATAGGTACCCTTTAACTTCATACTCACGTTAGTGAAGATGTAATGCCGTTGTCCTCTCCATTTCTCTACTGTCCTCCTTCCCAGGAGCGTTATCTGCACAGAATGTACTCCAGTTCTTCCTGAAGGTGGCAAAACTAGATATCCTCAGACATTAGAAATCTGCACCTGCACCTCCTTTAATTGAACCATATCAGGTTGTACCATCAAAATGTTGTAAAATAGATGTAGCTACTGGAAAGAAGTATTGGTGAGTTTCTAACATGTCAGAATGATGATGGGAAGCTCTTTGGGGTCTCTGATTGCACTTCTACCACTCAATGTCAAGCTTTATTTAATCATGGTTGAAATAGAACACAATATAACACATAAGTATTTGAAGCAGGAAGAGAAAATATCACAGTATAAATTGACTTTCAGTCTAGCACAGCTATATAACTGTTTATTATAAAGAGCAAAACCGGACTGAAGTAAATGCACCTATATTTTACAACAGGCAACACTTTTTTTTGAGGTTCAATGTGTTATAAAGGATGATAGCTTTTTTTCTAATTCTGAAAGTGATTTTGAGCCGTTCTTTCAGACCAGGGCAATGAAAGGTCTAATTCACTTTGCACCCTGTGCAGCGGTAAATATATTGCTTTGGCTTTGAGCACACTATAATATATGGATTATTCACACGATGGAAATGAATGTGACGGCTCTTCCTCTGGAGAAAAGGAGACCCGGATCTTCTGGACTATTAACTCTTTGAAGGCATGCTCTGAGAATAAACGAGTGCGATTAATGTTAAGAATATATCAATTTCCATCTCAGTTTGTGGAATATGCCAATTTTTTACAGGCTTGGGATGATCTGCACTTGCTACATTGTCTTAACGTTCAGAAACTTGTGCTGGATAGAAATATTATGGCATATGAAAAGGTTACATCTGAACTGTGTAGAGCCAAACTTGAATTGAGAACAAGGATCTCACTGACTTAAAATCAACAATTTAACTTTCTCTTCTAACTCAGAGAAGAAACTTTCAGCATTGCAAAATACTATCAAGGGCACTAAGAGAGATAAATTCATAATGGATAAAACTGTTTTTGAATTAAAACAAGTTTTTACCTGGAATAAAGTGAAAAATACTAAAGAAAAAAAGATTTGTGAGAAAACAAAATCACCCTAAACCAAAGAGCAAAAGCTCGGATTTTATGGCTACAAAGTCAGAAAGTAGTGTGTCCAATGAATCTGATATGGAAGGAGCAATTGGAGGAAGAAACACACCTGCCGTCCCTTTAGAAAAAGAACCTGGAGAGGGAGAAGGAGGACAAAGAATTCTAAGGAAAAGGGTGCAGAAGTGAAAAACAGTAACATTATTTGTATTGAATAAAGGCTTAAATTTTGGACTGGCTGAACCATTTGATTATGTCCAATTTTAAGAAGACTTTTATGAGGAGATTAGAAAGATTAATTTAATTTTTTTTTTCTTTCAGTGATGTTAAGAATCAGAACGTTAAGGAAGGAGAGAGATCGTGTACAATTGGATTTCTGGGCTATATGTTTCCCACTGAATTTGATACTTAGGAGACAGAAGGGCTAATGACACTGTTAGATCTTGCTGAAATTCTGAACCCTGTGACTAATAGTGATGTAATAGGGAAGTTTAAAGGTGGTAATTCCTCTACATTCTGCCCACCTATGGCTCCAAGAGGTGTCATTGATATGTTCCATAAAGTGGTTTTGAAATAAGTTAAGGTACTATCCTAAACCACAGTATAATATCTCACTTGATGAAAGAGAAGCCCTTGTTAGGTTAAGTCAGATAAATTGTTAAAAAAAATCATAAAACATCCCTTCCTGGTATATACTGCGAAAGGTTAACAAAACAGTACAACATCCCCCCGGTCGCCCGATCTTAGCTGGCATAGGGTCCCTTACCAAATTTTTATCTAGCTATTAAGATTGGTTTATTTCCCCCTTATTAAAGGAATTGCCTTCGTATTTACTAGATATAGGCAATTTGATTTCTGTTTTAAAAGATTTCTGTTGGCAACCAGGATACAAACTGACATCTGACAGATTTCGAGAGCCTGTACACCTGCATCCCTTATGGTCCGGATGTAAAGGCTGTCCATGATTTGTTGGATAAGACTGGCAAGTCTATCGATTTCATTGACTTTGTCGCTAATTCCCTTATGTGTATTCTTGAAAACAAAGTGTTCCAGTATGGTGGGAATTAGTACAGGCAATAAGTTGGGACCGCTATGGGGTCCCCAGCATTCTGTTTGTACGCTAACATCTTCCTCATCATACTGGAAAACAAATTAGTTTTCACATCCCAGAACCCCTTCATTCATAACATTAAATATACTTAAGGTATGTGGACGATTTATTCGTCATATGGGATGGGTCAGAAAGTGAGTTCTTAGAGTTTGTCTCCTGCTTAAAAATGAGCAAGAACTGGTGAGTTGTCCTTTTTTCCTCTATCTCTGTTGAAAGTTTTACTGATATATCTGCGGTTTATTAAAAGTAAGCGCCATCTGTTCATACTTACCTGCATGGACTGTCGATTTTTGAGAATATAGCCTTAGAGGGGATCCCTGTTTTGCAGTCCTCTTGTGTGGTTATGCTGTAAATATATTATTTTGAAGTATTGTATATTTGATTCAGCTAAATATTGGGGAACTAATACACATTTTAGGTGGATGTTTCAATTTAGAGGGATTGTACAGGATAACAAAGAAAAAAGTTTATTCTTTCCCCACAATGTTCTCCAACTCTGTCTATATTACAAAGAAAAGGAGTTTATTCTTTCCCCACAATGTTCTCCAACTATGTAGACTGTGCCTGGTATTACAGGCCTGTTTACTTAAAGGGGATGTTTTTTTTAAGTTAAACATATTTTTAAGAATATTTTGTGATGTTTATCTAATTTTCCTTTTTCACAATCAATGTTTTAAAATAATCCTGAATTCCTGCAAGTTTCATTCTGACCACTAAGCCTAAACTTCCTATTGTGTAGGGATCACTTTCCAGAATGTTCCTCCTTAACATCCCCACCTTCTTAAAGTGTCTATAGTCACCAATTTAAAATATAAGTGGGTGAGCTATTTATGCTCATGACAACACTACGTGCAAACCTTCCTCAGACCTTCATTGACCCACCACTAAATTGGTCATGCTGGATGATGTTGCACAATGTTCCCTGTGACGTTTCCAGCCTCTTTCACATGTCATATGTGATTAGTATGAACCCTGCTCTTATCTGTGAAGAAAATAGGGTGCCAATGGTGGAACTGCCTATTACTGTGTTTTCTGGCCAGTGCCACTGTGAGCACAGGTCCCACTAGATGAGGCTGGTCCTTTATGCCACCTCACAGAATGTTTCTGATAGTTTGGTCAGAAAAATTTACAACAATAACCCACCGGAGGCGATTCTGTAGGGCTTTTCCTGTTTATCCTACACAAAGGAACACATACCTATTCTGCAGCTAAGTTTATACAGTGATACATACACCCCTCACAAGCTCTTCACATGTAATAGCTGTTAATTGCTTTATGCTCTTGAGATAATGCTTAGAGACATATATTAGTGGCAAACCGTCTTGTGACAGCATATATTGATATTTCAATTGTACAAGCTGAATTTCCTGCAAATAGCACATCATGCTACCAGTAGGGACAAGGACACAAGCAAAATCCAAAACTAGAGAAAAAAAACAGTCCAGAAGGATAAAGAAAGAAAGGAATTGTATATGACCATCATCTGCAATACCATTCCATTTTTGGAGCTGACTTGCCATTGCTTCTCCAGGACACCTGTTGTCACTTTGGTTTGAACCAAAACAAGGGAAACTGATTAATAATCGCTTATGGTTTCTAACTGGACCTATCCCTGAGAATTAGTTGACATGGTGTTATACTGTGATGCTTAATGCATATGTTAAATTATTATTTTTTTAAACCTGCATAGTATTGTACATTAGCCATTGGTAAAAAGGTGATTTATGGGCTCTCATCACTGTTGTTAAGACCCTGAGAGACCCCCTCCATCGTATACAACTATTTCTAATTTTCTCCATGTCAGAAGGCAGGACTACAGCTGGGTGGTTGGCCAGTAATACACACAAGAACATCCTTTCCCTGACTTCTCAAGCCAATCACAGGACAGGCCCTAATTTTCTCTGCTATGCTGTGACATAAGGCTGGAGAAAGTGCCCTAGACTGAACAGACTAGCATTATGTTGGGTGATGATTTGCAGTACAGTACTATAGGCAGTGACTGGCAATGTGACTGTACCAGCTACTACACTGAGACTAGTTGTGTGGCTGAGGTATTAAAGGGGTATTCCAGGCAAAACCTTTTATTTATATATATATATATATATATATATATATATATATATATATATATATATATCAACTGGCTCCGGAAAGTTAAACAGATTTGTAAATTACTTCTATTAAAAAATCTTAATCCTTCCAATATTTATTACCTTCTGAAGTTGAGTTGTTGTTTTCTGTCTAATAACTATTGGAAGGATTAAGATTTTTTAATAGAAGTAATTTACAAATCTGTTTAACTTTCCGGAGCCAGTTGATATATATAAAAAAGTTTTGGCCTGAAATACCCCTTTAAATGGTTTTCTGGACATTATAGTGTGTATTTCAGGTCCTTAAAGGGGTACTTTGGTGGAAAACTTTTTTTTTTTTTTTTAAATCAATTGGTGCCAGAAAGTTAAACAGATTTTTAAATTACTTTTATTAAAAAAATCTTAATCCTTCCAGTACTTATTACCTGCTGAATACTACAGAGGAAATTCTTTTCTTTTTGGAACACAGTGCTCTCTGCTGACATCTCTATCCATTTTAGGAACTGACCAGAGCAGCATATGTTTGCTTTGGGGATTTTCTCCAACTCTGGACAGTTCTTAAAATGGACAGAGATTTCATCAGAGAGCACTGTGCTCATGATGTCAGCAGAGAGCTCTGTGTTCCAAAAATAAAATAATTTCCTCTGTATTATTCAGCAGCTAATAAGTACCGGAAGGATCAAGATTTTTTTAATAGAAGTAATTTACAAATCTGCTTAACTTTCTGGCACAAGTTGATTTAAAAAAAAAAAGTTTTACACCGGAGTACCCCTTTAACGACCACGGATGTAAATGTACGTCCTGGTTTGGTGGGACTTCCCGCACCAGGACGTACATTATTTACGTCCTGTGTATGACCGCGAGCATCGGAACGGTGCTCGCGTCATACACGGCAGCTTCCGGCAGCTAGCAGCAGCCGGGGACCCGCCCATAATGGCCGACATCCCCGATCGCGCGGATGTCCACCTGTAACCCATCATATGCTGTGATCAATACAGATCACGGCATCTGCGGCATTGCGGTACTTTGAATGGATAATCGGATCGCCCTCAGCGCTGCTGCGGCGATCCGATCATCCAACATGGTGGCCGGAGGTCCCCTCACCTGGCTCCAGCCGTCTCCCGGGGTCTACTGCTCTGGTCTGAGATTGAGCAGACCAGAGCAGAAGATCACCGATAATACTGATCAGTGCTGTGTCCTATACATAGCAATGAACAGTATTAGCAATCAAATGATTGCTATAGATAGTCCCCTATGGGGATATAAAAAGTGCAAAATAAAAAAAGTTGAAAAATGTAAAGATAAAAAGTAAAAAAAAGTGAAAAATCCCCTCCCCCAATAAAAATGAAAATTGTCAGTTTTTCCCATTTTACCCCCAAAAAGCGTAAAATGTTTTTTTAATAAACATATTTGGTATCGTCACGTGCTTAAATGTCTGAACTATCAAAATATAATGTTCATGATCCCATACGGTGAATGGCGTAAATGTAAAAAAAAAAAAGTCCAAAAATGCTGCTTTTTTGTCACATTTTATTTAAAAAAATATTTATAAAACATTTTCTAAAAGTTTTATATATGCAAATCTGGTATCTAAAAAAAAGTAAAGATGACGGCGCAAAAAATGAGCCCTCATACCGCCCTATATAGGAAAAAATGAAAAAAGTTATACGTGGTCAAAATAGGGCAATTTTAGATTACTGATTTTGTACAAAAAGTTTTAGATTTTTTTTTTAAGCGGTACAAAAATATAAAAGTATCTAGCCATGGGTATCATTTTAATCGTATTGACCCACAGAATAAAGAACATATATAATTTTTACCGTAAATTGTACAGTGGGAAAACGAACCCCTCCAAAATGTGCAAAATTTTGGTTTTCATTAAAATTTCCTCCCTAAAAATTTTTTGGGGGAGGTTCGCCGTGCACTTTATGGTAAAATGAGAGGTTTCACTACAAAGTACAATTGGTCACGCAAAAAACAAGCCCTTGGTTCTGTAGATGGAAATATAAAAGAGTAATGGATTTTAGAAGGCGAGGAGGAAAGAACGAAAACGCAAAAATAAAATTGACCTGGTCCTTAAGGTGAAAATGGGCTTGATCCTTAAGGGGTTAAGGCCCAGCAACTGTGCTTTGTACATTGCATATATATATGAAGAGCGGAGTAATAGGATTTAAGCATGAATTTATAGTGCAGATAGTCTGAAGAAGTCTTAGTTTACTTGTCCTCCACAGACGTTCAGCACACCTAGAGCATCGCCTGAGAAAGCGGGTTGTTTGCGTGTGCCAGGATTGCTGCCGTCTGTGTCAGGAGGTTCGTGCTTTAGAGGGTGCCATTTGATCCAGGGTAGACTTTTGGGTGTCATGGTAATGTTTGGCTGCTAGATTAGGGCAGGAGAGAGAAGAGATTGGTGATAGTGAAAATTGTAGAATGTCTATAAATTGACTAGTGTTTATGACACGCAGGTTTCTGTAAGTGTACAAGGCTGGAGTGTCCGGAAGAGGATAGGAGTTACTGAAGGAGAAAGAGAGAAGGTTGTGGTCAGAGAGCTCAAAAGGAGAATTAGTGAATTTAGAGACAGAGCAAAGTCTAGAGAAGATCAAGTCCAGTGTATTCCCATCCTTGTGTGTGGTAGAGTCAGTAAGCTGTGAAAGGGCAAAGGAGGAGGTTAGAGACAGAAGCCGAGAGGCAGAAGAGGAGATTGGGGTATCAACGGGGATATTAAAATCACCCATGATGAGTGTAGGTGTTTCTGAGGAAAGAAAGTGAGGGAGCCAGGTGGCAAAATGATCCAGGAACATTTGGGGAGAACCAGGAGGACGATAGATGACCGCCACTCTGAGAGACAATGGGCGGAAGAGCCTGAGGGTGTGGACCTCAAAAGAGGGAAATGTGAGTGAAGGTAATGGGGGGTGACTTGAAAAGTGCATTGTGGGGCTAGAAGCACCCTAACTCCTCCACCACGCCTTGTGTCAGATCTGGGGGTATGGGAAAAGTGAAGGTCACCATAAGATAAAGCAGCGAGAGAAGCAGTGTCATAAGGTTGTATCCATGTTTCTGTGAGAGCCAGCAGATTAAGAGAATTAGTGAGAAATAAGTCATTAATCTGGGTGAGCTAATTGCACACAGATCGATGAGTTTAGAAGAGCGCAGTTAAAGTTTGTAGTGGTTCCGCAAGAGGCAGGTACTGTAGAGCAAATATTTGTGAAAGGTGGGCCAGGGTTAGGAGCAATGTCCCCAGCAGCTAAAAGCAGAAGAAAGAAAAGGGAGAGCAGATGGCTGGGTGAAGTGATGAAGCGACTTCTGTGCTGTACCATGGAATGAGGTGACTTTGAGTGGTTTATGATGGTGAGCAGTGCATGCGAGCAATACATAGGTGAGGCAATGAGGCATGGACAGATGTATATAGAGCCCACCGGAGAAATTGGTGGGGGATAGAAGAGAAAATGTATCGCATTTATGTAAGTAATAAGTGTGTGCATGTTTGTTTTTTGTTTTTTTCTGAAAAGAGTGACTTAATTTTGTAGTTATAATGTTGAGTTAGTTCCCTTTTGTTCCCTTCTGGTTCAATTCTGGAATAATTCTTGATATCACACTTAAGAAGCACTTTAGATGGCAGTTTCAGATGGCATATTTGAATGTCTCCAGACCTAGGTCTAACAGACCTATTGTCTCAAATTTATAGTACTAGGCTAAGCGAGCAAATTGCCAGAGGATTTCTATCAGGTGTTAAAAAGGGTGGGGGAGCTATAGCATTTGGAGGAGAAAGTTAAGAAAAAAAAACAGTTTGGGATCACTCAGGGGAAATAAATTTTGATCAAACAAAATAGAAACACTTGCCAAATAACAGTGATAAGTATAATGACAATGCAATGATGGTGGTAGTTGTTCAAGGGATGAATGATGACATACCTGTAAATGAAAGAATAGGCTGGTGAGAAGATGACGTGAATTAATTCTGGTATAATTCTTGATATCACACTTAAGAAGCACTTTAGATGGCAGTTTCAGATGGCATATTTGAATGTCTCCAGACCTATTTGTCTATGTATCTCTGTGAGGAGACCAAATACAGAAAGTGTGGTTGGACAAGCAGTGGACTGTGCAGTGAGGCCCTGTGACATGCCCCCAGCTCACACAGCAGGCTGATTGACAAGCCAGGAGCCTGCACAGAGCCCTGCTTGTCCTGCCCTAACTTCCTATGTTTGGACTCCTTATAGAGATACAGAGGCAATAGCTGCAGGGACAGCATTTTTTCACCCAAAAATATACACATTGTTTAACCAATGTATATTACCAATATACATATAATGGTATAATCTACATTATATGAAAAGTTTTTGTTAATGACAGGTACACTTTAAGGAGACTGCAAAAGTTGCACCAACTTAAAGGAACAGTGACTAGATTCTGCTTCTCCTGAGTCTAAGGTTGTATCCCCAAAGCTGTACTTAAACTTAATCCAAGGCATCTGTACTGGATTGAATTAGGAGTAAAGCAAAGTTTAAGTTGTTTCATGAAAGCTTGACTTTCAAAAGTCTCATTACTGTACTTATTGTAAAAGACCAGCTTAATTAGAAAAAAAAGTTGTGGAACACCGAGGAGCTTTGGGTTATACCACTCCTAATACTACACTTCAGGAACTACTACCTTTATCATTATCCACTATATCATCCCAGTTACCACCACAGTTACATCACAAAAGCAGTCCTGGTCTAAGCAATTATCTGCTGCTGATAATGACAAGGTAAAAGGAGACGGAGCGGGGCAGGGGACAGAGGAAATTACATTCAACAGGCAGCTCTGTGTAGATAGCAAGAACACAAAAATTGAAAATATTTACCACAAAGTTTACTTTAGCTTTTTTGAAGAGTAGTTTTCTAGTTTTCAGCATTTCTGTAGTCTAATTGTGACTATGTTTAGTCCATTTTCCGAATGTATATGCCGCCTTTACAAGACTCCTGCAGTGTATATGTTCAGGAAACAGAGCAAACATACAAAAAATTGGCAAACATAAGTGAAAAGTAAAAAAGCTGGCTCCACTAACTTTATAGTGGCTGAATTGTTCTGTGCTGTGTTTGGATCAAGTGTCTCAAGTGCCTGCTTCTGTGGTGCAAGTGGCACTCACCATCCATGCTTCAGGCTGTTTATTACAAAAACTGTGGGTGTACAAGCGATACAAAAGAGATTTTCTACATTGACTTTTATGGGAAACTTAAAAACCTGTAATGAATTTGAAGTGCTGTATATTTTACTGAAAAATCACTGGAGATGCATGTGCAGCCCTTTGAATGAGTGGTGCAGAAGTGAGACTTGGATGTGGATCAGTGCAGGTGGCCAAACCATACATATTTATGGAGGAAAAGGATCGGTAAGGCCTGCTAGACGAAGGCACTGATGTGGCTGGCAAATGCCTCTTTGACTCTTTATAGAAGATCTAAAGTGGAATTCTCTTTGTTTTGCAACACGCACAGCTATCACAAAGGTATATACCGTATGTATGAGCAGCTACATCACAATGTCAAGAGCCTGGATCATGTCTCAGCACTGACAGATTCCCTTTAAAGACCGATCCTTGTTTTAACCTTTGTAGTACACAGTTGTCTGGAACACAGAAAAACTAACAGTTATACATTATACAGTACAAAACCGCCTAAATTCTGAATAGGCTGTAAAAGGTGTTTTATGTCTAAGTAACTCATTTTTTTGCATGCTTCTCAATGATGTTTTTAAATGGAGGTTAACACTATTTGTTTTAATCTTAAATTGGAAATATTGATTGTGTGAACAATTTGTTCCTCTTCATATGCCTTCGGATTTGAATCCAACAATTGCTATTTCTTTGACTCACTTTATTTATTTATATATGACATTTTGTGCCTGGTTGTCACACAGGATCATTTCTGGAACTACATGCCTAGCAACCATTGACTTATTCAGCTAAGCCAGCAAATCTAAATACAAAGCCAAGTCTGAAATGAGCCAGATGGTCTGCTTTGGCTTTTATTAAACCAAATGAGAAAAACCAGAGCAAACATCCAGATATTTACACCTATGTCTGCTTCGAACAGTCACTTTTTGCTTCAGGACGCACGTTTAAATAACCTAGAAGATACAATTAATATTTCTCCAAGCTGTCTGTTACAATGTCTATGCTTTATCAGAATTTTGGTCACCATGCCCAGGTTTTATTTCCTTTTTTTTGTTAGGTCTCTTTTAGCGTCTCCCTTGTTTGTAGTACTCATTTACTGTAAACCAATTTTTGTTGTTTTTTTTTTTTGTCATAAAAACGGCAAAAGACTATATACTGTTATATTTTTAACTAAACTAAACTATAACTATACCAAGTACTTAAGATGAGTCAGATATAAACTGATCACTGATGTAACCGACATAAAATAGTACTTTTAAAGGGGTACTCCCGTGGAAAACTTTTTTTTTTTTTAAATCAACTGGTGCCAGAAAGTTAAACAGATTTGTAAATTACTTCTATTAAAAAATCTTAACCCTTCCAATACATTTTATGAGCTGTAGTGCTTTTCTTTTTGGATTTCTCTGATGTCACGACCACAGTGCTCTCTGCTGACCTCTGCTGTCCATTTTAGGAATTGTCCAGAGCAGCATATATTTGCTATGACTATTTTCTCCTACTCTGGACAGTTCCAAAAATGGACAGCAGAGGTCAGCAAAGAGCACTGTGGTCGTGACATCAGAGAAATCCAAAAAGAAAAGCATTGGAAGTATTGGAAGGATTAAGATTTTTTAATAGAAGTAATTCACAAATCTGTTTAACTTTCTGGCACCAGTTGATTTAAAAAAAAAAAGTTTTCCATGGGAGTACCCCTTTAACCCCTTAAGGACACAGGGCGTATCCATACGCCACCATTTCCAAGTCCTTAAGGACACAGGGCGTATGGATACGTCCTGCGCATTTCTGGCCCCAGCCGCTAGCTGGAGCAGAGCCGGTGCCGGATGCCTGCTGAAATCGTTCAGCAGGCATCCCGGCATATCGCCCAGGGGGGTCATGATGCCATGGACAATTCAGTTCAGCGATCTGCGGCGGATTCCGGGTCAATCAGGTCTCCAGTGACCCCGTGACCCGGATTACTGGCTGAACAGCCATTGCCAGCAGGGGTGAGGTGGCACTGGTGCCACCTCACGATCACCCTGATTCGTCGGCCGGATTACCGGCCGACCAATCAGGGCGCCTGCTGTGGGTGTCACTCCGCCCCTCTTCCGGAGGCCGTGAGCGGGTGCGGGAAGAAGACCCCGGGTGCTGGGGACCCGATCCCCGGCGTCCCTGTTGGGATCGGGGCCCCAGGAGCGACGGCAGCGACGGCAGCGGCGAGGGACTGACCTGCGCGGCGGCGTGGAGCAGCAGCAGGAGGTGAGTGACAGCCTCCTGCTGTTGCTTAGCAACAGCTCCCAGCATGCAAAAAGGGCATGTTGGGAGCTGTAGTTATACAACAGCAGGAGGCAGACCACCACAACTCCCAGCATTCCCTTATGGGCATGCTGGGACTTGTAGTTTTGCAACCGCTGGAGGCACATTTTTTCTATGGAAAAGTGTACCTTCAGCTGTTGTATAACTACAACTCCCAGCTTGCACAATCAACTAAAGTGCATGCTGGGAGTTGTAGTGGTGCATCTGGTGGTTGCATAACTACAACTCCCAGCATGCCCGTTGGCTGTCGGTGACTGCTGAGAGTTGTAGTTTTGCAACAGCTGAAGGCACACTGAGTTAAGTAGCAAACCAGTGCGTCTCCAGCTGTTGCATAACTACAATCCCCAGCATCCCCAGCCAAAGCAGTATGCCTCCCGCTGTTGCATAACTACAAGACCCAGCATGCCCTTCCGCTGTCCGTACATGCTGGGGGTTGTAGCTTTTGCAACAGCTGAAGGCACACTAGTTGCAAAACACTGAGTTTGTTACCAAACTCGGTGTTTCACAACCAGTGTGCCTCCAGCTGTTGCAAAACTACAACTCCCAGCATGCACTGATAGACCGTACATGCTGGCAGTTGTAGTTTTGCAACAGCTGGATGTTTCTCCCCCCCCCCCCCCCCCCAATGTGAACGTACAGGGTACACTCACATGGGCGGAGGTTTACAGTAAGTATCCGGCTGCAAGTTTGAACTGCAGCAAATTTTATGCCACAGCTCAAGCTGCCAGCAAGAAACTATTGTGAACCCCTGCCCCTGCGACTGTACCCTAAAAACACTACACTAACACAAAATAAAATAAAAAGTAAAAAAAACACTACATATACACATACCCCTACACAGCCCCCCTCCCCTCCCCAATAAAAATGAAAAACGTCTGGTACGCCACTGTTTCCAAAACGGAGCCTCCAGCTGTGGCAAAACAACTACTCCCAGTATTGCCAGATAGCCACTGACTGTCCAGGCATGCTGGGAGTTTTACAACAGCTGGAGGCACCCTGTTTGGGAATCACTGGCGTAGAATACCCCTATGTCCACCCCTATGCAAGTCCCTAATTTAGGCCTCAAATGCGCATGGCGCTTTGACTTTGGAGCCCTGTCGTATTTCAAGGCAACAGTTTAGGGTCACATATGGGGTATTGCCGTACTCGGAAGAAATTGTGTTACAAATTTTGGGGGGTATTTTCTGCTATTACCCTTTTTAAAAATGTAAATTTTTTGGGAAAACAAGCATTTTAGGTAAAAAAAAATTTTTTTTTTACATATACAAAAGTCGTGAAACACCTGTGGGGTGTTAAGGTTCACTTTACCCCTTGTTACATTCCCCGAGGGGTCTAGTTTCCAAAATGGTATGCCATGTGTTTTTTTTTTTTTTTTGCTGTCCTGGCACCATATGGGCTTCCTAAAGGTGACATGCCCCCAGAGCAAAATTTGCTTTCAAAAAGCCAAATGTGACTCCTTCTCTTCTGAGACCTGTAGTGCGCCAGCAGAGCAATTTTCACCCCCATATGGGGTGTTTTCTGAATCGGGAGAAATTGGGCTTCAAATTTTGGGGGGTATTTTCTGCTCTTACCCTTTTTAAAAATGTAAAAATTTGGGGAAACCAAGCATTTTAGGTAAAATTTTTTTTTTTTTTACATATGCAAAAGTTGTGAATCACCTGTGGGGTATCAAGGTTCACTTTACCACTTGTTATGTTCCTCAAGGGGTCTAGTTTCCAAAATGGTATGCCATGTGTTTTTTTTTTGCTGTCCTGGCACCATAGGGGCTTCCTAAAGGTGACATGCCCTCCAAAAACCATTTGTCGTTCCTTCCCTTCTGAGCCCTCTACTGCGCCCGCTGAACAATTAACATAGACATATGAGGAATGTCCTTACTCGAGAGAAATTGGGTTTCAAATACAAGTAAAAATTTTCTCCTTTTTACCCCTTGCAAAAATTCAAAAATTGGGTCTACAAGAACATGCGAGTGTAAAAAATGAAGATTTTGAATTTTCTCCTTCACTTTGCTGCTATTCCTGTGAAACACCTAAAGGGTTAATACACTTACTGAATCTCATTTTGAATACTTTGGTGGGTGTAGTTTTTATAATGGGGTCTTTTATTGGGTATTTCTAATATGAAGACCCTTCAAATCCACTTCAAAACTGAACTGGTCCCTGAAAAATAGTGAGTTTGAAAATTTTGTGAAAAATTAGAAAATTGCTGCTGAACTTTGAAGCCCTCTGGTGTCTTCCAAAAGTTAAAACTCATACATTTTATGATGCAAACATAAAGTAGACATAATGTATATGTGAACCCAAGAAACATTTATTTGGAATATCAATTTTCCTTACAAGCAGAGTGCTTCAAAGTTAGAAAAATGCTAAATTTTCATTTTTTTCATCAAATTTGGTGATTTTTCACCAAGAAAGGATGCAAGTTACCATAAAATTTTACAACTAAATTAAAGTAGAATATGTCACGAAAAAACAATCTCAGAATCAGAATGATAACTAAAAGCATTCCAGAGTTGTTATTGTTTAAAGTGACAGTGGTCCGATTTGCAAAAAACGCTCTGGTCCTTAAGGTGTAAAATGGCCTGGTCCTTAAGGGGTTAATATACTTATAACTCTAAGTAGGTCCACCTTTTCTTTCATCTTGGGCTATCTTAGAGGTGTAAACTATGTTGTTGTAGAGTCACAAGTAAGACATTTATGTATGTTCTGCGACAGGTGGCAAGTTGTAGATTGCTTTATCTCATGTGTCTTCTATATATATATATATATATATATATATATATATAAATATATATATTATATTATATTATATTATATATTTATATTATATATTTATATTATATATTTATATTATATATATATATTATATATTTATATTATATATATTATATATTTATATTATATTATATAATATATTTATATTATATAATATATTATATATTTATATTATATAATATATTTATATTATATTATATATTTATATTATATAATATATTTATATTATATAATATATTTATATTATATAATATATTTATATTTATATTATATAATATATATATATATTATATAATATATATATATTATATATTTATAATATATATATATATAATATATAATATATATATATATAATATATATATATATATATATATATATATAAAATATATAATATATATATATATAATATAATATATATATATATATATATATATATATATATATATATATATATATGCTATGACTGTTGAATAGTTTGAGTATCACATATGGCACCTTTACCAGTGCAAACCTCTTGAGTACAATGACTTAAAAAATGTTCACTATAGTTTTTGTAGCATTAGTCAGAGGAGCTAAGTGTGTTTAAACCATGTGCCAGGAACCAATTGTTACGCCTAGCGCTCCGGGTCCCCGCTCCTCCCCGGAGCGCTCACGGCGTCTCTCTCCCTGCAGCGCCCCGGTCAGTCCCGCTGACCGGGAGCGCTGCACTGTCATGGCCGTCGGGGATGCGATTCGCACAGCGGGACGCGCCCGCTCGCGAATCGCATCCCAGGTCACTTACCCGTCCCGGTCCCCTGCTGTCATGTGCTGGCGCGCGCGGCTCCGCTCTCTAGGGCGCGCGCGCGCCAGCTCTCTGAGACTTAAAGGGCCAGTGCACCAATGATTGGTGCCTGGCCCAATTAGCTTAATTGGCTTCCACCTGCTCCCTGGCTATATCTGATCTCCTCCCTTGCACTCCCTGGCCGGATCTTGTTGCCTTGTGCCAGTGAAAGCGTTTAGTGTGTCCAAAGCCTGTGTTACCTGAACTTCTGCTATCCATCCTGACTACGAACCTTGCCGCCTGCCCTCGACCTTCTGCTACGTCTGACCTTGCCTCTGCCTAGTCCTTCTGTCCCACGCCTTCTCAGCAGTCAGCGAGGTTGAGCCGTTGCTAGTGGATACGACCTGGTTGCTACTGCCGCAGCAAGACCATCCCGCTTTGCGGCGGGTCTGGTGAAAACCAGTAGCCTCTTAGAACCGGTCCACTAGCACGGTCCACGCCAATCCCTCGCTGACACAGCGGATCCACAACCCGTAAGCCGAATCGTGACACCAATGGGACTGCTGAGTATAGCATTTGGACAACAGAGACTGGCACATTAAAGCTAAACTTCTGGACAACATCTTAGATGGGGGCTCCCTCCAGCATCATAATAATGTATGGCTAACTTTCTATAAATCTTGTTGGAAATGGAAATTCTGGTAATGTTAGCAGTATCAATTGACAAATTAATGTGTAAGAAAGCACTTTTACAATGTGTTTCAATTTTACCTGCATGGGAACACAAGATTCTGCATGTTGGATTTTAACATACACAATCTTTTAGTTCTGCAAACAGAACAGTGCCATAATTTCCATAAGGTCCCTGTAGGCCTGTGCCTAGGGCAGCAGTGTTGAGGGGGAAGCACTTCAGTGAATAAAAAACTTATAACTACTTTTAATGTATCTCCTGCTGCCATGCTGTGGCATGGCTTTGGTAGAATACACATTGGTCAAAACTGCTGTGAATTTTACATGCTGATTTACAACTGCATTATGCCAATGATGTTGTTATTTCCCCACCTTCTGTGTATAGGCAGAAACACAGCTATAGTAGTGTGAAGGGTGTAGTTGCCCAATGGCTCAGGAGACTTAGGGGACCTTAAGGCCTCTCTTTCCTATAGAAGTGGACCAGTGCTTTAAATAAAACATTATACATAGGTCCCTGTAAGGGTTATTGCACTGGGGCCCAGCAGGTAAGCTCAGTTACAATTGTGTATAGTAGTTAGTTCCACGGTGAATCTGCAACAAAATCCACATGTATGTAGCACGTACAGTTATTATGTGTATATATGATAGATGGGTATGGAAAAATTCAATTTCTTGTGGAATGACCCTTATGTGGTATATTTTGTCTGAGTGCCTACGCCCTATCTCCAGGGCATAACAGATATATTTGTCTTCTGCTTATTGTCTTCTCACTGTGGCAATACTAATGCATTTTTCACCAATAGATGTCTTCTAGTTAGCAATGCAGGCTAATGGGATGTAGAAACACCCTTCAAGAAGAATAGTGCTGCATATGTACTACATGCAGAATAATAAGCTCTTGCCATTAAAGCTTCTATATTTTGAAAATATGCTTCAAATATTTTTACATTTCTAAGTCTTGCTGCTGAAAAATGTCTTGCAAGGACTGGAGAGAACTGAATGATGGTGATTCTATGTGACTGTAGGCTGTAGGTGCAGGCTGGATGGAACAAGCTGCTAGCAGACAGAGGCGTGTTCGACAGTCCAAATTCATACATACATGTAGCAAAACAGGAATCGGGGGATGAGACAAAGGCAAAATCCATTAGTCAGGCAATAGTCAAGAAATACTAGAACAGCAGACAATTCAGAGACCTTAGCTGTGCAGCAACTACTCCCTTGCTGAGGCATCAGGCAACAGGTGGAGCAGAGTTATATAGGCAGTGTCTGGCAGGGATAGGAGGGGGATCCAGCAGTGCACACTGTCTCTATGTTTCACTCTGTGCTTGTGCGTGGCCCTTAGAGGGCAGGGCGTAAACTGCAGCAATGGCAAAAGCAGCAGGAGACAGTCCAGAAGAGAAAGACCAGTAAGCACAACAAACACATGGCGGTAAGAATTAGGACACATGGTTCCCCAGTGGTTGCCAACCAGTGGTGTTACAGTGATGAAGGCCATTGGACAATTGCCTCTTTTGCCCTCTCAGTAGTCTGATCATGCTGGTTAAGTGTATTCAGTTTTTAGAGAATGTTCAAAAAGAGAATGCCAAATAGTAGTATTGGAAAGTCTTGAGTAACACTCATGGGTTAGTGAAGGTTTAACTGAGACAGTCTAGCAGTTAAACCAGAACACATATATTTCAGCTTAGCTCTGGATGGATAGATTGCTCTTGTGGAACAGAAGGGCTTCAACCTTCTGTCAGATAAACTTACATTTAAGTCAAGCACTCTCTGCTACACTGAAAAATGCCTAGTGAATTACATAATGGTGAGGTAACCAAGCCTCAATTCTGCAAAAGCAGTCACAAACCATTGCATTTCCACCATTATACTTTAGAGTTTGTGTCCGGTTTATATGGGGAAATCTTGTCTTTCTGGTTGTCCTCAAAGATGTATTTAAAATCTAATGCCAAACATACTCATGGTTTTGTCTGTGTAGAACACAATGGGTCTGATTTACCTATCTATCATGTCTAATATTTAGACAGTATACAACAACTTTGAGAGGTGGTATGACAATCCACATTGCGCAGTCAGCGCTCCATAATTTTCTTTGGAGATTGCAAACATTACCAAGTTTTGAGCTTGGTAATTTCAGTGGGTTGTCATCCCACATCTCCAAGTTTTTGTATTCTGTAGATCCCTCTTGAGCTGTATGGATGGCAAACTACCCAGCGGTGAAGCAGGGAAGAGTGGCCATATCAAGAACTTCTGGTGCTTGACGGAAAAATCCTTTCAGGGAGACAAAGTCCAGTGTCCCATCAGCATTCTCCAATAAATATTCAGTATTAATAGCAAAACTCTGCCATGTTTTTTGTGTCTATGTTTGTATCTGTTAGGAGTGTTAACAGTATTTCAAGAGAGCATCCTTCTCTTTCCATTTAAATATTTAGACAATGTTAATTTAGACCATACAGTCTAAAGCTATGCCCAATTTATCACAATGACTCATGCTTTATAATAAATTTGCTTTAAATTTGGCGCACCACTTTCTTTATGACAATATTTTGTGTGAATATTGTGACTCATGGTGTTGTATTTCAAGTCAAACCCCTTCCCACAAAGCCATGCTTCGTTTGTCTGTAAATCTTACCCTTTGTGAAGCGAAATACAAAAAGTGCCTACAAAAAGCGACTCTTTTTGTCGGGGTGTGCACTTAAATTCTGTCGCATGGACCCTGCGATAGAATGTGCAACAGAAAAAACCTGACAGAATCTGAAACACTCAGAGTGAGAAAAAAAACCTACAAAATGGGTATGGTTTTTGGGAATAGGAGCGTGTTCCCTACATTTCATTCAAAATCACTATTTTTTTCTGAAACCACTCTGAAAATCATGTGATTTTTCTGGAAGGAAAATCCTCCATTTTAAAGCATGTGTAAAGTTTAGAGTAAATTAGTAAATACCATGGAAAGAAAAGGTCGGAACAGCAAAAAACACAACAAAACTTGCACTCCACTCTTAGTAAATCAGGGCCAAAGTGTAGATCTTATTTGTACATCCTCGTAACGATAGCCTCATACATTTGACATCAAGAGTGTCTGTAATGTGTGGGTCATTTGATGAATTCCTGGGGTCCTTAGAGACAACTTACAGACCCTTCTAGACAGTTGAGTGAGTAATTGTACCATTTTGGCAGTGGTTATAAATCCATTTCCGGACCCTTTATAGTCCTATAATACTTTTTGTGAAAGCTTCAGTGGGCTCTTTAAAGGGGTTCTCCACCCCTAGACATGTTATTCCCTATCCAAAGGATAAGGGATAAGATGTCTGATTGCGGGGGTCCAGCTGCTGGGACCCCCCACAATCTCCCAGCAGCACCTGGCGCTTGTTTAGAATGCTGCTGCGGCACCGGGGCTCATTACATCATGGCCACGCCCCCTAGTGATGTCATGAGCCTCCGGTGCTGCATTGCTGGTCATCTGGCAAGGAGCGTAGTTCGCTCCGTGCACCAGATGACTGGGTTGCCACAGCATAGGGGATCCCAGGGGCAGGACCCTCCTTGATCAGACATCTTATCCCCTATCCTTTGGATAGGGGATTATATGTCTAGGGGCAGAGCACCCCTTTAAGTGTAGGAATGGGAGTGTATTAATTTTCTATCAACATGATCTCTATTTACAAAAATTACCTAAATATTTCTTTATATCATTTGTATATGGAGGATGATCAGGAATAAACAGATCTCATTATATTGTTTTGACAAATATAGGGGATACATGTGATCCATTTGTATTATTTGTAAAAAAAAAAAAAAAAAAAAGAAATCTTTGTTTTGTCTTATCACCAATAACTTGTTTTGAGGCTACAATGCATTTTTTTCACATACAAGAAATATTTATGTATTGAACCTGTGGCAAAAACAGCAAGATGTTAAAATTGAGAGGGAACTATACAAATGGGCAATTGATAGGGAACTATACAAATGGGATTCGGATGTCATTGGAGGAACTGTAAATGTTTAAAATAATGGAATAAATATAATAGCAAATATATTATACATAATAAAAATCTATTTTAGGAATTAACTATTTAATCCTTCTAGGATTGAATGGCAGTCTGTTTTAATTCCCCATTTCTTTTACAATCTACCATATTTATCGGGGTATACCACGCACCGGCCTATAACACACACCCTCATTTTACCAAGGATATTTGGGTAAAAAAAGTTTTTTTACCCAAATATCCTTGGTAAAATGAGGGTGCATGTGTATACCCCGATACACTGTTTCTGACCCCGCAGAAGCCCCCAGGAAAGGCAGAGGGAGAGAGGCCGTCGCTACCCGCTTTTCTTCCCCTGCCTTTCCTGGGGTCTAGAGCCCTGCTGCCACCGCTTCTCTCCCCCTTGCTATCGGCGCCGCTGCCTCATTGCCGGCGCCGCTGCCCCATTGCCTCCCCCATCCCCGGTTTTATAATTACTTGTTGCCGGGGTCGGGTCCGCCCTGCTTCTGGCTCCGGTGTGGCGTCTCCTGTGTCGTTGCTATGCGCTGCGTGGTGCAATGATGAGTGACGTCTTCAACGCGACGTCACTCGTCATTGCGCAGCACATAGCAACGACACTGGAGACACCACACCAGAGCCAGAAGCAGCGTAGACCCAACCCCGGCAACAGGTAATTATAAGACCGGGGATGTGGGAGGCAATGGGGCAGCGGTGCTGATAGCCAGGGGGAGAGAAGCGGCGGCAGCAGGGCTCTAGACCCCAGGAAAGGCAGGGGGAAAGAAGCGGGCAGCAACGGCCTCTCTCCCCCTGCCTTTCCTGGGGGCTTCGGCGGGGTCAGAAAAACCGGGGATGGGGGAGGCAATGGGGCAGCGGTGCCGGCAGTCTCTGGACCCCAGGATAGGCAGGGGCAGAGAATCGGGCAGCGACGGCAGGTCTCTGGACCTGCAAAAGCGGCTGCAGTTAATTGATTTAAAGCGCTCGCTTTAAATCATTGAACTGCAGCGGCTTATCGGCGTACAACACGCAGACAGACTTTAGGCTAAAAATTTTAGCCTAAAAAAATGCGTGTTATACGCTGATAAATACGGTACATATTGAGGTTTTCTTTTTTATTATGTGCAGATAATATAATATGAAATAATATATATATATATATATATATATATATATATATATATATATTTATATATATATATATATATGTTAAATTTAGGTTTTATTGTGGAAACTGCACAATGTAGATTTAAGGCTTGCATACCTCATGTAACAGCGATAAATCCTACAGGTTTTCATACACATTTCAATTATCAAAGTAATTTGTGAATTCTTGTAAGTTATCAATACTCATTTTAATTTGTGACTGCCTGCTCTACTGAATTACTCACAGGGGACAATTCCAAATACATGATTGATGAACAAGCCCATTGTCTGGAGTCAGTCATTCGGATGTAAGACGTGTGAGAATGATTGTTTTGGCATTTCTTGATATGTTCTCTGGAGTTAATGAAGTAAAAATAGATTAGTCATAAGACATGATACGTTTGTAAATGTATCAGCTTATATAACAGGCACAGAGATAAAAATGAAAGTTTTGAGAGCGCGGGGCTTGTAGACAAAAGAGACTTAACTCTTATAATGTACAATAGTATATTCGTTTTTATTAGAAGCACAAAACAACGCGTTTCTGGCCAGTAACTGGCCCTTTGTCAGGAACATGCACTTTTCCTGACGAATGGTCAGTTACTGGCCAAAAACGCATTGTTTTGTGCTTCTAATAAAAACTAATGTACTATTGTGCATGTGAGAGTTAAGTCTCTTTTGTCTCCAAGCCCAGCGTTCTCAAAACTTTTTTTTTTTATCTCTGTGCCTGATCGCTTACTGGCCTACTCCAGGAGAGGTTTGGAGGAAGTACAACTGCAGTACTTGCTCTTTATCCCAAAGTTCATATAGACGTTGTGCTTTGAGCGCAATGGAAATTGGTGAGTGGATATTTACCATTTGCTTTTGGTTTATTTGATAACGGACATTACTAGAGGCGCGTCTCTTTTTGTTTTATTTCCTTTGAGCTTGTATAACAGGTCATTAGGTGCAGTGAACTATAAACAATATTAACTTTTACTATTATTTTTATTACAACCTATTTTTAATAACTCATTGCAACTTTTGTTTTTGTGAGAGGTATGTATGTAATGGAAATTAAAAGATAAAATCAGTGAGTAAAAAAAATTAAATGTGCAATAAAAAATGTATTAAACTAAATGGCAGGGGTGGCAATGTAAAAAGAAAGAACAGGCAGGTACAAAGTCCAGTAAGTGAGGGACTAGCACTCCTCTATGCTCACTCCTGTCCTATCAGACATGAACATGAAATGAGAGAGGAGAGGGTTACAGAGCAGCCTGCAGTCATTGGATGAAGAGACCGAGCACAGCAGACTCAGAGAGGAAGGAGAATCAGGCAGAGAATGGACATGCCCCCTCCAATGCACAAAATGACATACCAAGTGAGCAACAGGTATTTGTGAGAGAAATATAAATGCTAGACACATAAAAATGATACGAGCATGATCAGGATTAGTTACTGAGTAACATATAACATATTGTTTTGTCTGATGTGACAGGTACTCTTTAAAAAAAATTAAAAAGCTTCAAAATATTAAATTTTCTAATGACCCACCTCAGTCAGAGATTAGCTAAACGGCAATTGACATATTGGGCCCCAGCACCCAAAAGAGGACAGTACTGGAGACCTGTGACAGCTTTACCAGAGGCAGCGGAGGAGCGTGGAAGGTATGTACAGTTTTTTTTCTTCTTCTGCTAGACAACTCTTTTAACTAACACTGCGCCTGTCAGAGGGTTCTGATTACTAGAGCTAAGCTAGGTTTCCACATAGGTTTTTTTTTGGAAGACTGCCACTCCAGTCAGGAGTGGATCCATAAGAAAGATGAAATATAAGTCCTTCCTTTATATTTCCCATTCATTTGAGATACACTTCTGGTTTTCGCTCAAAAACTGCAGTGGCAGTTAAAAAAAAAAAACGCCAGAGAAAAACCTTTATGGAAACCTAGCCATAGGGAGTTCTAGCAAGGAGGAAAATAAGATGTCACATGTCTACTATAGTAAGCTGGCTTAAAGAGTAAATGTCATTAAAGAAACTTTTCTAAACTAACTCAGGCTATGTTCCCTAACTACTCCTAATACACTTACCACCCTTAGAAAAAATTTCAGAGCTTTAAAAAGCTCTGTATCTTACCTTTCTTCTTGCTAACATAGTGAAATCTCCGAGCAGAAGAAAGTGCGCTTTTCCCAGCAGACATGACATCACTGAAGCCTGCTGGGGGACTACTTTCACCCTCACATGGTTGCAGTGCTGTGATGAATAGAAGGCCTCAGGCTCTGTGCAGCAGCTTTCAGTCTGTGCTTCTTTCATTGAGGCTGTGTTCAGCATTTAGTCTGTACAGCTTAGTCTGTGCAGCTGCTTTCAATGAGGCTCTGTGTAGCCCTCAATCAATCTTCATTAGAGATGAACGAAGTTACAGTTATTTGATTCATCACAAACTTCTCGGCTCGGCAGTTGCTGACTTTAGCCTGCATAAATTAGTTCAGTTTTCTGATGGGCTGGAAAAGGTGGATACAGCCCTAGGAGATTCTCTCCTAGGACTGTATCAACCTTTTCTAGCCCACCGGAGCACCTGAAAGCTGAACTAATTTATGCAGGCTAAAGTCAGCAACCGTGGAGCCGAGAAGTTTGTGACGTATCGAATCACTGTAACTTCGCTCATCTCTACCAGCTATCTCTAGAGCAGAATCCATAGATAATATAGCATGACATAATTCCTTGGGACATATTTAGTCCCATGTTAAAGGGGTTGTCCACCATAATGTGATTTTAGTACTCACCTGTAAGACAGTAATAGACATGCTGAGGAAGGATTTGTGCTTGTCTCGGGGGTTAATGGCTGTGCTGTGAGTTCACCATAACATTGCTGCTTTCTTTTTGTGAACTGGCTATTTTCTTGTGGGAGTTTCCACCTTCCAACTACAAGTCCCAGGATCCCTTGTTTGTAAGTGTAAGGTAACTTTTCTTCCTCCCACACATCAGCCACCCCACCCATTGCAGCACACCTGATCTGCCCTGCATGCTGCGCTATAAACTATAATTCCTTGCAGCCCATTAGAGAATAATCTCACTTCCACCCAGCAGTCGCTCCACTCAATGGAAACTTAGGCTGCCTTTCAACATGACTAGCGATGTAATGTATTTGGCTGCTCTGCAACCTGGGAAAACCTGAAACAACACTCATTTTGTATGCTTCTAAAAATGAACATTGAAGCAAAGATCACATTGCGAGACCAGCCATAGAAAACACAAGTACAGACACTATATTATTAACTACACTAGCTTTACAACCCCTGTAGCACAGTCAAATATAGAAAACATCCTGGAGTACCCCTTTAAGTGTGTCAGAGAAATCACTTTGTAATCCTACAACCTATAATATATTTTGGGGTTTGAAATTGCCTTTTAATACATCAATAACAACATTGTTGTAGCCACAGAGAAATATTTTTTTTTTCTTTAATTATGTGGTGATGAGGCCTTGTGCTTTACATTTTTGTCCGGTTTGGTTTTAGAAAAGAAAACATTTTGCATTTGATATGAGTAATAACTTTAAGTGGCACTCCGGTGGAAAACATTTTTTTTTTTTTAATTAAATCCTCTGGTGGCAGAAAGTTTAACAGATTTGTAAATTAATTCTATTTAAAAATTTTAATCCTTCCGGTACTTATCAGCTGCTGTATTCTCCACAGGAAGTTCTTTTCTTTTTGAATTTCCTTTCTCTTTGACCACAGTGTTCTCTGCTGACACCTCTGTCCATGTCAGGAACTGTCCAGAGTACAAGCAAATCCCCATTGCAAACCTATCCTGCTCTGGACAGTAAAACCATCATTTTAATGGCATATGCTGATGTTTGAATACCCCGTGTACCACACACTTCACACGGACCTTTCATTCACACAATGAATAGCGGTATAACTCCTGCGCCATCCACGGTCCAGCATTGCCGTAACAGTGTTCGGCACTCCGAGCAGTCCAGCGCATAGAACACATCTTTAGATGTTTAATGTGCCCTAGCATCTCTATGTAGAGTCAACTACCTAAGACCCTCTCGGTCCATAATCTGGTCCAAACATATTATCCACACATACCGGGACTACCAGGAAGCATCAGTATTGGAAAAATCTAAATAATCATAAAACAAAATAAATGAAAAAGGTGTTTTTCATAAGGCTGGAAACATAAGGGGGCCTGGATCAATGTGGGGGCCATGGTATTGCATTGCTCCGTCTGACTTATCCTTCACCTAAATATGAAAATAATCTATAAAAATTACCCCAAAATTTCCAAAAATATATTGTATATTGCATTTCAAAAATTAATATTCATTAAGAACATCCGGTGAGCGATATTGACTCCCATCTTCCACCTAAAAAAGAAGAAACAAAAGAAAACATATATTTGTGGTATACTTCAATGTACACTCTACACTAATACACACATATCCAGGACTGCGGTCATATCGGAGTAGTCATCACTGCATCACAACCCTATATGGTGTTTTAAATTCTACATTCAAACCTTTCAGTTCGAGGGAATCCAGCATAAAATCCACTTCAATTCTTTAAGTATTGCCTGTCTATCATTACCTCGTTTTGTGCAAGGACATGATCAACAACCATAAATTTGAGGTTCCTCTCAGGTTGTGACACAGGTAGATTTAGTTTCTTTTTACGAATTGTGTATCTGTGTTGGTTAAGACACGTTTTCAGGTCCCATGTGGTCCTGCAAGGGAAACTACCTTTATTCGCCAAGGTCATGAAATTTCATCCAATTTTGGTGGAACCCTAAGATTGGCGAATAAAGGTAGCTTCCCTTGTGTCAATTGTGGCTTGATGTGTAAGGGGGGGGACTTTGTTCACCCCCAGAAATGTCAGACATATCCAATTAAATACTATATTTAAGATGGGAGTCAATATAACTCACTGGATGTTCTTAATGAATATTAATTTTTGAAATACAATATAAAATATTTTTGGGTAATTTTTTTGGGAAATTTTTTATAATAAAAAAAAAACATAGATTATTTTCATATTTAGGCGGAGGATAAGTGAAACGGAGCAATACAATACCATGGCCCCCACATCGATCCAGACCCCCTCATGTTTCCAGTCTTTAGAAAAATAAATGCCTTGTTCATTTATTTAGTTTTTGATTTTTCCAATATTGATGCCTCCTGGTAGTTATCTGTGGATAACATGTTTGGACCAGATTATGGACCTAGGTGATTGACTCTACATAGAGCTACTAGGGAACATTGCACATCTAAAGGTGTGCAATGTTCCCTAGTTCTTAACATGGTTACGGAAATGCTGGACTGCGGATGCCACAGGGGTTATACCGCTATTCATTGTGTATGAAAGGTCCGTGTGAAGTGTGTGGGACACGGGGGTATTCATACATCTGCATATGCCATTAAAATGATGGTTTTCCTTTATTATCTCTATTTATATTATGTTTGGGACAGCTTTCCTGTGCCCCTTATTATTACATGCATAACTTACCCTTTTGTTAACCCTATTTGGCTAGTTACTGCCCGATTTGCCCGACTCTAAGATGATTCACTGTGGAACCCGTCAGTGAGCTGCGGCGCCACAGCTGACAACTACTGAATCCACATAGTAATGTGGATGCTATGTGCTCATTGGTAGTATTTGCTCTGTTCTCACTTTCTCCTATGCTCGGTGTGCATGCGCTGGGAAGAATCGCCACACTAGCGTGGTTCGTGGCATGTGTTTTCTATTAGATATCTGGTGAATGTGTACTCCCTGCCGCCATTATTGCAATAGTTTTTAATACACACACATGTGATAATAATGTTATATTAATGATTAATGATCACTTAATGCTTTTTATGGATGATGTATGTATTGCTGCACAATTTATTTGTATTAACATTGGATATGATGGCACTTTATATAATGCACTTTATTCACTGTATGGTTTGATGCATTTTGAAATATGAATTTGCTTGATTGTAACACTCTGGTATTTGATTGCTTGAGAAAGGCCAGGCTGAGCTTGCCGAAATGTTGCTTTTTGTAAAGACACTACTTACTAATAAACCTCCCGTTTTGCTTTATTGGGTGCTGTGGAGAGATCTATTTTTCTATCTATCTTTCTGTCCGTCTTATTTTGCACTCAGAATTGCCATTCTCTTTAGTGTATGCTATAAAAACCATCCATTGATAAAGGATGACATACACACAAGCTGTGCTACTAGGTACCTTATCTGTTTCTTACAAATCCACTTTGTCTTGCTTTCATGTGCTTGTTTTGTGTCTACTCTAGAGGGTTCTGATACAGTAAGAAAACAATTTCTAATCCATTTAAAAACCTAGAGGCTCTTCTTTTTTTTCCAAAAAGCTTATCTCTGGTTTTGCAGATGTTTACTAGAGCCAACAGTGAGGATTTTTGAATAGGTTGAGAAGTATGGCTTTCAGCATTTCACAGAGATGGTATTAAAATAATTGCTATGAACATGCCAACAAGACAAAGTACAGCAGACAAGACTCTCTAAAACGTACATGAGTGTTAGTAAACAAGGGAAATTACATCTCTGACACTGAATATAGTTCTCTTTAATTAAGAAGTCAGTACTTCCTACAGTATAATGGCAATAACAGTTTTTTATCATCATAATCTCAATAATAAAATATTCATCATCAAACGCATTCAAAACCTCTTTACAATTACAGAAAGCAGTCAACATTCAAAGCAACATGCATTTTACAACAAAACTATCTACACATAATCAGAATGATAAAAGTCCCTGCCTGTTAGAGATTACAATCTACAATAAACAGATTAAGTAACGCCATATGCATGTGAAGTGCGGATTTTGCACTGTGAATGAAACTTTTACATGAAATAGGGAAATAAACACATTGGAGGAATTTATCATTGCGTCAAATGCATTTATTTGCAGATGGAAATTCTCACTGTCCTATAGGTTTTATTTTAGCTGTCCCTCATTTGTAGAAAAAAACTTGCCAAAAACATGTGTATGTGTGTGTGTGTGTGTGTGGGGGGGGGATTTATTAACCCCTTAAGGACCGGAGGTTTTTCCGTTTTTGCATTTTCGTTTTTTGCTCCTTGCCTTTAAAAAATCATAACTCTTTCAAATTTACACCTAAAAATCCATATGATGGCTTATTTTTTGCGCCACCAATTCTACTTTGTAATGACGTCAGTCATTTTGCCCAAAAATCTATGGTGAAGCGGGAAAAAAAATCATTGTGCGACAAAATTGAAAAAAAACCGCTGTTTTGTAACTTTTGGGGGCTTCCGTTTCTACGTAGTATATTTTTCGGTAAAAATGACACCTGATATGTATTCTGTAGGTCCATACGATTAAAATGATACCCTACTTATATAGGTTTGATTTTGTCGGACTTCTGGAAAAAATCATAACTACATGCAGGAAAATTAATACGTGTCACGATGCCGGCTGGCAGGTAGTGGATCCTCTGTGCCAGAGAGGGATTGGCGTGGACCGTGCTAGTGGATCGGTTCTAAGTCACTACTGGTTTTCACCAGAGCCCGCCGCAAAGCGGGATGGTCTTGCTGCGGCGGTAGTGACCAGGTCGTATCCACTAGCAACGGCTCACCTCTCTGGCTGCTGAAGATAGGCGCGGTACAAGGGAGTAGACAGAAGCAAGGTCGGACGTAGCAGAAGGTCGGGGCAGGCAGCAAGGATCGTAGTCAGGGGCAACGGCAGGAGGTCTGGAACACAGGCTAGGAACACACAAGGAAACGCTTTCACTGGCACAATGGCAACAAGATCCGGCAAGGAAGTGCAGGGGAAGTGAGGTGATATAGGGAAGTGCACAGGTGAAGACACTAATTGGAATCACTGCGCCAATCAGCGGCGCAGTGGCCCTTTAAATCGCAAAGACCCGGCGCGCGCGCGCCCTAGGGAGCGGGGCCGCGTGCGCCGGGACAGGACCGAGGGAGAGCGAGTCAGGTACGGGAGCCGGGGTGCGCATCGCGAGCGGGCGCTACCCGCATCGCGAATCGCATCCCGGCTGGAAGCGGAATCGCAGCGCCCCGGGTCAGTGGATCTGACCGGAGCGCTGCAGCGGGGAGAGTGTAGCGAGCGCTCCGGGGAGGAGCGGGGACCCGGAGCGCTCGGCGTAACAGTACCCCCCCCCTTGGGTCTCCCCCTCTTCTTAGAGCCTGAGAACCTGAGGAGCAGACTTTTGTCTAGGATGTTGTCCTCAGGTTCCCAGGATCTCTCTTCAGGACCACAACCCTCCCAGTCCACTAAAAAAAAAGTTTTCCCTCTGACCTTTTTAGAAGCTAAGATCTCTTTGACAGAGAAGATGTCCGAGGAGCCGGAAACAGGAGTGGGAGGAACAGATTTGGGAGAAAAACGGTTGAGGATGAGTGGTTTAAGAAGAGAGACGTGAAAGGCATTAGGGATACGAAGAGAAGGAGGAAGAAGAAGTTTGTAAGAGACAGGATTAATTTGACACAAAATTTTGAAAGGACCAAGATAGCGTGGTCCCAACTTGTAGCTAGGGACACGGAAGCGGACATATTTAGCGGAGAGCCATACCTTGTCTCCAGGGGAAAAAACGGGAGGAGCTCTTCTTTTCTTATCCGCGAACTTCTTCATGCGTGATGAAGCCTGTAAGAGAGAATTTTGGGTCTCTCTCCATATGATGGAAAGGTCACGAGAAATTTCATCCACAGCGGGCAGACCAGAGGGCAAGGGGGTAGGGAGGGGGGAAAGAGGGTGACGGCCGTACACCACGAAAAATGGGGATTTGGAGGAAGATTCAGAGACTCTGAAGTTATACGAGAATTCGGCCCATGGAAGGAGATCTGCCCAGTCATCCTGGCGGGAGGAAACAAAATGTCGCAAATAATCACCCAAGACCTGGTTAATTCTTTCTACTTGTCCATTGGACTGGGGATGATATGCAGAAGAAAAATTTAATTTAATCTTGAGTTGTTTACAGAGAGCCCTCCAGAATTTAGACACGAATTGGACGCCTCTATCCGAGACGATCTGCGTAGGCAACCCGTGAAGACGAAAAATGTGTACAAAAAATTGTTTAGCCAACTGAGGCGCTGAAGGAAGACCAGGAAGAGGGATGAAATGTGCCATTTTGGAGAATCGATCAACGACCACCCAAATAACAGTGTTGCCACGGGAAGGGGGTAAATCAGTAATAAAATCCATACCAATCAGAGACCAAGGCTGTTCGGGGACAGGCAGGGGATGAAGAAAACCAGCGGGCTTCTGGCGAGGAGTCTTATCCCGGGCACAGATAGTGCAGGCTCGCACAAAGTCCACAACATCCGTCTCCAGAGTCGGCCACCAATAGAAGCGGGAGATGAGTTGCACAGATTTCTTGATGCCCACATGACCTGCGAGATGGGAGGAGTGACCCCATTTGAGGATTCCGAGGCGTTGGCGTGGAGAAACAAAGGTCTTTCCTGGAGGAGTTTGCCTGATGGAGGCAGGAGAAGTGGAGATCAGGCAGTCAGGTGGAATGATGTGTTGCGGAGAGAGTTCAACTTCTGAGGCATCCGAGGAACGAGAGAGAGCATCGGCCCTAATGTTCTTATCGGCAGGACGAAAGTGAATCTCAAAATTAAATCGGGCAAAGAACAGAGACCACCGGGCCTGGCGAGGATTCAGCCGTTGGGCAGACTGGAGGTAGGAGAGGTTCTTGTGGTCGGTGTAAATAATAACTGGAAATCTTGATCCCTCCAGCAGATGCCTCCATTCCTCAAGTGCTAATTTAATGGCTAGAAGCTCTCGATCCCCGATGGAGTAGTTCCTCTCCGCCGGAGAGAAGGTCCTAGAAAAAAAAACACAAGTGACAGCATGCCCGGAAGAATTTTTTTGTAGAAGAACAGCTCCAGCTCCCACTGAGGAGGCATCAACCTCCAATAGGAAGGGTTTGGAAGGGTCAGGTCTGGAGAGCACGGGAGCCGAAGAAAAGGCAGACTTGAGTCGTTTAAAGGCGTCTTCCGCTTGAGGAGGCCAAGACTTGGGATCGGCATTTTTTTTGGTTAAAGCCACGATAGGAGCCACAACGGTAGAAAAATGTGGAATAAATTGCCTGTAATAATTGGCGAACCCCAAAAAGCGTTGGATAGCACGGAGTCCGGAGGGGCGTGGCCAATCTAAGACGGCAGAGAGTTTGTCTGGATCCATTTGTAGTCCCTGGCCAGAGACCAAATATCCTAGAAAAGGAAGAGATTGGCATTCAAACAGACATTTCTCAATTTTGGCATAGAGTTGATTGTCACGAAGTCTCTGAAGAACCATACGGACATGCTGGCGGTGTTCTTCTAGATTGGCAGAAAAAATTAGGATATCGTCCAGATATACAACAACACAGGAGTATAACAGATCACGAAAAATTTCATTAACAAAGTCTTGGAAGACAGCAGGGGCGTTGCACAGGCCAAAGGGCATGACCAGATACTCAAAGTGTCCATCTCTGGTGTTAAATGCCGTTTTCCACTCATCCCCCTCTCTGATGCGGATGAGGTTATAGGCGCCTCTTAAGTCCAATTTAGTAAAGATGTGGGCACCTTGGAGGCGATCAAAGAGTTCAGAGATGAGGGGTAGGGGGTAGCGGTTCTTAACCGTGATTTTATTAAGACCGCGGTAGTCAATGCAAGGACGTAGGGAGCCATCTTTTTTGGACACAAAGAAAAATCCGGCTCCGGCAGGAGAGGAGGATTTACGGATAAAGCCCTTTTTTAAATTTTCCTGGACGTATTCAGACATGGCAAGAGTCTCTGGGGCAGAGAGAGGATAAATTCTGCCCCGGGGTGGAGTAGTGCCCGGGAGGAGGTCGATAGGACAATCATAAGGCCTGTGAGGAGGTAGAGTCTCAGCTTGTTTTTTGCAGAAAACATCCGCGAAGTCCATATAGGCCTTAGGGAGACCGGTTACTGGAGGAACCACAGAGTCACGGCAAGGGTTACTGGGAACCGGTTTTAGACAGTCCTTGGAACAAGAGGGCCCCCAACTCTTGATCTCCCCAGTGGACCAATCCAGGGTTGGGGAATGAAGTTGAAGCCAGGGAAGTCCAAGGAGAATTTCCGAGGTGCAATTGGGGAGGACCAAAAGTTCAATCCTCTCGTGATGAGATCCGATGCTCATTAGAAGGGGCTCCGTGCGGAAACGTATGGTACAGTCCAATCTTTCATTGTTTACACAATTGATGTAAAGGGGTCTGGCGAGACTGGTCACTGGGATGTTGAACCTGTTGACGAGAGAGGCCAAAATAAAATTTCCTGCAGATCCAGAGTCCAAGAAGGCCACAGTAGAGAAGGAGAAGGCAGAGGCAGACATCCGCACAGGCACAGTAAGACGTGGAGAAGCAGAGTAGACATCAAGGACTGTCTCACCTTTGTGCGGAGTCAGCGTACGTCTTTCCAGGCGGGGAGGACGGATAGGACAATCCCTCAGGAAGTGTTCGGTACTAGCACAGTACAGGCAGAGGTTCTCCATGCGGCGTCGTGTCCTCTCTTGAGGTGTCAGGCGAGACCGGTCGACCTGCATAGCCTCCACGGCGGGAGGCACAGGAACAGATTGCAGGGGACCAGAGGAGAGAGGAGCCGAGGAGAAGAAACGCCTCGTGCGAACAGAGTCCATATCTTGGCGGAGCTCCTGACGCCTTTCGGAAAAACGCATGTCAATGCGAGTGGCTAGGTGAATAAGTTCATGTAGATTAGCAGGAATTTCTCGTGCGGCCAGAACATCTTTAATGTTGCTGGATAGGCCTTTTTTAAAGGTCGCGCAGAGGGCCTCATTATTCCAGGATAATTCTGAAGCAAGAGTACGGAATTGTACGGCATACTCGCCAACGGAAGAATTACCCTGGACCAGGTTCAACAGGGCAGTCTCAGCAGAAGAGGCTCGGGCAGGTTCCTCAAAGACACTTCGGATTTCCGAGAAGAAGGAGTGTACAGAGGCAGTGACGGGGTCATTGCGGTCCCAGAGCGGTGTGGCCCAAGACAGGGCTTTTCCAGACAGAAGGCTGACTACGAAAGCCACCTTAGACCTTTCAGTGGGAAACAGGTCCGACATCATCTCCAGATGCAGGGAACATTGGGAAAGAAAGCCACGGCAAAACTTAGAGTCCCCATCAAATTTATCCGGCAAGGATAGGCGTAGACCAGGAGCGGCCACTCGCTGCGGAGGAGGTGCAGGAGCTGGCGGAGGAGATGACTGCTGAAGCTGTGGTAGTAACTGCTGTAGCATAACGGTCAGTTGAGACAGCTGTTGGCCTTGTTGCGCTATCTGTTGTGACTGCTGGGCGACCACCGTGGTAAGGTCAGCGACAACTGGCAGAGGAACTTCAGCGGGATCCATGGCCGGATCTACTGTCACGATGCCGGCTGGCAGGTAGTGGATCCTCTGTGCCAGAGAGGGATTGGCGTGGACCGTGCTAGTGGATCGGTTCTAAGTCACTACTGGTTTTCACCAGAGCCCGCCGCAAAGCGGGATGGTCTTGCTGCGGCGGTAGTGACCAGGTCGTATCCACTAGCAACGGCTCACCTCTCTGGCTGCTGAAGATAGGCGCGGTACAAGGGAGTAGACAGAAGCAAGGTCGGACGTAGCAGAAGGTCGGGGCAGGCAGCAAGGATCGTAGTCAGGGGCAACGGCAGGAGGTCTGGAACACAGGCTAGGAACACACAAGGAAACGCTTTCACTGGCACAATGGCAACAAGATCCGGCAAGGAAGTGCAGGGGAAGTGAGGTGATATAGGGAAGTGCACAGGTGAAGACACTAATTGGAATCACTGCGCCAATCAGCAGCGCAGTGGCCCTTTAAATCGCAAAGACCCGGCGCGCGCGCGCCCTAGGGAGCGGGGCCGCGCGCGCCGGGACAGGACCGAGGGAGAGCGAGTCAGGTACGGGAGCCGGGGTGCGCATCGCGAGCGGGCGCTACCCGCATCGCGAATCGCATCCCGGCTGGAAGCGGAATCGCAGCGCCCCGGGTCAGTGGATCTGACCGGAGCGCTGCAGCGGGGAGAGTGTAGCGAGCGCTCCGGGGAGGAGCGGGGACCCGGAGCGCTCGGCGTAACAATACGTTTAAAATTGTCATCTTCTGACCCCTATAACTTTTTTATTTTTCCGTGTATGGGGCGGTATGAGCACTCATTTTTTGCGCCGTGATCTGAAGTTTTTAACGGTACAATTTTTGCATTGATAGGACTTATTGATCACTTTTTATTCATTTTTAAATGATATAAAAAGTGACCAAAAATGCACTATTTTGGACTTTGGAATTTTTTTGCGCACACGCCATTGACCGAGCGGTTTAATTAATGATATATTTTTATAATTCGGACATTTCCGCACGCGGTGATACCACATATGTTTATTTTTATTTTTATTTACACTGTGTTTTTTTTTATTGGAAAAGGGGGGTGATTCAAACTTTTAATAGGGGAGGAGTTAAATGATCTTTATTCACTTTTTTTTTTCACTTTTTTTTGCAGTGTTATAGGTCCCATAGGGACCTATAACACTGCACACACTGATCTTCTATGTTGATCACTGGTTTCTCATAAGAAACCAGTGATCAACGATTCTGCCGGATGACTGCTCATGCCTGGATCTCAGGCACTGAGCAGTCATTCGGCGATCGGACAGCGAGGAGGCAGGAAGGGGCCCTCCCGCTGTCCTGTCAGCTGTTCAGGATGCCGCGATTAGCCGCGGCTATCCCGAACAGCCCGACTGAGCTAGCCGGGAACTTTCACTTTCACTTTTAGCCGCGCGGCTCAGCTTTGAGCGCGCGGCTAAAGGGTTAATAGCGCGAGGCGCCGCGATCGGCGCTGCGCGCTATTAGAGGCGGGTCCCGGCTTCACTATGACGCCGGGCCCGCCATGATATGACGCGGGGTTACTGTGTAACCCCGCGTTATATCAGAAGAGCAGGAACAAGGACGTACCGGTACGTCATTGGTCCTTAAGGGGTTAAAACCCATCCAGAGGAAATGTTGCCCAGTTGCCCATAGCAACCAATCAGCTTGCTTCTTTCATTTTTAACAAGGCCTCTGCAAAATGAAAGAAGCAATCGGATTTGTTGCTATGGGCAACTGTCACGATACGGCTGGCAGGAGGTGGATCCTCTGTGCCAGAGAGGGATTGGCGTGGACCGTGCTAGTGGACCGGTTCTAAGTTACTACTGGTATTCACCAGAGCCCGCCGCAAAGCGGGATGGTCTTGCAGCGGCGGTAGTAACCAGGTCGTATCCACTAGCAACGGCTCAACCTCTCTGACTGCTGAAGATAGGAGCGGTACAAGGGAGTAGACAAGAGCAAGGTCGGACGTAGCAGAAGGTCGGGGCAGGCAGCAAGGATCGTAGTCAGGGGCAACGGCAGGAGGTCTGGAACACAGGCTAGGAACACACAAGGAAACGCTTTCACTGGCACAATGGCAACAAGATCCGGCGAGGGAGTGCAGGGGAAGTGAGGTATAAATAGGGAGTGCACAGGTGAACACACTGATTGAACCAACTGCGCCAATCAGCGGCGCAGTGGCCCTTTAAATCGCAGAGACCCGGCGCGCGCGCCCTAGGGAGCGGGGCCGCGCGCGCCGGGACAGGACCGACGGAGAGCGAGTCAGGTACGGGAGCCGGGGTGCGCATCGCGAGCGGGCGCCACCCGCATCGCGAATCGCATCCCGGCTGGGAGAGGAATCGCAGCGCACCCGGTCAGCAGATCTGACCGGGGCGCTGCAGTTGCGAGGATGTTGCGAGCGCTCCGGGGAGGAGCGGGGACCCGGAGCGCTCGGCGTAACAGTACTCCCCCCCCCCTTGGGTCTCCCCCTCTTCTTGGAGCCCGAGAACCTGAGGACCAGACTTTTGTCTAGGATGTTGTCCTCAGGTTCCCAGGATCTCTCTTCTGGACCACAGCCCTCCCAATCAACCAAAAAATTTTTTTTCCCTCTGACCATCTTGGAGGCCAGTATCTCTTTCACGGAGAAGATGTCAGAAGAGCCGGAAACAGGAGTGGGAGAAACAAGTTTGGGAGAGAAACGGTTGATGATGAGAGGTTTAAGGAGAGAGACATGGAAGGCATTGGGAATACGACGAGAAGGAGGAAGAAGGAGTTTGTAAGAGACAGGATTAATCTGGCACAAGACTTTGAAAGGACCAAGATAGCGTGGTCCCAGTTTGTAACTGGGGACACGGAAGCGGACATATTTAGCGGAGAGCCATACCTTGTCTCCGGGAGCAAAAATGGGGGGAGTTCTTCTTTTCTTATCGGCAAACCTTTTCATGCGAGATGAAGCCTGTAGAAGAGAATTTTGGGTCTCTTTCCATATGGTGGAAAGATCACGAGTCACTTCATCCACAGCGGGCAAACCAGAGGGCAAGGGAGTAGGGAGGGGGGGAAGAGGGTGACGGCCGTACACCACGAAAAATGGGGATTTAGCAGAAGATTCAGAGACTCTGAAGTTGTATGAGAATTCAGCCCATGGTAGAAGATCTGCCCAGTCATCCTGGCGGGAGGAAACAAAATGCCGTAAATAGTCACCCAGAACCTGATTAATTCTTTCAACTTGCCCATTGGATTGAGGATGATAAGCAGAAGAGAAGTTTCATTTAATCTTGAGTTGTTTACAGAGGGCCCTCCAGAATTTTGACACGAATTGGACGCCTCTATCCGAGACGATCTGCGTGGGCAAACCGTGAAGACGAAAAATGTGTACAAAAATTTTTTTGCCAACTGAGGCGCTGAAGGAAGACCAGGAAGAGGAATAAAATGTGCCATCTTGGAAAATCGATCAACGACCACCCAATCAACAGTGTTGCCACGGGATGGGGGTAGGTCTGTATTAAAGTCCATACCAATCAGAGACCAAGGCTGTTCGGGGACAGGCAGAGGATGAAGGAGACCAGCAGGCTTCTGGCGAGGAGTCTTATCCCGGGCACAGACAGTACAGGCCCGCACAAAATCAACAACATCCGTCTCCAGAGTCGGCCACCAATAGAAACGAGAGATGAGTTGCAAGGACTTTTTGATGCCCGCATGGCCTGCGAGGTGGGAGGAGTGACCCCATTTGAGAATCCCGAGACGTTGGCGTGGAGAAACGAAGGTCTTCCCTGGAGGAGTCTGCCTGATGGAGGCTGGAGAAGTGGAAATCAGACAGTCAGGAGGAATGATGTGTTGCGGAGAGACCTCTACTTCCGAGGCATCCGAGGAACGAGAGAGAGCATCGGTCCTAATGTTCTTGTCGGCAGGGCGAAAATGAATTTCAAAGTTAAAACGGGCAAAGAACAACGACCACCTGGCCTGGCGAGGATTCAGCCGTTGGGCAGACTGGAGATAGGAGAGATTCTTGTGATCGGTGAAAATGATAACTGGAAATTTTGATCCCTCCAGAAGATGCCTCCATTCCTCAAGTGCCAATTTAATGGCCAGTAGTTCTCGATCCCCGATGGAGTAGTTCCTCTCCGCCGGAGAGAAGGTCCTAGAAAAAAAACCACAAGTAACAGCATGCCCGGAAGAATTTTTTTGTAGAAGGACCGCTCCAGCTCCCACTGAGGAGGCATCAACCTCCAATAGGAAGGGTTTAGATGGGTCAGGTCTGGAGAGCACGGGAGCAGAAGAAAAGGCAGACTTGAGCCGTTTAAATGCGTCTTCCGCTTGGGGAGACCAGGACTTAGGATTGGCATTCTTCTTGGTTAAAGCCACGATAGGAGCCACAATAGTGGAAAAATGTGGAATGAATTGTCTGTAATAATTGGCGAACCCCAAAAAACGTTGGATAGCACGGAGTCCGGAGGGGCGTGGCCAATCTAAGACGGCAGAGAGTTTATCTGGGTCCATTTGTAGTCCCTGGCCAGAGACCAAGTATCCTAGGAAAGGAAGAGATTGACATTCAAACAGACATTTCTCCATTTTGGCATAAAGTTGATTGTCTCGAAGTCTCTGAAGAACCATGCGGACATGCTGGCGGTGTTCTTCTAAGTTGGCAGAAAAAATCAGAATATCGTCCAGATACACAACAACACAGGAATATAAGAGATCACGAAAAATTTCATTAACAAAGTCTTGGAAGACGGCAGGGGCGTTGCACAGGCCAAAGGGCATGACCAGATACTCAAAGTGTCCATCTCTGGTGTTAAATGCGGTTTTCCATTCGTCCCCCTCCCTGATGCGGATGAGATTATAAGCACCTCTTAAGTCCAGTTTGGTAAAGATGTGGGCACCTTGAAGGCGATCAAAGAGTTCTGAGATAAGAGGTAGGGGGTAGCGGTTCTTTACCGTGATTTTATTAAGTCCGCGGTAGTCAATGCAAGGACGTAGGGAGCCATCTTTTTTGGACACAAAGAAAATCCAGCTCCGGCAGGAGAGGAGGATTTGCGGATAAACCCCTTTTTTAAATTTTCCTGGATGTATTCAGACATAGCAAGAGTCTCTGGAGTGAACAGAGGATAAATTCTGCCCCGGGGTGGAGTAGTGCCCGGGAGGAGGTCAATAGGACAGTCATAAGGCCTGTGAGGAGGTAAAGTCTCAGCTTGCTTTTTGCAAAATACGTCAGCATAGTCCATATAAGCCTTAGGGAGACCGGTTACAGGGGGAACCACAGGGTCACGGCAGGGGGTACTGGGAACCGGTTTAAGACAGTCCTTGAAACAAGAAGTACCCCAGCTCTTGATCTCTCCTGTGGACCAATCAAGGGTTGGGGAATGGCGTTGAAGCCACGGTAGTCCAAGGAGAATTTCGGAAGTGCAATTGGAGAGGACCAAAAACTCAATTTTTTCGTGATGAGGACCGATGCACATTAGGAGGGGTTCCGTGCGGTAACGCACGGTACAGTCCAATCTTTCATTGTTAACACAATTGATGTAGAGGGGTCTGGCGAGACTGGTCACCGGGATGTTGAACCTGTTGATGAGAGAGGCCAAAATAAAATTTCCTGCAGATCCGGAATCCAAGAAGGCCATAGTAGAGAAGGAGAAGGTAGAGGCAGATATCCGCACAGGCACAGTAAGGCGTGGAGAAGCAGAGTTGACATCAAGAACTGTCTCACCTTTGTGCGGAGTCAGCGTACGTCTTTCCAGGCGGGGAGGACGGATAGGACAATCCTTCAGGAAGTGTTCGGTACCGGCACAGTACAGGCAAAGATTCTCCATGCGGCGTTGTGTCCTCTCTTGAGGTGTCAAGCGAGACCGGTCAACTTGCATAGCCCCCACGGCGGGAGGCACAGGAACGGATTGCAGAGGACCAGAGGAGAGAGGAGCCGGGGAGAAAAAACGCCTCGTGCGAACAAAGTCCATATCCTGGCGGAGCTCCTGACGCCTTTCGGAAAAACGCATGTCAATGCGAGTGGCTAGATGAATGAGTTCATGCAGGTTAGCAGGAATTTCTCGTGCGGCCAGAACATCTTTAATGTTGCTGGATAGGCCTTTTTTAAAGGTCGCGCAGAGGGCCTCATTATTCCAGAATAATTCGGAAGCAAGAGTACGGAATTGGATGGCGTACTCGCCAACGGAAGAATTACCCTGGACCAGGTTCAGCAGGGCAGTCTCAGCAGAAGAGGCTCGGGCAGGTTCCTCAAAGACACTTCGAATTTCCGAGAAGAAGGAGTGTACAGAGGCAGTGACGGGGTCATTGCGGTCCCAAAGCGGTGTGGCCCATGACAGAGCTTTCCCAGACAGAAGGCTGACTACGAAAGCCACCTTAGACCTTTCAGTAGGAAACTGGTCCGACATCATCTCCAAGTGCAGGGAACATTGTGAAAGAAAGCCACGGCAAAACTTAGAGTCCCCATCAAATTTATCCGGCAAGGATAGTCGTAGGCCGGAAGCGGCCACTCGCTGCGGAGGAGGTGCAGGAGCTGGCGGAGGAGATGATTGCTGAAGCTGTGGTAGTAGTTGCTGTAGCATCACGGTCAGTTGAGACAGCTGGTGGCCTTGTTGCGCTATCTGTTGCGACTGCTGGGCAACCACCGTGGTGAGGTCGGCGACAACTGGCAGTGGAACTTCAGCGGGATCCATGGCCGGATCTACTGTCACGATACGGCTGGCAGGAGGTGGATCCTCTGTGCCAGAGAGGGATTGGCGTGGACCGTGCTAGTGGACCGGTTCTAAGTTACTACTGGTATTCACCAGAGCCCGTCGCAAAGCGGGATGGTCTTGCAGCGGCGGTAGTAACCAGGTCGTATCCACTAGCAACGGCTCAACCTCTCTGACTGCTGAAGATAGGCGCGGTACAAGGGAGTAGACAAGAGCAAGGTCGGACGTAGCAGAAGGTCGGGGCAGGCAGCAAGGATCGTAGTCAGGGGCAACGGCAGGAGGTCTGGAACACAGGCTAGGAACACACAAGGAAACGCTTTCACTGGCACAATGGCAACAAGATCCGGCGAGGGAGTGCAGGGGATGTGAGGTATAAATAGGGAGTGCACAGGTGAACACACTGATTGAACCAACTGCGCCAATCAGCGGCGCAGTGGCCCTTTAAATCGCAGAGACCCGGCGCGCGCGCGCCCTAGGGAGCGGGGCCGCGCGCGCCGGGACAGGACCGACGGAGAGCGAGTCAGGTACGGGAGCCGGGGTGCGCATCGCGAGTGGGCGCCACCCGCATCGCGAATCGCATCCCGGCTGGGAGAGGAATCGCAGCGCACCCGGTCAGCAGATCTGACCGGGGCGCTGCAGTTGCGAGGATGTTGCGAGCGCTCCGGGGAGGAGCTGGGACCCGGAGCGCTCGGCGTAACAGCAACTGGGCAACTTTTCCTTTGCACAGGTTTTGATAAATTTCCCCCATAATTCTTTTATTTGAAAACTGTGCAAATTTTTGCACAATATTTTAGCACCTTCAGAACCAGCAAAAACACTTAGGCTACGTTCAGACTACGGAATTTCCAACAGAAATTCAGACGTAAAATTTCCGTCAGAAATTCCGCTTGCTAAAATGTCTAGTGTAGTGAATGGTTTTCCGTTCACAAATTCACACTTCGGAATTTGTGAAGCGGAAAATCCGCTTTGAAAATCCGCTAGAAAATTTCCGCCTGAAGAAAGGGGTTGCTCTTTCTTCAGGCGGAAATCCGCATGGAACACATTGCAGTCTATGGGAGACTGCAGTGTCCATGCGGTCCTAGCGCCGACTAATTCAGTCGGTGCAGGCGGAACTCGGAATCTCCGGGCAGAAAATTTCCGCTATCTGAACCTAGCCTTATTCTTACATAGTTAAAGGTGCTACAGGGACTGTAAAGATTGTAAAGGTCACAATGTATTGGATTGGAAAAAAAATCTGGATTCCGTCTTAAAAATTCTGCAGTGTGAACTGTGAAGCAGTATCCCATTGAAATTAAAGGGAGGATGCTACAAGTGGAATGCACCCTGAATTTCCTCTTGGAAATTTCCATAGTGTAAACTGGCCTCCCCCTTGAAATATTAGCAGAATCGTTCTTGACATTCAATAGCTTAGAATAAATCTAACCAGTGACACAACTGCATGAATGCAATAAAAGCACACAACTGCACCAAACAGAAACAAAGTTCAGTTTACAGTGTTTGCACAATCAAAGAAGTATATACACACATATATACTGTTTTCATACTTATTATATTTCTAAAGAGCTGTCAGCAAGACTGGTGCAACATACAGTCTACTATCCAAAGCACTTTGGCAGTTTTTCATTTACTTTTTTTTTTTTTTCCTTTTAGCCAGAGCGAGAAGTGCTTAATCCATTGTCTGGTTTCTAAAAACTGCAATGATATTTTTACAAAAAAAACTTTTTGTGATTTCCCCCATTGAATATTGATTAAAAAATCTAATGCTGCATCCTTTATTAAACCAACAGGGTTCTCTTGCTTAAAAGAATAGGTTCGCTGCATCCTTATTGCTGCAGTGCAGGGCCATATTTTCTCGATTACCTCCATAAAATCCAGGTTCCATAAATATTACAAAGGCCAACTACAAATAAAAAATTCACATAAAATATGTTCTTTAACCTATACAATACATTGTGTTTTCCATAGCTAAAATATCCACCTTAGAGGGCCAAAGTATTGAGTGTAATGTCCGTTTCTGTGGTTTTGCATTTTTCTGTTTTAGGTCCTGTTCAGACATTGTTTTTGTGTCTGAACAGTTTTTGTGCTATTCTCCCTGGTTTGGGAAGAGTTAGTGCTCTCAGCCTATGGCAGCTTGGGTGGGGTTATTTAAACCCGAGCTCTGCTGGAACTCTCGGCTGGTAATTAGACCTACCCAAGCTAGATCTGTACTCTGACCATGTCTGGCCTATTATGCACCTTGCTTTTGACTGTGGGTCATAATAGCCTTTTTTACATCATTTACATCCTCTTTGAACTTTGAAAGTTTACCTGGTGAGTGCCACAGTGCTTATTTTTGTATGGTTATTGAAAGGATACTTGTCTGAGCTAGCTGAGCACAACCTATGACATATAAATGGTAACCCTGCCACATGTAAATTAATATATGGTACAACACAGTTCACCACGGTAGTGCCAGCCATCTTCCTAATCTACATATACTCCTCAAGCTGAACCTTTATTGCTCTCTCAGTCCATCCTATATCCAGCCCACACTGGCTTTCCAGTTAGTAAACAACAGGTGTGCTATTGCAGTACACAGGTTTGGGACAGAAAAATTCCATCCGATGCTCCCGAGTGCGGCCACTGCCTTCTGAATTAGTTAGTGCTATGACCGAGCAGACGGCAATGTTTGTGTCATGAAACGGAGAATGGCAGGGAGTAGTGAGCTCTAAGCTGTCCCTAAAACCCACTCTCCCTGCCTACTTGCCCATCTGCCCTAAACAATGGAACAACAACTTGGAGCCGGTCCCTTCCTTGCGCTAAAAAGCATAGGCGTCGAAGTCAGCAAAACTAACGGAACTGTACAAAGTCGGGTAACAAGTCAGGAACATAACGGGAATACAATAACCAACAAACATATATAAATACAAACAAGGCAGGAAATAGCATAGTAACAGGACAGGAAATCAAGAGCACTGTTCACACTGGACTCAGGACAAAAAACACACTAGACACCCCACCACCAATCATGGAAGGACATCAATACTAAAGCCAATTGGGCTCCTGACTAGCAGGCACTCTCCACCTAGTGATCAGGATGCTAGCCTAGGAGGAGTCAGAAATCCTAAAAAACAAGCAAACACGGGTACAGGTACAAGACTCACTCACTTCTAGATAGACGGCTAGCACAAGGCTCAGGGATTCTATTGGAGATCCAGGATCAAACAAGGTCAAAACAGGACTGACAAACGCACAGTGTTAATACAGACTAAGGCAACACAAAGCATATGCAGACCTAACCATACAAGAATACTAAAAACCCGACAAAGTACTCAAACAAGGCAAGCTAAAATCTGTGTATCAAACAGGACAGATAGCCATGGTTAAACTCAGGATATGTGCTCAGTAGAGATGTCGCGAATTGTTCCCCGGCGAACTTAGCATGTTCGCATCGCCGGGCAAACATATGTGAAGTTCGATCCGCCCCCTATGCTTTAACATTGCGGGAAACTTTGACCCTGTGAGTCAGAGTCAGCAGATACATTACAGCCAATCAGCAGCAGTCCCTCCCTTCCAGTGGAGGGACAGAGAAGCTGTTTCTGCTGTAATAGGGAAAGCGACAGCTAGGTTGCTGCTAGGTGGTGTATTCAGGGTCCACTTTACTCCTAAAGCACTAGTCTAACATCTGCTTTAAGGACAGCACCCAAAAAAAGCATTTTTTAGGGCTCAAATATCAGTCCGTGTGTCTTGCAACAGCTGGAGGCACCCTGGTTGGGAGGGGACCGCTGGTTAAAAGGGGTACTCCAGTGTAAAACTTAATTTCCTTCAAGCAACTAACTACAGTATTAAAAGGGCTATAAGTTCAGTCCGTGTGTCTTGCAACTGCTGGAGGCACTCTGGTTGGGGACCTCTGCTTAAAAGGGGAACTCCACTGGCAACCTTTTTTGCTCATTTTCACACTAGTGCAAATCACATTTGGTGTGACAGTTGTTCAAAAAAAATAAAAAAAATACCTTTTTTGGCTGTGAAATAAAACCAGTCAGTTCACGTCACAGTTGTGAGTTTTTTTTGCCTGCAGGGCTAATTGTGGCACCCTAGTGCAAATCACATTTGGTGTGACAGTTGTTCAAATAAAAAAACTTTTTTGGCTGTGAAATAAAACCAGTCAGTTCACGTCACAATTGTGAGTTTTTTTTTGCCTGCAGGGCTAATTGTGGCACCCTAGTGCAAATCACATTTGGGGTGACACTTGTGCAAATAAAATAAAAAAAATACCTTTTTTTGCTCTGTAATAAAACCAGTCAGTTCATGTCACAGTTGGGAGTTTTTGGGCCTGCAGGGCTCATTGTCACACTAGTGCAAATCATATGTGGGTTGACAGTAGTGTAAATTAGAAAAAAAAAATACCTTTTTTGGCTGTGAAATAAAATCAGTCACTTCACTTCACACTTGGTAGTCTTTTGGCCCTTAGGGCTCATTGTCACACTAGTGCAAATCATCTTTGGGGTGACCGACCATAGTGTAAATTTGAAAAAAAAAATATACTTTTTGGGCTGTGAAATAAAATCAGTCAGTTCACTTCACACTTGGGAGTCTTTTGGCCCTAAGGGCTCATGGTCACACTAGTGCAAATCATCTTTGGGGTGACCGACCATAGTGTAAATTTGAAAGAAAAAAAAAACTTTTTTGGGCTGTGAAATAAAATCAGTCAGTTCACTTCACACTTGGGAGTTTTTGGGCCTGCTGGGCTCATTGTCACAATAGTGCAAATCATATGTGGTGTGACAGTTGTGTAAATTTAACAAAAAATAAAATAAAATTTTGACTGTAATAGATTGAATAGCAGTTAGTTGTCTGCAAGCGTGTGTGTCAGGCCTACAGCATCTACTCTACGTCTACGTCTGTCAAGGACATGTTTGAGCGTAAGATGCCAATATCACAAGGTCACCCCCTAGCCCGGCGTCTGACAGCTGGCTTGTCTGAACTCATAGCCCGCCAGCTTTTAAAAAATGAATTAAAAAAAATTTTTTTTATTAAAAATTGGAAAAAAATGTAAAAAAAAGCTAAATTTTTTTTTTAGCTATTGGGACACTGCAGTGGAAGGTACCCGGCCAAAATTTCTTTGCACAAAAGGCAATCCCCAACCGGTACACGATTGTGCAACAGGAAGTAATGGCATGTCTGGCACACAGTGTTGGGGCAAGGGTCCATCTGACCACTGATACCTGGTCTGCAAAGCATGGTCAGGGCAGGTATATCACCTACATTGCGCATTGGGTAAACCTGGTGTCACTGTGCAGGGTTGCCGCGGTGGATTTTGAATGAAGACAGGCCTCTTGAAGCTGATTGTTCGCTCGCTGCTGGATGGTATGGGGGCGACCAATCAGGAACATGGCTGTGTACAGTTATGCTGTCATAGGAAAAAGTTGGTGAGGGGATGTCATCCAAACATGGGCATGGGGATGGTAGGCTTTTCTCTGATTGGTTGTTCGGGATGTCGAGTGAGTCAATCAGAGAGGACGTATAAGTTCAGGTTGCAAGTCTTTGCCGCTGGTGGCGGCAGGATGTCTTTCAAATCTTTCAGCCAATCGCTGCTGGGCAGGTCCGGCGGCAACCAATCAGGTTAAAGATGTATAATTCCTCTTTGGGGGATTCCTAGAGGCATCGACGGCAAATCTTTTTTGAAGAATTCGATCAATCGCTGCTGGGCAGGTCTGGGCGGCGAACAATTAGGGATGAGATGTGTATTTCCTCTTTGGAGAATTCCAAGAGGCATCGGCGGCAACTCTTTTTTGAAGAATCCGACCAATCACGTTCCGTCTGGGTAAGGTGGAGACCAAGGATGACTTGCATGACTTATCCGCCACCAACTATGGTTCAAGCCACAATGTTTTAAGGCTAGAATTTTTCTAGCTGCTGCTACAGCAGTGACTGCAACAATACCAAATTTTTCAGCCATGTGTACATGCCTAATTTTTCTGGTACTCTCTGCTGACATCTCTGTCCATCATGCCAGTGAGGCGCTTGATTTGCGACAGCCCAACACGTTGGAATTCAACGCTCCAACAAGAAAAAGCCATCAACGAATATTTGTATGACCGGGGTGCTAGGAAATCATCTGCGGAGCTGGGAATTTTTTTGCCATGTTAGTGGACGCTCATGTGCAATGCCTGTAGGCTCATGCGTCCTTTTGAGGAGGTGACAAACCTAGTCAGTCGCACCGAAGGCACCATCAGCGACATCATACCATTTGTTTTCCTCCTGGAGCGTGCCCTGCGAAGAGTGCTGGATCAGGCAGTAGATGAGCGTGAAGATGAAGAGTTGTGGACACCATCACCACCAGAAACAGCCTTAGCAGCATCGCTTCCTGGACCTGCGGCAACGCTGGAAGAGGATTGTGAGGAAGAGGAGTCAGAGGAGGAATGTGGCTTTGAAGAGGAGGAGGAAGACCAACCACAACAGGCATCCCAGGGTGCTCATTGTCACCTATCTGGTTCCCGTGGTGTTGTACGTGGCTGGGGGAAAGAAGATTATACCTTCCCTGACATCACTGAGGACGAGGAACGGGACATGAGTAGCTTGGCATCCAACCTTGAGCAAATGGGGTCTTTCATGCTGTCGTGCCTGTTGAGGGACCCTTTTATTTAGAAAATAATTTCTTTGTGTGTTTCTCCGTCCTACATTATAGAGTCTTCTGGACTCTTGGATATGCGCTTGTTCTTATTTTTCAGCCATGTGTACATGCCTAATTTTTCTGGCCTCTGGTACTGCACTTTTTATGCTGCTGCAATTTTTCTGCCCGCTGCTACAGCAGCGGCTGCAACAATACCAACTTTTTGAGCCATGTGTACATGTCTAATTTTTCTGGTACTCTCTGCTGACATCTCTGTCCATTTTAGCAACCGTGCATATTAGATGTATGCTTAGGGTAGCATGGTGGCTCAGAGGTTAGGGCCTTGGGTTCAAATCCCACTATGTGCTGCCTAAAGGGGGGCTCTAACTATGTGCTGACTAACATGGGGGAATCTATGTACTGCCTATAGGGGGGGATCTAACTATGTGATGGCTAAAGGGGGGATCTAACTATGTGCTGCCTAAAGGGGGCCTCTAACTATGTGCTGCCTAATATGGGGAAATCTATGTGCTGCCTAAAGGGCAGATCTAACTATGTGATGCCTAAAGGGGGCTAAAGCATATTATTCCAAAGAATTTAGGAATGTTAGGTGATTTATGCCCTTTATGGATTAAAAACAGACTCTGCATCAACTATGTAATTTTCCATGGGAGTTTTGCCATGGATCCCCCTCCAGCACGCCACAGTCCAGGTATTAGTTCCCTTGAAACAACTTTTAAATCACTATTGTGGCCAGAAAGAGTCCCTGTGGGTTTTAAAATTCGCCTGCCCATTGAAGTCAATGGTGGTTCGCCCTATTCGCCGGTTCGCGAACATTTACATTGTTCGTGACATCACTGGACATGGTCAGAGTACAGGTCTAATAACCAACAAAGAACAGAACCCAAAGAGGCCTGATCCTCCCAGTGTTGAAGTCAGGAAGGTTCACGCTTCTCATATATTAACATAGAAACTGTTCAGACACAAACTTAATGTCTGAACAGGACTCAAAGCAGAAAATACAATACACAAATATATGCACATTACAGTTTGTCTTAGTCTTCGGCCTGAAGAGTAAACAAAGTCATTCTTCTGGAGATGGAGTGGAATTCCAGCGCTGTAACCTCCACCACTGAAATTCTGTAGTTTGCACATTGCAGACAATGGGATTCTGCTGCACAGGAATTTCCGACGGAGACATGTCAAAACAAAAGATTTGAACGGTAGGGATCTGGGTGCTGAGAGCCTCAAATGAACTGAAATAAAATGAACACTTGCTCTCTTTTCTTTGCTCATTGCAAAAGACAGGCTCCATAGATTTTCTGTAGAATCTTTTTCCTGCATGGAGGACCCAGCAGGGATACAAAATGCTGAGAATCTGGACCCCACTTTAAACATGTTTCTGTAGAATATAATGGAGCACATCAGCTAGGTCAGGCAGCTAGCTAGGGAGTGAAATGTGCTGCTGCGCTCTTCACCCAGCTAGAATTTACCCAGCTGATGTATATCACTCTCTATGATTCCTTACAAATCTATATTTACCAATATATAAAGTTCTTCCTTACAGATCTATACTAGCTTTGATACTTTCAAACACATTTTCAAAGGAATATACTGGAATAAAATGCCCCCACTTCTTGAACAGTCATTACAGATGCATGTTCTCATGTTTTCTGACAACGTCTGTTGGTGGACAGATAGGGTGTCACAGCTATCGAAGACTTTAACCAGAAGCCGCGTGGAAAGAGTGACACGACTTGGGAGTTTGACAGAAAAGCAAGACACATAAAATGAAGTTAATTATTATTTCATACTGCGTACTCTGCGATTAAGTATTTTCCAAAGAAGAACAATAACAGGGATTGTAAGGTTCTACTTTTTTATGTTACTTTTATTCTGTTGTGACAGTAATTTTAGTCACTTTTCCGCTTTCAAATGTGAGTGTATTTTATTTCCATTTACTGTTCACAATTTAATCCATGTAAAGTAGGTTATAAAGAAATACAAATACTATAAAAGCTTGTCAGCGTTAAATGACAGAGTAACACAATTGAAAATTATGGCAATCTTTGTTGACTAATGTGGTAGCCCTTGGGGGGTGTTGGTAGTGGGGGTATTGTTTCGGTAGATGAGGGGTTAATGTTAACCCTATAGTTCGTGATGCCAGGCTGAGGGCTAGTATGCTGAGGTAATCAGCCGGCCTATCGCCGCCATTCCCAGAAACGACAGGTGCATGTAATGAAATGACTGAAGGTCCACAATGTACTTGAACTTGGGTAACTTTACTTAAGTGCTTGCGGAACATCCAATGAACAATGACGGTCTCAGGAATATAGTCTTTATATAGCTCAATGACTGACAATTGTTGCAGACCTTGAAAAAATTAAAGTCTCTGAATTTAGGGTAATTATTGCAGATCCGTCTGGATTTAGGGGATAGATAAGGTCCGGTGATCTTGCAGAGTGCATGGGGATTGATACACTCAGAATTTAGAAGTTATCGGCCGTCACCGCAAGGTTCAGGCCTAGACTCACAGATCTCAGCAGCGCAGATGCTTCTTGCTTGATTGCGCAGGAACAAGAGAGCGATAAAATGGCCGCCGCTCCCTTATATGGGCAGGGGGCGGGGCTAATCTGATTGGTCCGAACATCTGTCACTCACTGTTACACAGTGTGATGGGATTGACTACGTCACAAGGACCTCCAAAGGTCCTCAAGCAGAAATACCATAGAGTTCACCTAACCACGTGACCCGCAGGTCCTGCTACGCTATGGGCAGGTAATTAACTATTTATAGGACATTTATATAATATTGACATGCTTCCTAAGTAAGCTATTGGAGCAATACCTATCTGGATGAGAGGTGACTAGGGGTGAACTAGACAATGGGGACCCCGATGTCCTAGGGACTCTGGCTAAGGGGACCCACACACGCAGGTACCGGATAGGATACGGTACCGAGACACCACACTAAAATTAACCTCAGGTATACACAGTACAAGCCTCTGCAGCTTTTATAGCCCTGCAGTAAGGGAAAGTGGTAACTGTTAATCATCTGTCTTTCGCTATGAAAGAATAAAGCATCAATACGAAGGTCCAAAGCAGCCATGAAGGAAACATTTTGGTTAAGATGGAAAAGGACTTAAAGAAAGTGACACCTATTATTTGTTAGGAGTTTGGAAAACCTTTGTTTTGCACCATGTGGACAACTTATAATGTAGTGAGTCTGATGTAAGAGATACTCTTTAAAGCAAAATGTGCATTTTAAGCCATAATCATGGATAAAAGAAGATGTATACAAAAAAGATATTTTCGAAGAAAACATAATATTCATAATATTATGATAATAATCTATTGACAGAGCTTACTAAATAAAGCTTTATCAGTGATTTCTATAGGAGCATTCTCTGTGAACTCCCTATAGTGTAGTCTGCTGGAAGAGAAAATAAGCCTCAGAAATAATCATGAAAAACTTTGGAGTTCTTTGAATTTAACCCCTACCCGCAGAATGACTTATATAAACGTCAGGTTATTCTGGTAGTTCGCGCATGACATTTATATAAGTCACTCAGTTAACCTGGAGATGCGCTGCATCACACGGGTTAACAGGCATAAGTCCCACTGTTACCAGCGGGAGACAACTTCTACAAGCACCCCAGGACCATCTGTGAATGGACCTGGTCAACGATCACTGTGATTGGCCCCTGTGGACCAATCACAATGTCTCAGCTGACTGGGGGGGTGAAAGTCCAGATCCCCCACCCCTAGAAGTCTGGGCAGAGCAGGGGAAGATGACCCCAAGAGCTGGGGGGGGGGGACATACTGCAGGACCGGCGCAGGCAGCGGGAATCGGCAGCAGGCAAGTGAAGGAGGGAGCAGCGGTATCAGCATAAGAGGCAGCAGTGAAGATCGCTGTAAAGTGATCTTCACTGCTGCTTCTAGAAGTTTCAAAACTACAACTTACAGCATGCCCGGACAGCCCTTGGCTGTCTGGGCATGCTGTGAGTTGTAGTTTTGCAACATCTGGAGGGTCGCAGTTTGGAGACCACTGTGCAGTGGTCTCCAATCTGTGCTCTTACAGATGTTGCAAAACTACAACTATCAGCATGCCCAGACATGCTGGGATTTGTAGTTCTGTCACATCTAGCCCTTCAGATGTTGTCAAACTACAACTCACCGCATGCCTGGGCAGTCTGGGCATGCTTGGAGTTGAAGTTTTGCTACATCTGGAGGGCTACAGTGTGGGCACCACTACACAGTGGTCTCCAAACTGTTCTCCTCTAGTTGTTGTAAAACTACAACTCCCAGCATGCCCTTCGGCTGTCTGGGCAAGCTGGGAGTTATAGTTTTGCAACAACTGGAGGCACACTGGTTGGGAAACATTGTCTGTTTCCTAACTCAGTGTTTCCCAAACCGTATGCCTCCAGCTGTTGCAAAACTATGACTCCCAACATGCACTGACAGACCATGCATGCTGGGAGTTGTAGTTTTTCAACAGCTGGAGGCACACGGACATATGTGGACGTAAAATGCTCTGCTGGCACAAAACAAGGCTCAGGAGTGAGAGCGCCATGTACATTTGAGGTAATTTGCACAGGGGTGGCTGATCGTTACAGCGGTTCTGACATAAACACACAAAAAAAACACTCACATGTGACCGAATTTTGGAAACTACACCCCTTAAGGAACGTAACAAAGGGTATAGGAATCCTTAACTACTCACAGGTGCTTGAAGAATTTTCGTTGAAAATAAAAAAAAAAATGCTGGTGTTTTTCCAAATTTTTCATTTTCACAAGGGGTAATAGGAAAAAAAAGCCTTACACATTTTGTAACATCATATCTTCTAAGTATATAAATACCCCATATGTGGATGTAAAATGCTCTGCTGGTGAACTACAGGGCTCAGAAGAGAAGGTGTGCCATTGGGCTTTTGGAGAGAGAATTTGGTGCCAGAATGGTGGAACATCCCCCCCCCCCCCCACACACACACACACATTTTGGAAACTACACCCCTCACAGAATGTAATATGGGGTATAGTGAGCATTTACACCCCACAGGTGTCTGACACCGGTGGGGTTTAAAGGCTCACTGTACCCCTATTTACGTGCCTTGAGGGGTGTAGTTTCCAAAACAGTATGCCATGTGTTTTTTGTTTTTTTTACTGTTCTGGCACCACAGGGGCTTCCTAAATGTGACATGCCCCCCAAAAACCATTTCAGCAAAATTTGCTTCCAAAAAGCCAAATCTGGCTCCTTCTCTTCTGAGCATTATAGAGCGCCAGCAGAGCACTTGACGTCCACATATGGGGTCTATCCATACTCAGAAGAAATGGGGTTACACATTTTGGGGGAATTTTCTCATATTAAAACTGCATTTTAGTGACATTTTTTTTAATTTTTTTATTTACGCATCCAAATTTAACAAAAAGTTGTCAAACACCTCTGGGGTGTAAAGGCTAACTGTACCTCTTGTTATGTGCCTTGAGGGGTGTAGTTTCCAAAATAGTATGCCATGTGGTTCTTTTTCTTGCTGTTCTGGCACCATAGGGGCTTCCTAAATGTGACATGCCCCCTAAAAACCATGTCAGCAAAATTCACTCTCCAAAATCCCATTGTCGCTCCTTCCCTTCTTAGCTCTCTAGTGCACTCAAAGAGCACTTTAAGTTCACATATGAGGTATTTCATTACTCAAGAGAAATTGTGTTACACATTTTGGGGGAATTTTCTCCTTTTACCCCTTGTAAAAAAAAATCTAAAACTGGGTCTACAAGAACATGTTAGTGTAAAAATTGAGATTTTGAATTTTCTCCTTCACTATGCTGCTATTCATGTGAAACACCTAAAGGGTTAACAAACATTCTGAATATAATTTTGTATACTTTGAGGGGTAAAGTTTTTATATTGGGGTCATTTATGGGGTATATCTAATAAGAAGACCCCTCAAATCCACTTCAAAACTGGTCCCTGAAAAATTCAGATTTGAAAATTTTGGGAAAAATTGGAAAATTGCTGCTGAACTTTGAAGACCTCTGATGTCTTCCAAAAGTAAAAACATGTCAACTTTAAGATGCAAACATAAAGTAGACATATTATATACGTGAATCATTATATAATTTATTATGAATGTCTATTATCCTCACAAGCAAAAATAAGTTAATAAGTAAAAAAAAATGCTAAGTTTGCTAATTTTTCATGAAATTTTGGCATTTTTCACCAAGAAATAATGCAAGTATTGACAAAGATTTTCCACTATGATAAAGTAGAATATGTCACAAAAAACTGTCTCGCAATCAAATTTATAAGTAAAAGCATCCCAGAGTTATTAATGCTCAAAGTGACAATGGTCAGATGTGGAAAAAAAGCTCTGGTCTTTAACCCCTTCAGGACCAAGCCCATTTTGGCCTTAAGGACCGGAGCGTTTTTTGCACATCTGACCACTGTCACTTTAAACATTAATAACTCTGGAATGCTTTTAGTTATCATTCTGATTCTGAGATTGTTTTTTCGTGACATATTCTACTTTAACATAGTGGTAAAATTTTGTGGTAACTTGCATCCTTTCTTGGTGAAAAATCCCAAAATTTCATGAAAAAATTGAAAATTTTGCATTTTTCAAACTTTGAAGCTCTCTGCTTGTAAGGAAAATGGATATTCCAATTTTTTTTTATTATTCACATATACAATATGTCTACTTTATGTCTGCATCATAAAATTTATGAGTTTTTACTTTTGGAAGACACCAGAGGGCTTCAAAGTTCAGCAGCAATTTTCCAATTTTTCACAAAATTTTCAAACTCGCTATTTTTCAGACACCAGTTCAGGTTTGAAGTGGATTTGAAGGGTCTTCATATTAGAAATACCCCATGAAAGACCCCATTATAAAAACTACACCCCCCAAAGTATTCAAAATGACATTCAGTCAGTGTTTTAACCCTTTAGGTGTTTCACAGGAATAGCAGCAATCTGAAGGAGAAAATTCAAATCTTCATTTTTTACACTCGCATGTTCTTGTAGACCCAATTTTTGAATTTTTGCAAGAGGTAAAAGGAGAAAATTTTTACTTGTATTTGTAGCCCAATTTCTCTTGAGTAAGCACATACCTCATATGTCTATGTTAATTGTTCGGCGGGCGCAGTAGAGGGCTCAGAAGCAAAGGAGCGACAAGGGGATTTTGGAGAGAACATTTTTCTGAAATGGTTTTTGGGGGGCATGTCACCTTTAGGAAGCCCCTAGGGTGTCAAACCAGCAAAAAAATAACACATGGCATACCATTTTGGAAACTAGACCCCTTGGGGAACATAACAAGGGGTAAAGTGAACCTTAATACCCCACAAGGGTTTCATGACTTTTGCAAATGTAAAAAAAAAGTAAAATTTTTTACCTAAAATGCTTGTTTTCCCAAAAATTTTACATTTTTGAAAAGGGTAATAGCAGAAAATGCCCCCCAAAATTTGAAGCCCAATTTCTCCCGATTCAGAAAACACCCCATATGGGGGTAAAAAGTGCTCTGCTGGCGCACTACAGGTCTCAGAAGAGAAGGAGTCACATTTGGCTTTTTGCAAGCAAATTTTGCTTTGGGGGCATGCCGCATTTAGGAAGCCCCTATGGTGCCAGGACAGCAAAAAAAAACATATGGCATACCATTTTGGAAACTAGACCCCTTGGGGAACATAACAAGGGGTAAAATGAACCTTAATACCCCACAGGGGTTTCATGACTTTTGCAAATGTAAAAAAAAAGTAAAATTTTTTACCTAAAATGCTTGTTTTCCCAAAAATTTTACATTTTTGAAAAGGGTAATAGCAGAAAATACCCCCCAAAATTTGAAGCCCAATTTCTCCCGATTCCGAAAACACCCCATATGGGGGTAAAAAGGGCTCTGCTGGCGCACTACAGGTATCAGAAGAGAAGGAGTCACATTTGGCTTTTTGGAAGCAAATTTTGCTCTGGGGGCATGCCGCATTTAGGAAGCCCCTATGGTGCCAGGACAGCAAAAAAAAAACCATATGGCATACCATTTTGGAAACTAGACCCCTTGGGGAACATAACAAGGGGTAAAGTGAACCTTAATACCCCACAGGGGTTTCATGACTTTTGCAAATGTAAAAAAAAATTAACATTTTTACCTAAAATGCTTGTTTTCCCAAAAATGTAACATTTTTGAAAAGGGTAATAGCAGAAAATACCCCCCAAAATTTGAAGCCCAATTTCTCCCGATTCAGAAAACACCCCATATGGGGGAAAAAAGTGCTCTGTTGGCGCACTACAGGTCTCAGAAGAGAAGGAGTCACATTTTGGCTTTTTGGAAGCAAATTTTGCTCTGGGGGCATGCCTCATTTAGGAAGCCCCTTTGGTGCCAGGACAGCAGAAAAAAAACCACATGGCATTACATTTTGGAAACTAGACCCCTCGGGGAACGTAACAGTGTTACAGTGAGTTCTTACACCTCACAGGTTTTTTGAAAAGTGGGCCTAAATTGAAAAATTTGATTTTTTTACACTAAAATGCTGGGGTCCTGAAGTTCCAGAGGTGCTCTGACCCGCTCTTTGGCGGTCACCATAGATGAGGGCCTTTAGAACTTCCTCTTGGAACTCCAGGTATGTCCCTGTGTTGCCAGCGTTCTTGTACAGTACAAAAGAGTTGTACATGGCAACCTGTACCATGTAGACCGCAACTTTTTTGTACCATATCTTTGTTTTCCGCATGGCATTATATGGCTTGAGGACTTGATCAGAAAGATCAACTCCCCCCATATACCGATTGTAGTCCAGAATACAATCGGGCTTGAGGACCGGTCCCACGGTACCTCGCACAGGGACAGGGTGCTGCCATTCCCATGAATTGTGGTGAGCATAAGGACATCCCTCTTGTCCTTATACCGGACCAACAACAGGTTATCATGGGTGAGGGCACGGGACTCACCCCGGGGGATAGGAGTCTGCAGGGGATAGGAAGGAAGGCCTCTTTGATTCTTCCGGACTGTCCCACAAGCGAGCGTGGATCTGGCGGCGAGGGATGTGAAGAGAGGGATACTAGTATAAAAGTTATCCACGTAAAGGTGGTAACCTTTATCTAGCAATGGGTGCAAAAGGCCCCAAACGATTTTCCCGCTAACACCCAGAGTGGGGGAACAATCTGGGGGTTCAATGCAGGAATCTCGTCCCTCATACACCATAAACTTGCAAGTGTACTCGGAGGTACTCTCGCAAAGTTTATACATCTTCACGCCATACCGCGCTCGCTTGGTAGGGATGTATTGCCGGAAGCTGAGTCTCCCCTTAAAGCTGATGAGCGACTCATCAATAGCGACCTCCCTTCCAGGGACATAGGCCTCCCAAAATCTGGCCCCGAAGTGATTGATGACCGGCCTGATTTTATACAGGCGGTCATACGCGGGATCAGTTAGGGGGGGACATGCCGCATTATCAGCATAATGCAAACATCTCCGAATGGCCTCGAACCGGGAACGTGCCATGGCCATACTGTAGAGGGGTGTCTGGTAAAAGATGTCCCCACTCCAATATTGCCTGACACTGGGTTTTTTAACTAGACCCATATGCAGCGCAAGGCCCCAAAAGGTCCTCATTTCGGCTGCATCGACTGGAGTCCAGCCACCGGGTCTAGCTAAAAGTGAGCCCGGGTTAGCGGCGACGAACTGTTGGGCATACAGATTCGTCTGTGTAACCATTAGATTAACAAAGTCGTCACTGAAAAAATGACCGAAAAAGTCCTTTTCAGTGAACCCGGCGATGTTAATCTTGATTCCTGAGTCGCCAACAAACTCAGGAATCACGGGCTCGTGGTCCGCTGGCTCAGCCCAGACAAGTTCTCCGGTACGAGGTACCAGTGACCTTGGCAGGGGGGCTTCACTAGTATGAGCGCCAGGGGGACTCATACTAGCATGGGGCACAGGGTCAAGGGCACAGGAGGTTTGCGGCACCGCACGGCGGCGTCTCCGCCGCCTTGGTGGCTCATCATCAGAACTAGATGATAAGGAGGACGATGAAATAAGGAAGGTGGGGTCTTCATCGTCCTCTGAGCCTCTCTCGGTGTCGGAGGCAATTATGGCATATGCCTCCTCCGCCGAAAACGCTCTGCGGGCCATTTCCCTACTCTAATGGGTATGTGTGTGTGTGGGGGGGGAAACTTTATTGGTGTGTGTGCTGCGTGTGGTGTGGTGCGATACTACCTCCCTAACCCGCCCTAGCCTAACCTAACCTAACTAAACTAACCCGCCCTAACAGAAAAAAATATAAAATAAAAAGGGGACTTTTAAAAAAAAAAGGGGGACTTCTAGCGCAAAAAAAACCCTGCGCCAAAAAAATAAGCGTTTATCTAATCAGTGGTGTGCGCACTGATTAGCGCTTGTGGCGGCAGGGGGCGCAGAAGTCAGAGGGGGGTCCGGCCACTCAGCCCAGAACAGTGGCTGGTGGCTTGTACTCAGACCCCCACACAAAAAACCCGAAAAATAAAATAAAAAAACGCTTAACCCCGGAAAAAATGCACCCGCCTGAACAAAAAAAAAAACGCTGATCAGTGATAAATCACCGACAGCGGTGGGACAGGCTGCACACACAGGTACGGTCCGTCCACACAGTACACGCCTGCTACTGGTGGCACGGACCGCCTATGGGTGCAAAAAAAATACGCGTTAACCGAAAAAAGTGCCTTTACCACAAAAAAAACATTGATCAGTGATAAATCACTGACAGCGGTGAGGCACGCCGCACACACAGGTAAGGTCCGGCCACACAGTACACGCCTGCTACTGGTGGCACGGACCGCCTATGGGTGCAAAAAAAGCGCTAGAAAATGCGTAAAAAAGCGCCGGCACCACAAAGAAAAACGCTGATCAGTACTACGGGACTGATCAGCGGCGGGTGGGCTTTAACAAACGGTGGCGGACCGCTCTTTTATAACTAAGAGGGTCCGCACACACGCTTAGGGAAAAAAGAAAAAAAAAATCTGCGCCAAAAAAAAAAGGCTGGCGGCAGACCGCAGCGACCCAGCAGGGCCGGGGTCACGCAGCTAAAGGTGCTACGGACCCACGGACACCCACTGAGGTACGCCGAAAAAAGAAAAAAACTTTTTTTTTTTTAATCCTAACCTGTCCCTACCTAAATCTAAAGCTATCCCTGGGGATTTCTGTGCCAAGGGGCCACAGAAAGGGGGCAAGGGGCACTTTTTTTTTTTACTGAGGGGATGGTGGGCAGCACGGGGCTCCGTCCTGCACACCAGATCTCTGTGGAATGGTGGGCAGAACGGAGCAACGTGCTCCTAGCCCCCACCATCCCCTCCTATTACATTGTGATTGGTGTGGCCACTTTGGCCACCCAATCACAACTGTACTGAGGGGGGTGGCCACAATGCCAGCCCCCAGTACAGTACGGATGGTGATTGGTGGTGTATACTACACCACCAGTCACCATCTATATCCGGGTAACAGGGTCACACGTGACCCTGAGGACCCGGAACCGCTGCAGAACGCCGGTTAGTAGTTACCGGCGTCCTGCAGCGATCGCCGGTATAGGAGGTCCTCAGGACCTCCTCCGGCACACTGCCGGGATGTCTGCTGATAGAAATCAGCAGACATCCGGCTCCGATCCCCTCCCGGCGAGCGGCGGGGAACGGAATCGCAGCGCATCGCTCATCTGAATTGATGAGCGATGTGTTGCGATCGCCGACATGGGGGGACATAATGACCCCCCTGGGCGATATGCCGGGATGCCTGCTGAACGATTTCAGCAGGCATCCGGCTCCGGCGCCCCTCCGGCTAGCGGTGGGGGCCGGATTTCCCACGGGCGTATGGATACTCCCTCGGTCCTTAAGGACTCGGAATGCAGGGCGTATCCATACGCCCTATGTCCTGAAGAGGTTAAGGTCAAAATGGGCTTGGTCCTTAAAGGGTACTCCGCCCCTAGCATCTTATCCCCTATCCAAAGCATAGGGGATTAGATGTCTGATTGCGGGGGTATCGCTGCTGGGGACCCCCGGGACCTCCGTTGCAGTGCCCCGCTATCATTACTGGCGATACAGGGGCCGGAGCATCGTGACGTCACAGCCTGTCCCCTCAATACAAGTCTATGGGAGGGGGTACGCTGGTAGCGTCCTCGTGGCAGCGAGGCGCGCGTAGAGATAGTAAGTTGACTGACAGGTATCTCCGCTACTGTCAGTACTGCTACTACTGTCAACAGACAGTAGCGGAGATACCTGTCAATCAACTTACTATCTCTACGCGCGCCTCGCTGCCACGAGGACGCTACCAGCATTGCCACTTACCTGCTGGCGGCAGCGCTGCGGATTCACCATCTGGTGACCACCGCCACCTACTGCTATCCAGGCGTAGGAGCTGCAGGACTGCTATCTTGACGCCACTTGCAGGCGCTGCAGGTCCGCGACCCGGCATCCACCGCCACTGATACATATATAACTTACTGCGAGGACTGCATCTTAGAAGGGATCGCAGAGGTGATCGCAACCGAACATACCCGGGAGTGGTGAGATACAAAATTACCTGTCATAACTGCCAGTATCTCTTGCATAGTTGATAACCATCAAAGATCCTATTGTTGCAACAGTATAAATCTGTTCAACTTGTTGCAAATTGACTGCGCTAGAGACTTGAAATCAAAGTATGTGTTGAAACAAAATATTTATGCTGGCCAGCTTTTTTCTATATCTTTTTCTATATCTATCGTTGATTAAGGACTGAAGGAACCTATTAGGATTTACTACTGCCGGCTGACAGTCTCACATATGGTTACTACTGGTTACAGCCACTGAGTTGCTATTTGTACAGCTTGCGCCAATCGGAAAGAAAAAACGAGCGCATCAATTAGATGAATTTATCTACCTTTCTATAGTGGTCACATTTTTAACATTTCATTATTTGTTATATCATTTTATTGTTACACTTGTTGGAGTGGTGTCATCACAAGGGCCCTGTGGTACACCTATCTCCACTAGTTTTATATATATATATATATATATATATATATATATATATATATATATATATATATATATATATATTGTGGCAGTGTGGCAAGGAAAGGGTGTATTTCCCTTGCTATCTCTGCAGAATGCTCCACCTGTGGCCTGATTAATGAGGTATCAGGAAGGAAAAGTGTGTTTAAAAGGAAAAGAAACAGAATAGTTGGGGCTCTCCCTGGGTAACAGCACATCGCTGTAGGGGGAGACACACGGACCCTGTTGAGGAATCACACAGCGAACTGTGAGCGGTCCAAGAAGTGAAGAAGTGGTGTGAACTGTGAGTAACAGGTTGCAGGGGCACATGTTTTATGTGAGGGTAGCTCACCAGATAGTAGCCAGGGCATGCTGGTATGTGTAGTCAGTGACCAGACGGTCTAGGACTTTGGTTTGTTCCTGAGTTATGTTTTGTTTTACCTGCAACCTGTCTAAATAAAGCTGGCAAGGTGCCAGGCATGCATGAATAACCTTTTGTCTGCGAGCTTATTGAGTGGAAACGTGTCCCGTGGCAGTGTCCAGGACGATCCCGGAGCTAATCCCCAAGGAGGAATCCTTACAATATATATATATATATATATATATATATATATATATATATATATATATATATATATATATATATATATATATATTAAACTATATCCTATGGCCATTTGTTCAAGACCTTGAGCCCCAATTTACTTCCTATTTACATTTAACTATTTTCATCACCTTGGGTATAGGTGATATAATTGGGTAGCCCAGGTCGTATGGTTATTTGATTGACAAGAGCCTCTCCAAACCCACATTGTAATTTACAAATCTGTTTAACTTTCCGGAGCCAGTTGATATATAAAAAAAAGTTTGGCCTGGAATACCCCTTTAACTCTTACCTGTCATATCCACAAACAAAAAATGTTACTCAGTACCTAATCCTGATCATGTACATATACTTTTTATGCATCTAGTAACTTTATTTCTCACAAATTCCTATCTGTTGCTCACTCTGTTATCATTCTGTGCTATAGAGGGGACATGTCCTCATTTTGCATGATTCATCCTGAGTGATGGGTCTCTTCATCCAATCACTGTAACCCTCTTCTCCCTTTTTTGTATGTTGCAGTCTGATAGGACAGGAGTGAGCACAGAGGAGTGCCAGTCCAGCCCTCCCTTACTGGACTTTGCCCATGTCTGTGGTCCAGCTCGGACACAAATGATGCTGCAGCCAGACAGGTTTATGTTCTGGATGGTATGGGTGTTTTTATAAGCCATGATTTCTATAAAAAGGAAATCAAATTTTCTTATAACATATATTAAAAAGGTAAAAGGAAATGTGTGGCAAAAACAACTTATCCCCTATCCACAAGATGGGGGATAAGTGATCGCTGGGGGTCCGAATGCTGGGACCCCCCCACTATCTCCTGCACGGGGCCATCGCTCTGCTGCAGCTCTCCTGTGCAGGAGGCGTGTTTGCCGCAACATGACAATGCGGCCAACATGCCCCCTCCATGTATCTCGTGCCTCTCCCATAGAGCTGTATGGGGAGGGGGCAACGCTACGCGCATTAGCTGGCACACAGTGCGGCAATGTGGGGGCCCCTTTCGGGAGATCACAGGGGGTCCCAGCGGTCATACCCCCCGCAGTCAGACACTTTTTTCCTATCCTGTGGATAGGGGATAAGTTGATTTCACTGCAGATGTCCTTTAAAGGGTACCTTTCATAAAAAAAACTTTTGATATATTATAGATTAATGTATGCATAATAACTTTCCAATAGCATGTTACTAAAAAATATGCTTCTTTCTATTTCATTTTCCACTTTGAAAAAATGACCACTAGGGGTCTCCCTACCAGTCCTTCTTTATAGATTTCAGGCTCATGCAGGAGTCCTAAATCTCAGACTGCAGTCGGAACACAGACAAGCTCAGCACTGCTCCCTGGCAGTGAGCAGTGCTGAGTTTGTCTGTGTTCCGGCTGCAGTCTGAGATTTAGGACTCCTGCATGAGTCTGAAATCTATAAAAAAAAAATAAAATGACCACTAGGGGTCTCCCTACCAGTCTTTTTTTACAAGTGGAAAATTAAATAGAAAGAAGCATATATATATTTTTTTTTTTATAACATGCTATTGGAAAGTTATTCTGCACACATTAATCTATAATATATCAAAAGGTTTTTTTGATGAAAGGTACCCTTTAAAGGCGTACTCCGCCCCTGGACATTATATCCCCTATCCAAAGGGGGGCAGTGTTATTGTTTATTGTATTAACTGTTTTTATTTTATTAACAATAAATCATTCCACATCTGGAATATTGTTTCTTTTGGGATACAGCAGAATCTTGTGATTAAAGGGTCCTTTTTTCAATCTCTTCATTGGTAGCATTTGTTATAGGTACAGTAGGCGATATTATCTATGAACACTGTATGGTAAAATGTATTTATTGGGTAATAAGGCAGCAAGTAATTCAAATCTAGCTTTCAATTTTCCAGTGCTTGTTACATAGTAACATTGTTCATAAGGTTGAAAAAAGACCAGAGTCCATCAAGTTCAACCTATAACCTTAATGAGTCCCCACTGAGTTGATCCAGAGGAATGCAAAAAAAAAACAACCCTCATACTCGAGGTAAAAAATTATTCCCGACTCCAAATATGGCATCAGAATTGATCCCCTAGATCAACCTTCTGTCCATTTAGATCTAGAATCTATAACCTGTAATGTTATTATTGTCCAAAAAATGCATCCAGACCTCTTGTAAATTATTTTACAGAGTTCACCATGACCACCTCCTCTGGCAGAGAGTTCCATAGTCTCACTGCTCTTACAGTAAAGAACCCCCGTCTGTGCTGGTGTAGAAACCTTCTTTCCTCAAGATGTAGAGGATGCCCCCCTTGTTATAGATACAGTCCTGGGTATAAATAAATCATGGGAGAGATCTCTGTACTGTCCCCCTGATATATTTATACATAGTTATTTTTTCTAAACTAAATAATCCTAATTCTGATAATCTTTCGGGGTACTGTAGTCCTCCCATTCCTCGTATTACCCTGGTTGCCTGTCTCCAGCTCCACTATATATTTCTTGTACACTGGTGCCCAGTACTGTACACAGTATTCAATGTGTGGTCTGACTAGGGATTTGTACAGCGGTAGGAATTATTTCCTTGTTGTGGACATACATGCCCCTATTGATGCACCCCATAATTTTATTTGCCTTGCCAGCAGCTGCCTCACACTGCTCACTACAGCTAAATTTACTATTGACTAAGACTAAGACATTTATCAGTGTTGAACCTCATCTGCCACTTCTCCGCCCAAACTTCCAACCTATCCAGATCCATTTGTAACAGTGCACTGTCCTCTATAGTGTTTACCGCTTTACAGAGTTTAGTATCATGTGAAAAGATTATTAATTTACTATTCAAACCCTCTACAAGGTCATTGATAAATATATTAAATAGAACAGGACCCAAGACGGACCACTGTGGTACCCCACTAGTAACAGTAAACCAATCAGAATAAGTACCATTTATAACCACCCTCTGTTTCCTATGACTGAGCCAGTTACCTTACTCCACTTGCACACATTCTCCCCCAGCCCCCATCCTTCTAATTTCATGCACCAACCTTTTATGTTGCACCGTATCAAATTACTTTGGAAAAATCCAGATATACGACATCCAGCGATTGCACCTGGTCCAGTCTGGAGCTTACCTCCTCATAAAAGTTGACCAGGTTAGTTTGACAGGACTGATCCCTCATAAAGCCATGCTGATATGGAGTCATAACAAAATATATATATATATATATATATATATATATATATATATATATATATATATATATATAATATGTAGGGGAATATGCAAAGCAGATCATTACACCACCTTATTCAGGTAGTGTTCCCTGGTATCAGCTTAGCTCCTGTTAAGGAATAAGAAAAGCTAATCAGGATTTATGCCAAGACAGACTACTTCCCAAAAGGAAAGTTTCTAGCCATCTGCAGACAGTTGTTTCGTGGTTTTGCCACTCGTCAGTACAGAGCAGGGTGATCTGGCTTGGCTGAGGTAAGAGGCCTGAGAGCAGCTAAAGGTGATGAGTATTTATCTCAGGGGAGAGTACCACTCCTGGTATGACAGAGCTTCATAAGGCCATTTTGCACTCTGCGGGCATTCTGGGTAGGGGAATATGCAAAGCAGCTCATTACACCACCTTATTCAGGTAGTGTTCCCTGGTATCAGCTTAGCTCCTGTTAAGAAATATGAAAAGCTAATCGGGATTTATGCCAAGCCAGACTACTTTCCAAAAGGAAAGTTTCTACCCATCTGCAGACAGCTGTTTCGTGGTTTTTGCCACTCGTCAGTACAGAGCAGGGTGATCTGGCTTGGCTGGGGTAAGAGGCCTGAGAGCAGCTAAAGGGGATGAGTATTTATCTCAGGGAGAGATTACCACTCCTGGTATGACGGAGCTTCATAAGGCCATTTTGCACTCCGCAGGCATTCTGGGTAGGGGAATATGCAAAGCAGCTCATTACACAGGCTTATTCAGGTAGTGTTCCCTGGTATCAGCTAAGCTCCTGTTAAGGAATATGTAAAGCAGCCAAGCCAGATCACCCTGCTCTGTACTGACGAGTGGCAAAAACCATGAAACAGCTGTCTGCAGATGGGTAGAAACTTTCCTTTTGGGAAGTAGTCTGGCTTGGCATAAATCCTGATTAGCTTTTCATATTCCTTTACAGGAGCTAAGCTGATACCAGGGAACACTACCTGAATAAGGTGGTGTAGTGAGCTGCTTTGCATATTCCCCTACCCAGAATGCCCGCGGAGTGCAAAATGGCCTCATGAAGCTCCGTCATACCAGGAGTGGTAATCTCTCCCTGAAATAAATACTCATCCCCTTTAATAAATATATATATAATAAATAGCATCCCTTAGAAAACCCTCAAACTATTTAGATACAACCGAGGTTAAACTAACAGGCCTATAATTCCTATAATTATTAGAAAATAAAAATAGCTAAAATATAAAAATCAATCTTATTGGCTGCTATGGGGAATTTTTCCATGAATAACTTAATTTTTCTGCATATCATTAATGCATAGTATGCTTCAAAACTGGAACTTTTTGTTGAAATGAGAACATTATCCAGATAAAGGCATTCAGGCAAAGAATGTTAAGATTTCTTATAACATAATATTGTATCTAGAGGTAATGCACAAAACAAATAACCCAGATATGATTTCACTTTGGAGCCAAAGGCTCACATTGATTTTTCAATCTCATACCTAATTGCAGAATGCTTGGCAGCACTGTATGGTACATGGGCACAACACATTAATCTTCACTATAGTCATAAACCCAATATCAAGTTGTATCATTATCCAGGATGTAGGTCTAACCCATCAAATAGATATTCTGCTAACAATATTATTCCAATAAATAAGCAAAGATTATGAGTTTGTTTGAAGAAGCAAAACACACTTGCATTATTCTACTGTTCGAGTGACACCACTGTTTTAAAGTAATGTATAATCCAAGCTGTGGTTTATTGACCTGAATAAGCAACAGGAAACAACTGTGTTCAAATCTTACTTAATTTCTACAGTGATGGTATATTCTTAGAACCAAGTTGTCAGCATGGTATGCTTCTCTAACCAAGCATATACAGTATGATTGACATCTTCGCAGGGATGTCTATATATCTTCCTATCTGTGTCTGCCAGTGCAATGAGGCATGTTAGAAAAAGGTTTCATTTTATCAACAGTTCAATGCATCAATATAGCACAATAGGTTACATGACTGCTAAATTTAAAAAATATTGAATAGATTTCTGTTAATTTACAATGTATGTGGTCACCTGGTACAAAACACACTACTCTGCCTGCCTTGTCAGGTAGATGTTGCCTCATGTGTCTGTTTTGGCCCACAGCTCCAGGGAACTTATATTTAATCTTGTATTTATTGTACCATGTTTTGTGCCAATGGATGCGCTAAGCCCTGCTGTACCCTGCCCCATACCTCTAATGGGGACAGGAGTCAGTGGTGGTTGTGAGGAGAAGAAGAAAGGTGTGTGAGGAGAGGAAGTCAGGTTCTGGGTAAGGAGAAGAAAGTGGAAATCAGTGCAGTGTACAAGTAAGAGAAGTCTGTGGAGAAGTAAAATGTGGAGCAACTACACTATACCGCTAGCATCATGCCGTCCAGGTCAAGTCAATGTCCAGTTGCAGGAAGAAGTTGCCTTACAACCGAAAGGGCCCAATAACGCAAATCAAGGATAGCAAGTGTGAAAGTTCCCCCCTGGCGGTAAGTAATTCCATCTATGTAGCGTGGAGTATCCCAAATCAGTCTAAAGTCCAGCTAAGCCAAGTTAAGCTGTCACAGTGACACTATACCTACAAGTCCCAGAGTGCCCAATGATTTAAAGTGACATCCTATGCAACTTTACCCCATTTATTGCACTACTAAAGCTTGCTGTTGTACTGCATGTACTGTAACATCTACCTGCATGACCTTTTCAGTAAAAGTAATTTCTGTAACCCTGCATCTGTAGTCTTTATTGCCCCAGCGCTTGGCCCAGGAAGCTCCTTATCCTTGGAGTGTGAAGGTTAACACTATTCTGGACGTCACCGTATATCATAGACTTTTTAGTGTACTCAAAACAAATTCACTGAAAAAAAAACACTAAAATGTAACTTTTAATAAATAGTTCACTAAAAAAGGATCCAATTGTGATCCACTGGCCAAACTCAAAAAGAAAAGAAAAAATATTTTTATTGCTGCAAAACAACCCTGATCAATGGTCTCAATGCAGTCTTACAAATGATGTATACAAAAGCACAGGGTGTATACTAGTCAGAAATAAGTATATGTATCCTACCTAAAGGTGGGGTGAAGGTAGGGAACAATAGGGTAGGGACCTGCAGGGTGGATATATGAGGCCAAATGGTGCGTATGGCCACTACCTGCAACTCTCCCTATAATAACCCTAGGCTACTCCTGCCGCTAGGCGGAGTTGACGCCCTTATAAGGGCGGCCCCGCTCCGGAACCTAGGCCTAAGCTGTCCTTAGATAAAACTGACCTAGGACAAGGAAGGGAAGGGGCTCTCTGTCTCACTGGGAAACCCTGACTAGCTATAGGATAGGGAGGGACAGCCTATAGTAGTATCGCAGTGAGAAACACCTAGACAATGGACAATGGATATAAGGTCACTTATCTAGCTAGATTATTGTGGCCAAAGATATTCCAGTGGCGGGTAGCCCAGATGGTAATAGCATGGGCCATCCAACATGTATTTTCAAACAGAGAACATGGATGGCATGTAACCACAGATGGATATGTACATGCCCTACACAGTCTCCGTTCTTAAAGTAATGATAAAGATGTTATTTCAGATACAACAAGATAGTAATAATAGGTAATAAATCAAAGATGTTAAGTTGGTTTATAGAAAAAATGACCACTACTAAATATTCTTATGTAATAGACACTCAAATGTCCTATATGAGTCAACTGGCACGCAATCACCTTACAGGGTTATAAATCTGTCATGTGTTAAAGAAAAAAGGGGGACATTGAACCCATATACTTATCAGATTCAGACTGGCAAATCACTCAGGTGCATAGTACCAACACATTTCACGCCCCACCCCCCCGCTCATCAGGGGACAGTTTGGGGGCAATCAGGTGGGAGACAATCCTGGATGGCCGATGAGGAGCAGGATATATGAGGACTGCTAGTGGCCATGCTCACACTGGCCCGGTATCGAGATAATAGTGTGTATAAGCCCCTCCCCGTGATTTGCTAACCAATAGGGGCAGCCCATACTGGTAAGACTCACCTGTAATAGGTGTGCGGCGGCGGCCGGACATTGCGTGGGATGCCAAATTCCCTCACTCAGCCCACGCCCTCTATCTCGGTGCGCGCTGATCAGGCCTAATGAGACCGAAAATGCAGCCGGTCACATGACTATCCTGGCATCACAAACTCTATTCCAGTCACAATATCCTGTGAATACTCTACACATGCCACCCCATTAACCACCACATATATTCTAAAAATAAGGCGTATATTCTTAAAAAAGGCTTCAAACATGCAACCATTGTTAGGCCTCATTCACAAAGCGGAATTGCCAATTGGAATTCGGCTGAAAAATTCCACTTGGAAATTCCATTGCATCAGAGTCCCATTCTTTTCAATGGGATTATGTTGCAACGTGTACATGCCCAAATTTCTCTGGTGGAAACATCTGCTGTGAAAATTCTGATTCCAGTCTCTGCAATCTGCTCAGAAATACAATGCCGTCTATGGAGACAGCGCATTTCTGAGTAGTCCTAGCGCCGACATGTTCTGATGGCACTCCCTGTCTGTGGGATGTCCACTGGAAATTTTCTGTATAAAATCCGCTGTGTAAACATATGCTTAGGTACTAACGCTAACTAAAAAGTAGGAGCTACGGCCCTGAGTCTGGATTAAAAGGAGAAGAAATAAACAACAGAAAGACCACTATAGAGAAGACATCCCTATTCCTGCCGTTCCACTCATTATTATCACTATTTCTACCATGCCATTTGTCAGAAATCAGCGGACAATTCTTCAGTAGATATAGATTCAGGTTATATTCACACGTACAGTATCCTGCACAGATTTGATGCGCACAATTTTATGCTGCAGATTTCAATTAAGGCTCCTTTAACACTATAAATCCATCGGTTTTAAAGACCAGTTTTAATGTTCTGTTCTGAAAACCCTTAAAATTGGCCATTAAATGGCCATTACAAAATCCAATACGGCCGTTACAAAATCCCATTATAGTCTATGGGATTTTTACATTATCCGTTTTAACCTATAATAGCCTATTATTAATAAAGGACGTTGTTTTGTGATAGGAGAAAGAACGGAAGAAATAGTGCATTATCCCTTTTTGGGAGTACCTACAGAATTGGCGGACTATCATTAGCCAGCGTACAGCAGGAGTTGGTGGACTGGTGTTACCGGAATCAGCCAGCGGACAGAAGGGGGTGGCGGACTGGTGTTACTGGCATCAGCCAGCAGACAGCAGGAGGTGGAGACTGATGTTCCTAGTAGTAGCTAGCATATAGCAGGGGTGGTGGTTGTACTGTGTAATCAATGTCATTTAGCACAGATTTTTGCTAGCCAGGGGAACCAGGCCTGGCTTGAAGTAACAGGTTCGAAAAAATATTTATTTATAATTTTGCCAGTCAGGTGACCCAGACATGGCTGGAAGTAACAGGTTCCTAAAAGATTTTCACATCACTGAGACCTGTGCAGGTACTCCAGGAATGTTTGACAGAAAAATCTAACACATGTGCTAAACAGGGACAAATGAGTTTTTTTCCACATTTTTATTACAGTCAGGCGGCCCTAGCCTGTCTGGAAGTAACAGGTTCAAAAAAAATAGTTTTTATAAATTTTTTCAGCCAGGTGGACCAGGCCTGGCTGGAAGTAACAGATGTGTAAATCACAATGACACCAGGCACCAGTATGATCCAGGAATGTTTGATAGCAAGATCTAGCAGCTGCGACAAAACAATTTTTTGGACAAGTTTGCCCGCACCAGGCAGCCAAGGCCTGTCTGGAAGTAATAGGTTAAAAAATGGATTCCCCGATGGATAACTGATGGGATTGGGTAGTAGTGTTGAGCGGCATAGGCCATATTCGAATTTGCGAATATACACGAATATATGGACGAATATTCGTCATATATTCGCGAATATTTGCATATTCGTAATATTCTCGTTTTATTTTCGCACAAGCAAAAAATTCGCGAATGCAAAAATTAACATATACGAAAATTAGCATTAAAAAATAGCATAAGCGAAAATTTGCATATGTGAAAATTAGCATATGCTAATTTTCGCGTATGCGAAAATTCGCACACCAGTCTCACACAGTAGTATTAGAGCCTTCTTTACACCACACAAGCTGGAAACAGAGAGGGGTGATCACTGTGATGTGTGCTGTGAAATAAAAAAAAACGAATATTCGTAATTACGAATATATAGTGCTATATTCGCGAATATGCGATATTCGCGAATAAAATTCGCATTGCGAATATTCGCGAGCAACACTATTGGGTAGGAGGAGGAAGAGAAAATGCCACTGGTGATGAGGCAAATCCCAAAATTGTACTGCCTATGAACGAGGCCTGGCTGTTACACAGTTGGAAGGGGTCTGGAGGATCATCAGTAGCAGCAGCAGCGTTTTCTTCACATTGTGGGGCATCTCAACTGTCTCACGCAGCCTTGTGGTGACACTCCATATGTGTACATAGAGATATTGTTCCTACACTCGGACGCTGGCCACGGATTATTTTCTATTTTCACAGAAATTATTGTGCCACATTCTCTACATTAGGTAAGGTAGAAAATAATTTCTACAAAGCAGAATACCGGACAGAGCCTGTTCCCCTTCTCTGGAAGGTTTTTTCACAGAACCTGAACATACAGCAGCCTTGCTCATCAGCAGCCCTATATCTGTTATGTTTAACAGGTTTTCTTCCCCTACCATGGCTATGCTCTACTTCACTGCCACTGCCACTACCCTCCTGCTTTGAACAGGTAAGATCTTCCTTGTCCCCCCATGTCCTGTCCAGCATGACATGATCGTCAACATCAAACACCTCACCGTTCACACCACTCCTCTCTGCATGAACTTCATTGGCTCCATACTTTCCCAGCATAGCCACCATATTTACAGTATCACCAGCACACCTACCACCACCAGTCCCACTTGTGCTAGGCTCGGCCACTGATTCCACCTCCACCATCCCGGCAACACACTCCAAAGCTTGACTCTCTTCCTCACACAACTCCTCCTTGTGGCTAGTGCTATCCTTCTGCGTGGGGGGGGGGGGGCAAAGACGGACATGAGGAAACACAGCGTATTGGATGGCCAGTTCCACTGTGCCAAGTGACTGTAGACACGGAGGAGTCCACTGACAGGTTGCTCACCATAGTATTGTCAAAATCCTCTGCCCCCTCCTTAACCCCTTAAGGACCAAGCCCATTTTAACCTTAAGGACCAGGCCAATTTTATTTTAGCGTTTTCGTTTTTCCTCCTCGCCTTCTAAAATCCATAACTCCTTTATATTTCCATCTACAGACCCATATAAGGGCTTATTTTTTGCGTGACCAATTGTACTTTGTAATGAAACTTCTCATTTTACCATACAATGTACGGCGAACCCCCCAAAAAATTTTAGGGAGGAAATTGAAATGAAAATGTTACGCTGCTGGCCTCAGAGCGCTCAAAGCGTGTGTCCCCAGGCAGCGCTCCGGCGTCACAGCGTGTGCATCCACGCTCTCTAGGGCGCGCGTGCACTGGGACTCTTAGATCTAAAGGACCAGTGCACAGGTGATTGGTGCCTGGTCCAATGTGGTTCATTAACTCCTAGGGGACGGAGCCCATTATAACCCTAAGGACGGGAGCATTTTTTGCAATTCTGACCACTGTCACTTTAAGCATTAATAACTCTGGGATGCTTTTACTTTTCATTCTTTTCATAGTTTTTTCATGACATATTCTACTTTATGTTAGTGGTAAATTTTTGTCGATATTTGCATCATTTCTTGGTGAAAAATTCCAAAATTTGATGAAAAAATTGAAAATTTTGCATTTTTCTAACTTTGAAGCTCTCTGCTTGTAAGGAAAATAAACATTCTAAATAAATAATATTTTGATTCACATATACAATATGTCTACTTTATATTTGCATCATAAAGTTGACATGTTTTTACTTTTGGAAAACATCAGAGGGCTTAAAAGTTCAGAAGCAATTTTCCAAATTTCACACAATTTTCAAAATCGGAATTTTTTAGGGGCCAGTTCAGTTTTGAAGTGGATTTGAAGGGCCTTCATATTAGAAATACCCCATAAATGACCCCATTATAAAAACTGCACCCCTCATAGTATTCAAAATGACATTCAGTAAGTTTGTTAACTTAGCAAACTGAAGGAGAAAATTCAAAATCTAAATTTTTTACACTCGCATGTTCTTGTAGACCCAGTTTTTGAAATTTTACAAGGGGTAAAAGGAGAAAAAGTCCCCCAAAATTTGTAACCCAATTTCTCTCGAGTATGGAAATACCTCATGTGTATGTCAAGTGTTCGGTGGGCGCAGTAGAGGGCTCAGAAGGGAAGGAGCGACAATGGGATTTTGGAGAGTGAGTTTTGCTGAAATGGTTTTTGGGGACATGTCACATTTAGGAAGCCCCTATGGTGCCAGAACAGCAAACAAAAAACACATGGCATACTAGTTTAGAAACTACACCCCTCAAGGCACGTAACAAGGGGTCCGGTGAGCCTTACCACCCCACAGGTGTTTGACGACTTTTCGTTAAATTCAGATGTGTAAATAAAATAAAAATTTTCACTAAAGTGCAGGTTTTTTCCCCAAATTTACCATTTCTACGAAGGGTAATGGGAGAAAAATCCCCCCAAAATTTGTAACACAATTTCTCCCGAGTACGGAGATACCCCCTATGTGGCCCTAAACTGTTGCCTTGAAATACGACAGGGCTCTGAAGTGAGAGAGCTCCATGCGCATTTGAGGCCTGAATAAGGACTTTGCAGTAGGGGTGGACCCGGTTACAAGGATGGGGCTTGTCTCCACCAAAACCCTACAGCAGTGTCTCCCACAGGGTGCCTCCAGCTGCTGCAAAACGCCCAGCCTGCCAGGACAGTCTATGGCTGTCCGGCAACACTGGGAGTTGTGGTTTGGCCACAGCTGGAGGCGCCGTTTAGGAAACACTGCCGTATGAGACGTTTTTCATTTTTATTGGGGGGGGGGGGAGACGTGTAAGGGGGTGTATATGTAGTGTTTTACTTTTTATTATTTGTTAGTGTAGTGTAGTGTTTTTAGGGTACATTCACACAGGCAGGGGTTCACAGTAAGTTTCCTTGAAGGAAACCCACTGTAAACCTGCCCGTGTGAATGTACCCTGTACATTCACATGGGGGGGTGGGGGCACCCCAAACCTTCAGCTGTGGCAAAATGACAACTCTCAGAATGCACTGACAGACCGTACATGCTGGGAGTTGTAGTTTTACAACAGCTGTAGGCACACTGGTGGGGAACCACTGAGTTAGAAAACAGACTAGCTCAGTGATTCCAACCCATGTGCCTCCAGCTGTTGCACGACTACAACTCCCAGCATGTACGGTCTGTCAGTGCACTCTGGGAGTTGTAGTTTTGCAACAGCTGGAGGCACACGGGTTGGAACCACTGAGTTAGGAAACAGACTCTAGCTCAGTGTGTTCCAACTAGTGTGCCTACAGCTGTTGCAATACTACAATTATCAGCATGCTCGTACAGTCAGGGATGCTGGGCGTGTAGATCTGCAATATCTGGCCCTTCAGATGTTGCAGAACTACAACTTCCAGCATGCCTGGACAGCCTGGGCATGCTAGGAGTTTTAGTTATGCAACAACTGGAGAAGAACAGTGGCCTCCAAACTGTAAACCTCCAGATGTTGCAAAACTACAACTCCAAGCATGCCCAGACTGTCCAGGCATGCTGGGAGTTGTAGTTCTGCAACATCTGAAGGGCCAGATATTGCAGAACTACACGCCCAGCATCCCTGACTGTCTGGGCATGCTTGGAGTTGTAGTTTTGCAACATCTGGAGGACCTCAGTTTAGAAACCACCACACAGTGGTCTCCAAACTGTGACCCTCCAGATGTTGCAAAACTACAACTCCCAGCATGCCCAGACAGCCTTTGGCTGTGTGGGCATGCTGGGAGTTGTAGTTTTGCAGCTTTTAGAAGGCCACAGTGAAGATCACTTATCGCGATCTTCACTGCAGCCTTCTCAGCCGCACTTTCCGGCTGCCGCTCCTCCTGCTCGCGCCGCTGCTCCGGGATGTCGCCTCCGCCGCCTCCTCCGGTCCGGGTAAGCCGGGCCATGTCCCCCACCCTGCCGCCCGGGGGGAAATGAACTGTAGCCCCCCGCCCCCCCTCCTGCCATTGGTGGTCAGCCTGACCGAACAATGGCAGGGAATAGGAGGGGGTGGCCACCTCGCTCCTATGCTTTAGGCTGGTCGGAGCTGTCTCTGACAGCTCCGATCAGTCTTATTTTCCGGGAGATCGGGTCACCAGTGACCCAATTTGCCCGGATCTGAATTGACCTGCGATTTGCTGCGATCGCCGATATGGGGGGGTCTCAGGACCCCCCTAGGCATTGCCACGGGATGCCTGCTGATATCAGCAGGCATCCCAGTCTGATCACCGCCCGGCGAGCGGCAGTGATCGGAATTGCCGAGTGCGTATGGATACGCCCTCCGTCCTTAAGTGACGGGACGCGAGGGCATATGCATACGCCCTTCGTCCCCAAGGAGTTAAGAGCTAAGCTTTGTGAGAGGGAGTGCTGTTTGGGCTTAATTAGGCCTCACCTGTGCACTGCCTATAAGTACCGTCTCCTCCCACAGACTCCTGCCGGATCTTTGTTGCCTTTGTGCCTGAGAGAAAGCATTCCTTGTTCCTGTGTTGCACTGCCTGTTGTCGTTCCCATTGCTACTGACTTCCGCCTGTGAACCTGAGCAGCCTGCCCTGACCATTTGCTACGTCTGACTACGCCTTTGCCTGATCCTCTTGTACCTTGCCTTATCTCAGCAGCCAGAGAGGTTGAGTCGCTACTGGGTGGAACAACCTGGGAGTTACTTGCCGCAGCAAGTCCATCCCGCTTTGCGGCGGGCTCTGGTGAAAACCAGTAACTCCTTAGACTCCGTTCCCCTGGTACGGCCAACGTCATCACCTCTCTGGCACAGCGGATCCACCACCAGCCTCCGCTACCAGCTACTAGCCCGGATCCTGACAGAAAACCAAAATTTTGCACATTTTGGAGGTTTTTCTTTTCACACTATACACTTTACGGTAAAAATGACATGTGTTCTTTATTCTGTGGGTCAATACAATTAAAATGATACCCATGGCTAGATACTTTTATATTTTTGTACGGCTTAAAAAAAATCTAAACTTTTTGTACAAAATCAGTAATCTAATATCGCCCTATTTTGACCACGTATAACTTTTTCGTTTTTCCATATATAGGGCGGTTTGAGGGATAATTTTTTGCGCTGTCATCTGTACTTTTTTATCAATACCACATTTGAATATATAAAACTTTTAGATCATTTTTTATAAATGTTTTTAAATAAAATGTGACAAAAAAGCTGCATTTTTGGACTTTTTTTTATTTTTTATGTTTACGCCATTCACCGTACGGGATAATTAACATATTTTGATATTACGGACATTTATGCATGTAGCGATACCAAATATGTTTATTAAAAAAATAAGGCTTTTTGGGGCTAAAATGGGAAAAACTGACAATTTTCATTTTTATTGGGGGAGGGGATTTTTCACTTTTTTTTAACATTTTATTTTTACATTTTTCAACTTTTATTTTACACTTTTTATGTCCCCATAGGGGACTATCTATAGCAATCCTTTGATTGCTAATACTGTTCAGTGCTATGTATAGGACACAGCACTGATCAGTATTATCGGTGATCTTTTGCTCTGGTCTGCTCGATCTCAGACCAGAGCAGAAGACCCCGAGAGACGGCTGGAGCCAGGTGAGGGGGCCTCCTGCCACCATGCTGGATGATCGGATCGCACGATCATCCATTCAAAGTGCCGCACTGCCGCAGATGCTGTGATCTGTATTGATCACGGCATCTGAGGGGTTAATGGCGGACCTCCGCGCGATCATGGATGTCGGCCATTACCAGCGGGTCCCTGGCTGCTACTAATTACCGGAACCTGCTGTGTATGACGCGAGCACCTTTTCGATGCTTGCGGTCATACACAGGACGTAAATGTACGTCCTGGTGCGGGAAGTCCCGCCAAACCAGGATGTACATTTACGTCCGTGGTCGTTAAGGGGTTAATACACATGTAGTGCAGAAAAGCCGGATCTTCCGCTTAAACTAAATAGCCTTTGGCAGGCAGGGAGAACTTGGGACGCCTGACACGGCTGTGTCTACTACCAACAACCAACAGGCACCTGGCTGCTATTGCCTGTTCTTGTATTGGTGTTGGTACGGGCACTAACATTGTTACTGCCAGAGGACAGGGAGCTGGCAGGGATCTTCTGACCTCTGTCTCCTTCACTATTACCCATAAAAATGTAAATGTACAGTTGTTTGAAAAGGCTAATGAGCGTGGAATGCAGATACTTTTTAGTGCGCTGCTATGTACCAAACCGGAAGATATAATGCCTGTTTGCTGAAACCAACAATATACACAAACACTCTGAGCAGATGTGTGTGTCTTGAAGGTTTTAATTTTTTACTTTTTTGCTATGACACAACTAGAACAATATGATGTGTTTGAATGAAACCCTGGTATACAGGAAAACAGTTTAAACTGTGCAAATGCATGTGCTTTAAAGGCATTTACTGCTTTCTTGCTACCAGCAAACCAGCAAATCATATGCTAACCCAGGGTTATAATGTGAACTGGTCACCCTGACATGAGGCTACCGACCCCTGCTCCTCCCACGTCCTCTGTGTTCCAAAGATACCATGCTTTTTACAATATTTGTGCTTTTACCGATTTGTGCAAACTGAACCGGTAAAAGCTCTAAAGTTTAGCAAGCCTGGCAAACTCCGAAATTTGGGTTGAATCTGGGTTCACTAGGCTCAGCTCGCTCAACATTAATTTAGATGTAAACTAAATTAATAAATATAGCTTTAAATCTGTACACAGAACATGTTAATACACCCTATAATGGTTCTAGTTTTAATATTTAAACCAGCCAGGGGTAACTTGAAGATAAAATTCCAGTTTCTTGCTTGTGCCAAGTCGTGGAAAGCATAACAATTTTTTTATACAACATTTAATATCATAATTAACAATATTTTAATTACATTAAAGCATGAAATGTTGTCAAGAAATTCATATGCATGAATTATTATTAAGATTGCAAGAAACAGCATGAATAAAATATATTTATGTGTGTTTTCATATTAACAAAGCTTGCATATAAAATTTGGGGACATCTTTATTTTACTATAGTCTACCAGCATATTTTATGTGTACTACAGAAGAAATGTTAACACAGCACAAACACACTGTGCTGAGAGAATTGCTTCTGCTTCTAGGCTTATCATTGATAAAACCTCATAGCTACAGGCTCATGGACCATGATGCAAAGGTTTTCCTGCCCCCGCTATAGCACAACAGGTGGCAGCATCCCTATCTCAGCTCCTCTTCACTTATCTTCTCCACCCTAGGCACTAGGAGACAAGGGAGAAGTCCAAATTAGGATTCACATGCTGGCACACGTGTCAGGCAGCACATCGTTAAAATGGGTACTCCGGTGGAAAACAATTTTTTTTAAATCAACTGGTGCCAGAAAGTTAAAGATCAGCTGCTGTATGCTCCAGAGGAAGTTCTTTTCTTTTTTCATTTATTTTCTGTCTAGCCACAGTGCTCTCTAATGACACATCTGTCCATGTCAGGAACTATCCAGAGCAGGAGAGGATTGCTATGGGGATATACTCCTTCTCTGGACAGTTCCTGACATAGTAGCCAGTCAATGTTATTATGGTGGTGATGGTGGGGGTTGATTCTGGCTTATGCATCCAGTTATGTGACTGCTGTGGCCCTTATATTCATACCACTAGTGCAACTGTGATAGGGGTGCAACTGATAGGGGGAGGGGTAACCACTACTCAACAATTCAGTCTCGCTCTGACCCTCCTCTTAGGCTACAAATTGACCAGAATACATTATTGGATGACCAGTTTTGTATATGTGGGTTTGTAAAAAATGGTGATTTTTATCCAATTTTGTAGTCTCGAGTGCCCTGATTCCAAAGCTATTTTTATTTTGTTGCTAAACCATTTAAATAATTAAAGGATTTTACCATGTGGTTCACTTTTATGCACCTTTGGGCATGAACTTCATGTAAAAATTAGGTGTAATTGGTAGGTCCGGGATGTGAGTATGAAGCTGAGGAGTATGAATCATTAACAGGGTGTGTAAAAATGAGGCTGAAAGATGTGAAATAGGCTCAAGAAGAGGCTGTGTGGTGTGAATCAGGAGCCGGGGTGTGTGAATATGAGGCTGAGAGTATTACAATCGGGTATTCTGGATATGGCTGTATGGAAATTACACCAATTATGAACCTCATTTAAATAAATTTCATAATGTTCTACTACTTTTAAAGAATTGCAAATTTTTTGCTTTATTTCTATATATTCTGACCCTATAAATGTTTTATTTTCTATCTATGGAGCTGAGTTAGCTCACTTTTTGTGCTCTGATCTGTCAATTATTTCTTTACCAACCTGGGATAGATGAGCATTTTTGAATGCTTTTTATTCCGTTTTTTGTGACGTGACAAGAAAAAAATCTAGCACTTTTCTGCAGCACTGATAACACTTAGGGTGATTATTTAAATTCTGCAGTCCGCTTTGACAGTGGCATCTAAAGTGTTAATAGCTGGCAGAGGAGATCGCTGTATGCCAATGTAGTGCCATTTTAATCAACTTGCCTGAAAGGTTGCCCCCAAAATTATTACACACGTAATGAGTGCATACTCAAAATGTCAGACCTCACAGGCATGAGTAACCGATCGCACAGCTGTGTTTCTGATCACAAAATGCTGCAGGGTCAGTGAAATTCTTTCGTGTGTGCATTACAGGGGGGGTGACATTCTGTTATGTGTGAGAAAGGGAAGGGTGACCTTATGGGGGGGTTGTTCATTCTTCCCGACCCATCCACACACATAACAGAATGTCACTAACCCCACTGCCCTTTGTGGTCAACAAAATAGCTCTGTGATTGCTTACTTGTGCCTGTGAGATCTGTAACTGGGGGTGTGTTCAAGGCCACTCATGCATGCACAGTAATGTTAAGTTGAACTTTCAAAATGGCGCAACACCAGCTAGAAGTGCAGGCCCACAGCTGCTTCAAGCATCCAGGTTCCGCTCCATATGAAACAGGCTTGAGTCTCTTTCCATACACTCTTAACCCCTTAAAGTGGTACTCCCGTGGAAAAAAAAATGTTTAAATCAACTGGTGCCAGAAAGTTAAACAGATTTGTATATCCCTTGTATTAAAAAATTCTTAATCCTTCCAGGACATTTTAGAGGGCTGTATACTAAAGAGAAATCCAAAAAAGAAATGCATTTCCTCTGATTTCATGACCACAGTGCTCTCTGCTGACCTCTGCTGTCCATTTTAGGAACTGTCCAGAGCAGCATATGTTTGCTATAGGGATTTTCTCCTGCTCTGGACAGTTCCTAAAATGGACAGCAGAGGTCAGCAGAGAGCACTGTGGTCATGACATCAGAGGAAATGAATTTCTTTTTTGGATTTCTCTTTAGTATACAGCCCCCTAAAAAGTACTGGAAGGATTAAGATTTTTTAATAGAAATGATTTACAAATCTGTTTAACTTTCTGGCACCAGTTGATTTATGAAAAAAAAGTTTTCCACGGGAGTTCCCCTTTAAGGACTGAACATTTTTCAGTTTTTGCCCTTTTGTTTTTTCCTCCTTACCTTTTTAAAAATCATAAAATTTGGACCTAAAAATACATATGATGGCTTATTGTTTGCACCACCAATTCTACTTTGCAGTGACATTAGTCATTTTACCCAAAAATCTACGGCGAAACGGAAAAAAAAATCATTGTGCGACAAAATTGAAGAAAAAACACCATTTTGTAACTTTTGGGGGCTTTCGTTTCTACAGTACCTTTTTCGATAAAAATGCCAACTTACCTTTATTCTGTAGGTCTATACAATTAAAATGATACCCTACTTATATAGGTTGATTTTGTCGAACTTGTGGGAAAAATCATAACTACATACAGGAAAATTTAAATGTTTAAAATTGTCATCTTCTGACCCCCTATAACTTTATTTTTTTCCGTGTACGGGGTGGTATGAGGGCTCATTTTTGGGCCATGATCTGAAGTTTTTAAAGGTACCATTTTGGTATTAATCTGACTTTTTGATCGCTTTTTATAAATTTTTTCATGATATAAAAAGTGACCAAAAATACGCAATTTTGTACTTTGACCGCGCCATTGACCGCGCTGTTTAGTTAACAATATATTTTTATAATTCGGGCATTTCCACACACGGCGATACCACATTTGTTTATTTTTATTACACTTTTTTTTATGGGAAAAGGGGGGTGATTAAAATTTTTATTAGGGAAGGGGTTAAATCATCTTTATTAACTTTTTTTTCACTTTTCTTTTGCAATGTTATAGCTCCCATAGGGACCTATAACACTGCACACACTGATCTTTTACATCGATCTTTGTTATCCCATAGGATAACATTGATCGATGATTCTGCCGCTTGACTGGTTCTGCCTGGATCTCAGGCACTGAACAGTCATTTGGGGATCGGACATCAATGAGGAAGGTAGGGGGACCCTCCATGTCCTACAGCTGTTCTGGATGCCGCAATTTCACTGCGGCAGTCTCGAACAGCCCACTGAGCTAGCCGGGAGCTGTTTAGTTTCACTTTAGACGCGGCTATAAACTTTGAACGCCGCGTCTAAAGGTTACTAGCGTGCGGCACCGAGATAAGTGCAGCGCACTATTAGCCACGGGTCCCGGCTGTGTGGCCCCGCATTATAGAAAGGGAGCAGACTCAGGGCGTACAGGTATGCCCTGCGTCATTAAGGGGTTAGAGACCCTATGACATAAATAAACATCATGGGTCATTATATACTGGTCAATAAATTGAGTCTAGTTGTAAGACCACACACAACTTAAATGAGTACTGTCAGATTCAAAAACATTTTATATGTTGTACATCTTGGCAAAACATTAACCTTTCTAATATACATCATAAGAAATTTTTATTTCCTTTTTATAGAAATTATAGATTATAAATTCTATGCTTTGTGCAAGCTGAAGCACAGGCATGGACAAAGTCAAGTAATTGAGGGTGGGCTAACACTCCTCTGTGCTCTCTTCTGTCTGATAGCACTCCTTTATGCTCTCTCCTGTCTGATAGCACTCCTCTGTGTTCTCTTCTGTCTGATAGCACTTCTCTGTACACTCTCCTGTCTGATAGTACTCCTCTGTGCTCGCTCCTGTCTGATTGCACTTCTCTGTGCTCTCTCCTGTCTGATAGGACACTTCTGTGCTCTCTCCTGTCTGATAGGACTACTCTGTGCTCCCTCCTGTCTGCTTGGAGTTCTCTGTGCTCTCTGCTGTCTGATAGTACTCCTCTGTACACTCTCCTGTCTGATAGCACTCCTCTATGCTCTATCCTTTCCTATCAGAAAAAGATGAGAGCACAGAAGAGTGCTATCAGACAGGAGAGAGCACAGAGGAGTACTATCAGACAGGAGAGAGCACAGAGGAGTACTATCAGACAGGAGAGAGCACAGAGGAGTTCTATCATACAGGAAAGAGCACAGAGGAGTACATCAGACAGGAGAGAACACAGAGGAGTACTATCAGACAGGAGAAAGCACAGAGGAGTACTATCAGACAGGAGAGAGCACAGAGGAGTGCTATCAGACAGGAGACAGCACAGAGGAGTCCTATCAGACAGGAGAGAGCACAGAGGAGTCCTATCAGACAGGAGAGAGCACAGAGTGTTAGCCCATCCTCACTTACTGGACTTTGTCCATGCCTGTGCTTCAGCTTGAACAAAGCCATGGACAAAATAACATTTTGTTATGAAGTATATTAGAAAGGTTAATGTGCTGCCAAGATGTACAACATATAAAAAGTTTTTGTATCTGACAGAGCCCATTTAAGAAAGAAAGCACCTGTTTTTGAAACTTGGAGAAGCCATTTTAGGAAATTTTTATGTAAAACTAGTCAGTCTCTGAAACACGATGAGCACGTTTTCGTCCTCCTGGCAAAACATTTTTTTGCATGCTTTTTCTCAGAGGGAATTGCTCTCAAGAATTTTCACACCAGCTGGATACCCGTAAGGAGAATCTGTACCTTTCATAAAAATGGCTACAGGAGCACATTGCACATATTTTATCCGAGAACCAAACAAAAGAAAGTTTCTGTTTTAATGTGGGCCTAATATATGATGGATGAGTGCTCACAGCATATGTACATTGTTTACATATAATTCACTGATTGTAAAGTATAAATTCCACATTACAGATCTGTATGTGCCTACAAAATATTTGACTTATTTGTTATCTGAACAAATACTTTTTACTGTTTCTAGGTATTGAGGGCTGGGCAGCAGTATAGGGGCAGCAAATGTAAAAAAAAATAAAAAAATATATAGCAACAGAAGAATACAGCAGCACACTGCCAGCACAAGGACATAGGTGAAACATGAATATGCCATTAAAACATGGAGAGCTATACAGCTATGGTGTAATAGATGTAAATGTGAAACTATGAAATAGTGAGGCACTTAGCTCGCAAATTTGTCTCCGCCGGCGGTCAAATGGCGGAGACAAATTTGCGAGCTAAGTGCCTCACTATTTGCGTCCATATATTCGCGAATATGCCGCTCAACACTATATATATATATATATATATATATATATATATATATATATATATATATATATATATATATATATATATATATATATATATATATATATAATATATAATATATATTTTTTTATATATATATTAATAATAATAATAATAATAATATATATGTCCTTTCGACATAGCTGCTGCTGCGTGCCATTCTATGGTCTGGAGAAGAAAATCTATTTCCCCCATGGGTAAGAACAGAATTTTACCTGCAGAATTGCAATAGCAGTGTGTCTATTACGTTGTTGATTTGTGATTGATTTCACCATATGCAACTGAATCTGCACATACAGCATACATTTTTTGCTGCATAGTTGTGTCAAAATCTGCAAGAAAAAATACTGACATCCTAAGGGTACGTTCACACGCTATTACTAGCAGTGGGTTTCCCGCTGTGGGAATCCTGCTGCGACTTACTCTAACATTGATTTAAATGGGTCCACAGACAGTCCGCAATAGTTTCAGATTTGCGGACTGAATGCGGTCCCATTCAAATGAATGGTAGCGTAACTCGCAGTGGGTTTCCTGCAGCGGGAAACCCGCTGCTAGTAATAGCGTGTGAACGCACTCACCCTTCCTGAGTGCTTAGGGAAGTACAAGGTGTAAATACTACACAAATTGAATAAGAGACAAATTAGTTTTACACCTATAGCAATACTTAAAGGGGTTATCCAGGAATAGACAAATAGAGCTAACTTCTTTCAAAAACAACTCCACATCTATCCCTAGGTTGTGTGTGGTATTAAACTCGGCTCCATTCTCTTCAATGGAACTGAGCTGCATAACCACACCCAACCTGGAGACAGACAGGGAGCATTTTTTTTTTAGAGAAATTAGCTCTGTTTTACTATTCCTGGATAACCCCTTTAACCCTTTTAGGACCAATACATTTTAAAGATTTCGTTTTTTCCTTCTTGCCATCTAATAGACATAACTCTTCTATTTTTCCATCTAAAGACCAATGTGAGGGCTTGTCATTTTGCAACTTTGTGTACGAAAATTAGAATGTTTACAATTGTCCTCTTCTGACCCCTATAACATATCTATTTGTTTGCTTATAGGGATGTATGAGTGCTCCTTTTTTGTGTCGTGATCTGTAGTTTTTATTGAGACCATTTTTCTTCTGATGGCAACTTTTGATTGCATTTTTTCTAGTTTATGAAGTGAGGGACACGCAGCATCTATGTGCACCTCAGCTACAGGGATGCATTTTGGCATCATGTATTATATGTGCTATATCTTTATCCCTGTATAGCCTTTATTTCTTTATTTGTTGACTTTCTCCTGAAGAACCCCAAAGCTATCCTAAATGGGGGGAAAAGCATTGAGGAAGCTATAATTTTAATGATTATCTGACTTATTTTGACCACTTATTTTGCACTGTTTCATCTACTTTTTAGATTTGTAAATAATGATGCATCATCATTAGGCAATTATATTGTATGGTCAGATAGGACGATTTAGGGTCCTATAGCAGACAGCCGGCATTTGAAGTGGGGGCTCATCCTCCACTGTTAGGAAGGGCAAGTTTAGGAGCAGTTCATTAGGGACAGTAATTTTATTATCTTTCTTATCACATGCACTGTTCCCTTACCAGAATGTGTGACATTGCCGGCTCCAGCTGCACCTCCTTGATCTTCGTCTCTGCAAAATCATGAATGGCCATTTATGCTATCCATTAATTTTTCATTTGACTGGTACTTGCATATGTGTTTAATCTGAACATTGCTATTGCTTTTTTCTGTATGTGTTTGTACTGTACCTAATAATATATTGCCCTTTTCTGCATGTTATATCATTTAGAGTGCATATATATATATATATATATATATATATATTTCTCTAAGTGTGGTAAAAGTCTACCCTTAGGTGATCATTGTACATCAGAAATCATGCATATACTGATTTACATATATATTTTGCACACCATAAAAATTATGAGTAATTGCCCTACTTTCACATATTGGTGTTTTGTATATTTTAATAGGATATTATTAAAGGTTATATTTTAAAAGGGTATTGTGTTATGAATTAGTTAAATTGGAGGTCCCGTACCCATATTACTTAATTACATTAATGGTAAACAACTAGTTTATGAAGCAGGGATGTGGGATTCCTATCGCCCGACGCCCGGGACAAGCAGTTCCGGGCGCCGGGCAGGTGAAATTGTCCGGCCCTTAGCCCGGCTTCGGGCAAGCAGGGCCAGACCTGACAAGTCGCCCGGACCTCTGCAGTCTGTATGGAGCGGGCTCCCGACTTCTGCCCGCTCCATACTCTGCAGCCCCCGGCTGTAAAATCCTGTGTCCTCCGAAGCAGAGCAGGGGAGATGAGAAGCTGTGTATGTCTTCTCTCCCCTGCTCTGCAGACGTCCGGGGTGATGAGGGGGCGTGGCTTCTTGCTCCCCGTGCAGACCTGCGTCCTCTGCCTTCACTCCTACCCAGCTGTAGCTTCGCAGAGCTGAGGGGAGGAGGCGCGTCTGCACGGGGAGATGCATGCGGCGCTCTGCAGTATATATGGAGCGGGCTCGGGACTCCTGCCCGCTCCATACTCTGCAGCCCCCGGCTGTTCTCAGTAGCCGGGGCCGCCGCTAATAGCCAGCATGCTGCGATCGCCGTGGCTGGCTATTAACCCTTTAGATCGCCGCTGTCAAAGCTGAAAGCAGAGTCTAAAGGGAGATGTGAATGCTCCCTGGTGGGCTAGGGGGGTGGATGGCCCCCCCGCAGCGCGATCGCGAGGGGAGATCCATTACAGAGGTAGCCGGAAAGCTTACCTCTGCTTCCTCCTGTCCCGGCTCTGTCATTGATAGATCCTGGCTGGACCAGGCTCTATCAATGGATCACAGAGCACACAGATTAATAGAGTTCAATAGAAATCTATTCATCTGACTGAGGAATCCAATGATTCCTCATAAGTGTAATAAAGTGTAACAAAAAAAAAAAAAAAAATTTTTATAAAAGTTTGAAAGACACACATTAACCCAGTGGTCTCCAAATTGTGGCCCTCCAGATGTTACAAAACTACAATTCCCAGCATGCCAGGACAGCTGTTGGCTGTCCGGGCATGCTGGGAGTTGTAGTTTTGCAACATCTGGAGGGCCGCAGTTTGAAGACCGCTGCATTAACCCCTTCCATGTTAATAGTTCAAATCACCCCCTTTTCCTATATAAAAACATGTAAACATAATAAAAATAAACATATTTGGTATCGCTTCGTGCGTAATTGTACAACCTATTAAAATATAACATTATGTATCCCGTACGGTAAATATAAAAAAATATCAAACCACAGAATTGCAATTTTTATAATATCCCAGAAAAAAAATTTTAAAGCGATTAAAAAGTCAGATCAATACCAAAATGGTACCGATACAAAAAACAGATTATGGCGCAAAAAATTAGCCCTCATACAGCCTGGTGTGCGGAAAAAAAATGAAGCTACAGGGGTTACAAAATGGCAATTAAAAAAAATTCAAAAAGTTCAGAATTAGTAAAACATGACGTAAATGATACAAATCTGGTATTGCTGTAATCAGGCGCCTAAAGTATAAAACTAACATGTTACCTCAACCAAAAGGTAAATGGCGCAGAAAAGAAAAACACCAAATCGGCAAAATTATCTTTTACTATTTCAATTTCACTTCCCCAAATATATATATATATATATATATATATATATATATATATATTTTTTTTTTTTTTTTTTTCTTGGTTCGGAGAATATGTTATTGAAAAATTAAAAGGTATCCTTATAGTAGGTAGTTATGGCTATTATAGGGCGAGGAGGAAAAAATGAGAGCGTAAAAGCAAAAATTGCCCCGGACAAGTGGATCTTCATGAGGGACAAGTAGATTTTTCTCCATTTTAGTCCCGTGGACAAGTAGTTTTGTATAAAATTTCCACAGCCCTGTGAAGTGACCAAAAATGCGCATTTCTCTCATAGGCTTGCATTGAGGGGGCGGAGTGTGAGGTCATGAGGGAGCGGAGCCTTGATGTCACGATACTCCGGCCCTTGTACTGTGAGTCATCATGCACGGATGACTCGGGGGGGCTGCAGGAAAGATCCCCAGCAGCGGGACCCCCGCTATCAGACATCTTATGCCCTATCCTTTGAATAGGGGATAAGATGTCTAGGGCGGAGTACCCCTTTAATGCTTATTAATTACTTTTTAAATAATTTTTTCCATTTTTTTTTCTCCCCAAAGGGGACTATAACATGCAATCTTTAGGTCCCATACACTGATCAATGTTGCTTCATAGAACAGCATTGATCAGTGTTTCTCGGTGCTCTGTTGCTCTAGTCTGCCATGGTTGACTGGAGCTTTGGAGCATAGATCGGATGGCAAGGAGGAAGTTAAGACCTTCCGCTGTCCTTTCAGCTGATCGGCCCGATCAGCCTGCTGAACTAGCCAGGAACAGGATTTACCGCATTTAGACGTCACAATTAACTTTGATTGTGGCATCTAAAAGGGTTAATGCCGGACATCAGTACAATCAGCAATGCCCGCCATTAGCCATGGGTCCTGGTTGCTAATATGGTATATATGTCTATTTGGGGGAAGGGGTTAATGAAGGTCTACAGTTACTTAGAAAATAATTTTATGAGAGAATTATTTTTAAATATAAAACTTATAACAATAGAAGTGTTTTGATAAATCTCCCCTCTCTCTTACATCAATCTTTATCCCTGAGGGAATTTTAGCCACATTTGAACAAGGTGACATGTCTATTACTTTGAAGCAGTTGATTCAATCTTCTGACAAGATATCAGTGTATTAACTGGAGATAATATGGACAAACATCCACAGAAGCCATTAACCACACAATCTGTCATTCCAATTATCCTTTTACTTACTGTCTAGTATTTCTACAATTCCACAGTTTTATTGATTTTCTTGACAGTCATTGTTAAGCGATTTATAAAATGTATCAGTTTATATTAGACTTAGAGTATTTCTGGAATGTAGAGTTTTATTGGATATCTCCTGTACTAATAATGATGACAATGTTTAAAGTATGGCGTAAATAACACTTACTAGAGACTCAGCATGGGAAATGAAATTCAATTACTTAATAGTGAAGAATCTGCCATTCTGTAAGGAAGTAGGAGGGATGATAATTATATCTCTACCTTACATAAAAGACTGCTGGCATGTTGCCCTTAACCCCTTAACAACCACCTACTGCAATTGGGGGTCCTCAGTCTGCAGTCTTTTGGCATTCCAGTTGAGGGGGAGCATTTTCCAGTGCTCCCCCCCTCCTCTTTTTTTTTTTTTCCTAACAGCTAGATACAGATATTGGGAATAGCCGCTGGAAGGGAAGCATATCTGCCTTTGGTTATGGTGTAAATAATACCCTTCATTCAAGTTGCAAGGTGATATTAGCCTATGGCAGGCAAGGTGATCTATTGATAATGATCTCAAAGAAGTCATTCAAGTCCTTCTGATTTGCTGTTGCCACAAATTGAGTGAGGGACTGAGGGTGGTTTTGAGTAATTCACTTGCTTTTTTGACTTTCTGGTCATAATCACCTCTGGAGATACAGGGCCAACCAATATTATGGAGTGTGGACTTCAAAATGGATTGCAGGATCTATGCGATGCTGAAGTGACCCACCACGTCAAGGACGATAAAGAAAACATGTTTCACTGCACATGCGCAGCTTCTCCAGGAATGCCTGAAAAACCTGCACATGCGCAGTGAAAAGCGTTGCATGTTTGTGAATAAACTACCTTTTTATTGTCCTTGACGTGTTGGGTCCCTTCAGCGCCGCATTGATCCTGAATTTCGTTTTGAAGTTCACACTGTTCCTCCATTATCCAATTGCAGGAAGGCTGCAGATGGGACCATGTTTTTCCCTTGATAAGCTCATTCCATTGTTGTGTATGAGGTCCCACAACCACCTGTAGTAAGTGGCCCATGTCCATATCCGCCCCTCTATCTTTGGAGTTTTTACAAAATCGAGCGCCTTTGTCTCTCTCTATAAATAATATGAAGTGGCAGTTACTCCTAGGTGAGACAGGCCGAGGTCTGGGTATAGCAACTGGATAGTAGGGTGGGAGGGATTTTATGAAATAATGACATCTACCTACTCACTGTAACATAATCATACTTCCCTTGAAGCCATTTGACTTTTGTCTCTGGCCACATGAAATGATGGAAAAAGATCAGAGACCACAGTGAAATTAAAAACTTACACTACAGCCCTTGTTGGTGTGGGTCTCATGCATAAAAAAAAAAGACAAAGAGACACAGCCGTCACGCCCTCTCCCATAGACTTACATTGAGGGGACGGGGCGCAAAGACACAAGGGATGGAGCGTGACATCACGAGGGGACGTGGCGACCTCCGAAGCCCCCACCAGCATTCAGAACTAAATGTTCCGAACGCTGGGGAGTGGAGAACAAAGTATCAGGGGCGTCTTTAATTTTGACTGGACCCTGGGCAAGCAATTTTTGCCCCCCCCCCCCATATATCCAGTGCCCACAACCCCCATATAGTACTCAATATATTCAGTGCACCCATATATACAGTGCCCCTGCTGGCTGCCCCCATATATGCAGTGCCCCATATAGTGCTCAATATATATATATACAGTGCACCCATATATACAGTTCCCCCATATATCTTGTGAAACTCACACTCTTCTCTGGCCTCTCTAGTCTACTCTGTTGCTACTGACTTCACTTCAGCTCAGACCAGCAGCATGATCCTCTGCTCCGCTCCCACCATTCTCTGCTTCTGTGTGAAGTCAAGGAAAGCCTTAGGACGCAGTGGCGTTGCTAGGGTTGGTGTCACCCGATGCGTTTAAAAATGGTGTCACCCCATACAACCCTCCCCAATGTAATCTTATAGCCTGTTTTGAAGGACGCCAGGGGTGAAGTATATTATTCAGAAATACCAATATAATGGGAAAGTGCTAAAGTGCTAAAGATGTTTTTAATATGTAAAACTAAAGCCCCCAGTAAGGGTATGCTCGGAGTTGTTGTTTCACCCATTATTACTGCAGAACTATCATTTATCTACAGCATTGATGGGACATAGTGAGGAGAATACACAATGATATCAGTGACTACAGGTGACGTCTTCTCTATAGTGAGGAGAATAAACAATATCAGTGACTATAAGTGACATCTTCTCTATAGTGAGGAGAATACACAATGATATCAGTATCTACAGGTGACGTCTTCTCTATTGTGAGAATACACAATGATATCAGTGACTACAAGTGACGTCTTCTCTATAGTGAGGAGAATACACAATGATATCAGTAACTACAGGTGACGTCTTCTCTATAGTGAGAAAACACAATGATATTAGTGACTACAGGTGACGTCTTCTCTATAGTGAGGAGAATACACAATGATATCAGTGACTACAAGTGACGTCTTCTCTATAGTGAGGAGAATACAAAATGCTATCAGTGACTACAGGTGACGTCTTTATAGTGAGAAGAATACACAATGATATCAGTGACTACAGGTGATGTTTTCTCTATAGTGAGGAGAATACACAATGATATCAGTGACTACAAGTGACGTCTTCTCTATAGTGAGGAGAATACACAATGATATCAGTGACTACAGGTGACATCTTCTCTATAGTGAGAATACACAATGATATCAGTGACTACAGGTGACGTCTTCTCTATAGTGAGGAGAATACACAATGATATCAGTGACTACAAGTGACGTCTTCTCTATAGTGAGGAGAATACAAAATGCTATCAGTGACTACAGGTGACGTCTTCTCTATAGTGAGAAGAATACAAATTGATATCAGTGACTACAGGTGACGTCTTCTCTATAGTGAGGAGAATACACAATGATATCAGTGATTACATGTGACGTCTTCTCAATAGTGAGGAGAATACACAATGATATCAGTGACTACAGGTGACGACTTCTCTATAGGGAGGGGAATACACAATATCAGTGACTAAAGGTGATGTTTTCTCTATAGTGAGGAGAATACACAATGATATCAGTAATTACAGGTCATGTCTTCTCTATAGTGGGGAGAATACACAATGATATCAGTGACTACAGGTGATATCTCTATAGTGAGGAGAATACACAATGATATCAGTGACTAGAGGTGATGTCTTCTCTATAGTGAGGAGAATACACAATGATATCAGTGAATACAGTTGACGTCTTCTCTTTAGTGAGGAGAGTACACAATGATATCAGTGATTACAGGTGACATCTTCTCCATAGTGAGGAGAATACACAATTATATCAGTGACTACAGGTGACGTCTTCTTTTTAGTGAGGAGAATACACAATGATATTAGTGACTACAGTTATATACCACCGGGTCCAGCTAAATCTTCTCTCTGCATTACTTGACTTCCAAATGGCTCCTCACTTTATCAGCAGAGTCTGATCCTCTATATAAAAATGATAATTAATATAATGCTGCTAGGTACTGTATCCTCTGAATATAATACTGGCACACACTGCACTTTCTGAATATAAACCTGCCACACACTTTATCCTCTGAATAGAATACTATCCCAAACTGTACCCTCAAAATATATAATACTACTACACAGTGTTCTCTGAATATAAACCTGGCACACACTGTACTATCTGAAGAGAATACTACTGCACACTGCACTCTCTTAACATAATGCTACCGCACACTGTACCCTCTGAATATGAAACTGCTGCACATTGTATCCTCTGAATATAATGCTATCACACACTGTACCTTTGGAATATAATAATACCACACACTATACCCTCTGAGTATAATACTGCCACACACTGTACCTTTGGTATATAATAATACCACACACTATACCCTCTGAGTATAATACTGCCACACATTGTATCCTCTATATATAACACTACCACACACTGCACTCTCTGAATATGATACTATTACATACTGCGCCTCTGAATATAACCTTGCCATACAGTAAACCTTATATAATACAACATACCTATGCAAAACATTATGTGCCCATCATATATAGTAATAATGCCTCCTGCCTGTGCCCCCTATATATAAAATATAACAATGCCCAGTGATGTCACAGTACAGGGATAAAACACCCAATGATGTCACACTACAGGGATAATACAGCTAGTGATGTCACAACGCAGGGATAATACACACAGTGATGTTACAGTACAGGGATAAAACACCCAATGATGTCACACTACAGCAGTGTTTCCCAACCTTTTTCGGGTCGGGGCACACCTCGAAAAAAAAAAAATTCCGCGGGGCACCGCTACAGAGGTTAACGAGCAAAAAAAATAAAAAAATGTAAAAAAAAAGGGGGGGGGGGAAATGGTAAAAAATGCAATGCACTATATCTATTTATCAGTGGGTATGTAGTTTAAAGTGCTGCTTTATACAGCAACTCACCAATGGCGTCTTCTCTAATTTGCAATGTTGCCTTCTCTTCTCCATCTGGTCCGGGCCATCATCACGATTTCTTCCACACACAATTCTTCACCGTTAAACCTGCAAAACAAATCTATTAGGTGCCGAACTTTTTTTTTAAATGGGTGACAGAGGGGTGTAGAAGAGTGTACATGGGTGACAGAGGGATGTAGAGGGGTGGACATGGGTGACAAAGGGGTTTAGAGGGGTGTAGAGGAGCGTACATGGGTGACAGGGGTGTAGAGGAGTGGACAGAGGGGTGTAGAGGAGTGTACAGAGGGGTGTAGAGGAGTGTACATGGGTGACAGGGGTGTAGAGGAGCAGACAGAGGGGTGTAGAGGAGCGTACATGGGTGACAGGGGTGTAGAGGAGTGTACAGAGGGGTGTAGAGGAGCGTACATGGGTGACAGGGGTGTAGAGGAGTGGAGAGAGGGGTATAGAGGAGCGTACATGGGTGAAAGGGGTATAGAGGAGTGGACAGAGGTGACAGGGGTGTAGAGGAGCGGACAGAGGGGTGTAGAGGAGCGTACATGGATGACAGAGGTGTAGAGGAGTGTACAGAGGGGTGTAGAGGAGTGGACAGAGAGGTGTAGAGGAGCAGACAGGGGTGCAGAGGAGCGTACATGGGTGACAGGGGTGTAGAGGAGTGTACAGAGGGGTGTAGAGGAGCATACATGGGTGACAGGGGTGTAGAGGAGTGGAGAGAGGGGTGTAGAGGAGTGGAGAGAGGGGTGTAGAGGAGTGTACATGGGTGACAGGGGTGTAGAGGAGTGGACAGAGAGGTTTAGAGGAGTGTACAGAGGGGTGTAGAGGAGCGTACATTGGTGACAGGGGTGTAGAGGAGTGGACAGAGGGGTGTAGAGGAGCGTACATGGGTGACAGGGGTGTAGAGGAGTGGACAGAGGGGTGTAGAGGAGTGGACAGAGGGGTGTAGAGGAGTGGACAGAGGGGTGTAGAGGAGCGTACATGGGTGACGGGTGTAGAAGAGTGGACAGAGAGGTGTAGAGGAATGGACATGGGTGTAGAGGAGTGGACAGAGAGGTGTAGAGGAGTGGACAGAGGTGCAGAGGAGTGGACATTGGTCGACAGGAGGTGAACGTGGGTGACAGAGGGATGACAGAAGGGTGGACGGGGGTGACAGGGATGACAGGAGGGTGGATGGGGGTGGACATGGGTGGTGGGGGGGTGAACGGGAGTGAAAGGGATGACAGGAGGGTGGTGGACAGGGGTGACAGGAGGGTGGTGGACAGGGGTGACAGGAGGGTGGTGGACAGGGGTGACAGGAGGGTGGTGGACAGGGGTGACAGGAGGGTGGATGAGGGTGAACATGGGTGACAAGAGGGTGGACAGGGGGGGGACGGGCGTGAAAGGGATGACAGGAGGGGGTGAACATGGGTGACAGGAGGGGGTGAACATGGGTGACAGGAGGGGTGGACGGGAGTGAAAGGGATGACAGGAGGGTGAACATGGGTGTGAACAGGGGTGACAGGAGGGTGGTGAACATGGGTGACAGGAGGGTGAACATGGGTGACAGGAGGGGGTGAACATGGGTGTGAACAGGGGTGACAGGAGGGTGGTGAACATGGGTGACAGGAGGGTGAACATGGGTGACAGGAGGGTGGATGAGGGTGAACATGGGTGACAGGAGGGTGGATGGGAGTGAAAGGGATGACAGGAGGGTGGTGGACAGGGGTGACAGGAGGGTGGTGGACAGGGGTGACAGGAGGGTGGTGGACAGGGGTGACAGGAGGGTGGTGGACAGGGGTAACAGGAGGGTGGATGAGGGTGAACATGGGTGACAGGAGGGTGGACAGGGGGGGGACGGGCGTGAAAGGGATGACAGGAGGGGGTGAACATGGGTGACAGGAGGGGGTGAACATGGGTGACAGGAGGGGTGGACGGGAGTGAAAGGGATGACAGGAGGGTGAACATGGGTGTGAACAGGGGTGACAGGAGGGTGGTGAACATGGGTGACAGAAGGGTGAACATGGGTGACAGGAGGGGGTGAACAGGGGTGACAGGAGGGTGGTGAACATGGGTGACAGGAGGGTGGATGAGGGTGAACATGGGTGACAGGAGGGTGGATGGGTGTGAACAGGGGTGACAGGAGGGTGGACAGGGGGGGGCTGGATATGGATGACGGGGGGGTGAACATGGGTGACAGGAGGGTGCACAGGAGTGAAAGGGATGACAGGAGGGTGGACAAGGGTGACAGGAGGGTGGACATGGGTGACAGGAGGGTGGACAGGGGTGGTGGACATGGGTGATGGGGGGGCGGACTGGGTGACGGGGGGGGGTGGCGGACTGGGTGACGGGGGGGGTGGCGGACTGGGTGACGGGGGGGGGCGGACTGGGTGACGGGGGGGGCGGACATGGGTGACAGGGGGGGGGCGGACATGGGTGACAGGGGGGGGGGGCGGACATGGGTGACAGGGGGGGGGGCGGACACGGGTGATGGAGGGGTGGACATGGGTGACGGGGGGGGGGGTTGGACAGGGTTGAGAAGGGGTAACAGAGGGATGGAAAGGGTACAGTACCTTAAGCAAGCCGGTCCGCGCAGCTTGCAGGTCCACAGCAGGTACGGGAGTCCGGCGCAGGTGAAGATCGTTCCGCCCCAGGGACCCATTTTTGGTCCACTGCACCGCAAGGTAGAAGGGGGAGGGGGACGCAGGGGACGCAGTGGGGAGGGGGACGCTGTGTGCGCAGTGCGCACGCAGGCTTCCCTTCCCCCCCTGCGCCGCCAGTCATAAGCGCGCAGGTCGGGGCGGGATATTTAAAAAAAATAAATCTATAAAAAAAAAAAAATCACAGCAAAATCCCGCGGCACCACGGCCAGTGGTGAACGGCACACACGTGTGCCGCGGCACCGCGGTTGGGAATCACTGCACTACAGGGATAATACAGCCAGATAACAGCACCGCGGAAGTGCGCATGCACTCGAAATGCGTCTGACATCTACTTGTACGTGTGCTGTTATCTAAAATAAAGCTGCATTCTTTGACGTGCTGGACCACTGGCTTTTGTTTGTTCCGTGGAGTGTGCCTGGCCGGGCACGGGTCCGAGCACCAATCTGGGTGAGGTGAGCTGAATCTTGCATTCTGTTTAGTGATGTCACAACACAGTGATAATACAGACAATGTTGTCACAATACAGGGATAATACAGCCAGTGATGCAGCACATTGATAATACAGCCAATGATGTCACAGTACAGGGATAGTACACACAGTGATATCATAGTAGAGGGGTAATACACAATACAGGGTTAATGTGCAATTCTAGAACAGTACAGGGTTAGAACTCACAATGGGTGGGCTGGCAGGGGACAGGGCACAATATTTATAGTGTCACCTGGCCTGCCTTTCATGCCATAACTATCTGTTCTGCTGCACTCTAGTCCTTCCTCTGATCCCAGCAGGCCCCCTTATGAGTCTGTGATCACATGACCAGCAGGGGGAGGAGCTGAGTCGGAGGCCGAGATCTCTGTGTGTATGGCAGTGTTTCCCAAGCAGGGTGCTTACAGATATAGCAAAACTACAACTCCCAGCATGTCCAGACAGTTTTTGCTCTCTCTGCATGCTGGGAGCTGTGGTTTTCAACAGCTGGAGGCACACTGCTTGGGAAACACTGCTGTATGGAGGCAGTGAAGGGGTCCATATATACACACACACAGGACAAGCTTTGTATGTCACAACAGAGCAGGTATATTTACCCTCCCCTGGCTCTTCACTCATGGCAGGGGCGGCTGGCAGTCCAGGCCGGCTATATGAGTCATCTGTGACAGTGGTGATTCATAATGATGCGCACAGTCCTCAAGCCACCTGCCGCCGCGGGCTCAGCTCGCCACCACTAGGGCAGTAGTGTTGGGTGGTGACTTCAACTGCCCCATTGAGGTGGACGGGCGCAGTTCTGGCACATCCACCAACCTGGACATGACGTCTAAGCTGCTGATTGAGATGGTGACAGAGGCATCCTTGCAGGACGTTGTTGGGTCCATCGGGAACGGCTCCATTAACTATACGTGAAGCCGCCCCCGATGGCTCGCTCCATTCTCGGATAGTCTTCATCTTCACTTCAAGAGCAGCCAGAAAGGTGTCGTCTCTATGGTCCCCTGCTTCTTCTCTGACCACAGGGCCATTCAATTTCGGGGGACTCTGGGCCATGGATTCCAACCTGGCCCAGGCTCCTGGAAGTTTAATTGTGCCCTGTTGGAGCAGAAGGAGGTCATGGAGGAACTTAGGAATGCGTACCTTGTATGGCGTAATGACAAATGTCTGTTTAACTGCATCAGCGATTGGTGGGAATATGTTAAAGTCGAGTTCCGTTGTTTCTTTCAGGCAAAAGGCAGACAACAGACGTGTTCGAATAAGTGGGACTTCAGGAAACTGCAGGACCTGCACCAGTGTAACTGGGACATCAGGGAGGAGCTAGAGGAGACCAAAAAGAGCCTGAAAAGGCACTTTGAGGAGGAATCCAAGCGAATCGTCTTTCGTTCCAAGGTGGAGAACCTGGAGGGTGAGAAGTGTAACTCTTTCTTTTTCAGGAAGCTCCATGCTGGCCACACGCCCCTGACTGAGCTACCAGATGAGACCGGACACATGAGGAGGGGCAAGGAGGAGGTGGTGGGGGTCGTCTCCGACTTCTACAGCAACCTCTACGCCCCCAAGTCATCTGACCCCGAAGCCGCCGAGAGGTTCCTGTCAGGTATCACTAACATTGTTGAGGTGCGGCGGCTATGGACAATCCCTTGACGGAGGGGGAGCTGCTCTCTGCCGCTAGATCCTATAAGCCCGGCAGGTCCCCGGGCAGTGGCGGTCTCCCGGCCGAGCTCTATGTAGCGCTGGGTGACCTGATCTGTCCAGACCTGTTGGAGGTGTACAAGGAGATGGGGGTGGGGGGCAGAATGCCTCCGTCGTTGAGGGAAGGGATAATCACGATCTTGTATAAGTGGAAGGGGAAAGATGTGACCTGAAAAACTGGTGTCCCATCTCTGGCCAACAGACTGAAATCTGTCATCGGGCAGATCGTCCATCCGGACCAGACCTGCGGCATTTCTGGTCACAGGATTGCTGACAGCCTTGCCCTTGTGAGAGACACGGTCCATTACATCCAGGACCGTCGTGGCCGCGCCGCCCTGGTCAGTTTGGATCAGGCGAAGGCGTTTGACCATGTCTCCCACGCATTCATGGGCAGGGCTTTGCGCAGGCTAGGTCTGGGGAAGATGTTTTGCTCTTTTGTTAACGTCATGTATTTTGATATTTACAGCACGGTATTGGTGAACGGCTGGAAGACTAACCCCTTTTCCATCCTTTCAGGGGTTAGACAAGGCTGCCCTCTTTCACCACATCTTTCTGTTTGTGTTATAGAGCTCTTCACTGAGACTATCCGGCAGAATGGAGAGATCAGAGGGATCACCGCACCAGGACCAGATTGCTACAAGGTCAAGTGCTCGCTCTACATGGATGACGTGCAGGGGCGGACACAGACAACAGAGGGCCCCTGTGCAAAGAATATGCCTGCCCCCCCCCCCCCCCCCAGGTAATATATTTGCTAGGTAAGCAGGTAGTACGTTTGCAAGTAGTAAATTAGGTAAGTAGAACACTCTCTAAGTAGGTAGGCAAGTAGTAAGTTTGCAAGTTATTTAGGCAGGTAGAAAGTTCAGTTGGTAGGAAGGCAAGTAAAAGGTTTGCCGCTTGGTAGGTAGGTTATCGTATATACTCGAGTATAAGCCGACCCGAATATAAGCCAAGGCCCCTAATTTCACCCCAAAATCCCAGGAAAAGTTATTGACTCGAGTATAAGCCTAGGGTGGGAAATACATCATCCCCCCCTGTCATCATCCAGACCCCCGTCATTAACACCCTCATCATCATCACCCTGTCATCATCCCCCCTTCATCAGCACCGCCTGTCATCATCCCCCCTTCATCATCCCCTTGTCATCATCCCACACCCCCCCTTCATCATCCCCTTGTCATCATCCCCACCCCCCTTCATCATCCCCTTGTCATCATCCTCTTGTCATCATCCCACACCCCCCCTTCAACATCCCCCTGTCATCATCCCACCCCCCCCCTTCATCATCCCCTTGTCATAATCCCACCCCCCCTTTCATCATCCCCTTGTCATCATCCCCTTGTCATCATCCCCACCCCCCTTCATCATCCCCTTGTCATCATCCTCTTGTCATCATCCCACACCTCCCCTTCAACATCCCCCTGTCATCATCCCACACCCCCCCTTCATCATCCCCTTGTCATAATCCCCCCCCTCATCATCCCCTTATCATCATCACCACATGTCATCATCATCACCGCTTGTCAAAGTCTGATACAGTGGTCTTCAAACTGCGGACCTCCAGATGTTTCAAAACTACAACTCCCAGCAAGCCCGGGCAGCCATCGGCTGCCCGGGCTTGCTGGGAGTTGTAGTTTTGAAACCTCTGGAGGTCCGCAGGTTGAAGACCACTGTGGCCTTCGACATCATCCAGCCCCCTCTCACCCCCTTTAGTTCTGTACTCACCTCCGCTCGGCGCTGGTCCGGTGCTGCAGGACTGTCCGGTGGGGAGGTCGTCCGGTGGGATAGTGGTTCCGGGCTGCCATCTTCACCGGGGGGCCTCTTCTCCGCGCTTCGGGCCCGGAATAAAGGCGTTGCCTTGACGATGACGCAGAGGGACGTTGGTAATGAACATACCTCTGCGTCGTCGTGAAGGCAACGTGACTATTCCGGGCCCGAAGCGCGGAGAAGAGGCCCCCCCGATGAAGATGGCAGCCCGGAACCACTATCCCATCGGACGACCTCCCCACCGGACAGTCCTGCAGCACCGGACCAGCGCCGAGCGGAAATGAGTACAGAACTAAAGGGGGTGAGAGGGGCTGGATGATGTCGAAGGCCGCAGTGGTCTTCAACCTGCGGACCTCCAGAGGCTTCAAAACTACAACTCCCAGCAAGTCCGGACAGCCGATGGCTGCCCGGGCTTGCTGGTAGTTGTAGTTTTGAAACCTCTGGAGGTCCGCAGGTTGAAGACCACTGAGGGCGGAGAGTTCACTCGAGTATAAGCCGAGGGGGGTGTTTTCAGCACGAAAAATCGTGCTGAAAAACTCGGCTTATACTCGAGTATATACGGTATACGTTTGTTAGGTAGGCAGGAAAAGCATTTGCTAGGTAGGTAATATGTTTGGTTGGTAGGTGGGTGGCCACGTTACATTTGGTAGGTAGGCCCTTAGTCCAGTGTTTTCCAAACAGGCTTTGGCTGTTTGGGCATGCTGGGAGTTGTAGTTTTGCAACAGCTGGAGGCACTCAGGTTGGGAAACACTAGACTAAGGGCCCAACTACCCACCAAAATGCCACCTTCTGCTGCAAAACTCTAACTTCCAGCTTAAGACTGTCCGAGCATGCTGGGAGTTGTAGTTTTGCAACAGATGGAGAGACAATGTTTCGAAAACACTGCCGTAGTTAGTGTTTCCCAACCTGGGGGCCTCCAGCTGTTGCAAAACTACAACTCCCAGCATGCCCGGACAGTCTTAAGCTGGGAGTTAGAGTTTTTCAACAGCTGGAGGCACCCAGGTTGGAAAACAATGGACTAAGGACCTACCTACCAAACCTGAGTGTCTCCAGCTGTTGCAGAACTATAACTCCCAGCATGCCTGGACAGCTAAAGAATGCTGGGAGTTGTAGTTTTGCAACAGCTGGAAGTCCCCAGGTTGGAAAATACTGACTAAAGCAGTGTTTTCAAAACAGTGTCTCTCCAGGTGGTCCAAAACTACAACTCCCAGCATTCCCAGACAGTCTCTAGCTTTCAAGGCATGCTGGAAGTTATAGTTTTGCAACAGCTGGAGGCACACTTATTTGTAAACACTGGTGTAACACTGGAGGCACACTGATTTGTAAAACTGGTGCTGAAACAATGATGACACTGAGCGCACCGTGATTCACTGACCTGCAGGAAAAGCAGAAGGCGGCGAACAGAGAACGGGACACCAATATTGGAGCAACGGGGGAGCATAGACAGTTGAGTTAGTTTCTTTTGGAATAATTTTCATCCCTGGCACAGTGGATAAAACTAAAATAAAATGCTAAAAAAGCCAGCAAGTAGAAGTAAAACGTCCGTCTTTATTCAGGGTTCTTCCTTAAAAGCCTTCACGGTGGCAGACAAACCGTGAACATATCAAAAATATGAAATATTGCACAAACAGAGGGGGGTCCCAAGCATGGCTGACGCGTTTCTGATCTATCGATCCTTACTCATAGCCTGTAGATCCTCAAATGAGGCACCCTTATATACTCCAGGGCATTTTCCCCATTCCCACAGGAAGGGGAGGGACAGGTCCACATCACATGTGCGCGTGATTAAAACCAAAACAAAAACATGGGACCAAACACAGATAAATTATTCGGAGACATATGAGTAATGTAATATTAAATCTGTTTTGCTATTTAGACCATGGGGTTGAATGCAATTCAAAAGATAAATCCACATGATTTCCCTATTGTGGAGGGATCGAATATGGTCACCTCCCCTTTTATTTAGGTTCACCTTCTCAATGCCTGAGAACCTGAGGGAAGTGGTGTCTGAATTATGATATATTAGAAAATGTTTAGATACGTTAGAAATGTTCGAGCTTAAAGGGCCAGCAGCATGTCTAATGTGCTCTTGCATGCGTTTTTTAAGGGACCTTTTGGTGGAACCCACATATGTTAAGTGACATTGTGTCCACATGATTTTATATAAAACAAAAGGGCTATCACAGTTTATAAAGTTGTGAATGACATGGCATTTGCCATCCACCGTACCTTCTATTTTCTGGCATTTTTCGGCAAAGGGACATACCACACACCGCAATTTACCGCACTTGTGGAAGCCCTTGGTGCTAATTCACTGGGTGGTAACACTAGCCGTGTCCACCATACTGGGAACAAGGAGATTGGATAGAGTAGGTGCCCGCCTCGCTGCCAATCTCACACCTGACTTTATAATCTCCCCTACCGTGGGATCTGTTGATAGCAAAGGTAAGTGTTTAATTACAATGCATTTGATGTCATTAAATTCTGGACTGTACGTGGTGACAAATGTAGGACAATCTTGTGATTCAGTTGGTTGCTTACTTGTAAAAAGGGATTTTCGATCCATAGGATCCACTCTCGACCGAGCTTTTTTCAAGAGCCATCCAGGGTAACCTCGAGCCGCCAGGCGTGTGCATGCTGCATCAGTTTCCCTGTGGTACACCTCGGCGGAAGAACTGTTCCGCTTAATTCGTATAAGTTCACCTACTGGTATGGCTCTTACTGTTTGTTTGGAATGGCATGAATTCGCCCTTAGGATGGTATTGCCTGATATCTTTTTTCTGTAAGGATCAACCTCAATTTTATTTGTATCAGGGTTGCCACGTAATATGACATCCAAAAAGGGGGTTTCACTTTTACACCATGTGTGGGTAAACGTAAGATTGAACCGATTATTATTGATATATGTCATGAATGCATCAACGGTCAGATGGTCAGACGACCAAATGATGACCACATCGTCTACATACCTCCCATACCATGCGAAGCATGTGGAAAATGGATTGGTGTCAGAAAAAATAAACTGCTCCTCCCACCAAACAACAAAAAGCTTAGCCCGAGCTGGTGATGACTTTGCTCCCATTGAAGCACCCGTGCGCTGCAAATAAAAATTGTTACCAAACATAAAATAATTGTGTTTTAACACAAAATCTACCACCTCAATAATGTAATGTCTCAAATCCACAGAATATTTAGAAAATCTCATCAGTATATCCAAGATAGCTGATAATGCCAGGTTTTGCGGAATACTGGAATAGAGCGATTCAATGTCGCTAGTAAGCCACGACAGAGAATCGCTCCATGTGAATTCATCCATGATTTTTAGCAAGTGCTTAGTGTCCTTGATATAACTTGGGCATTGCATAACCAGAGGTTGCAGTACTGAGTCCAACCACTCGGATAGGTGCTCGTTAAGGGATCCGATCCCCGCCACGATCGGACGCATCAGCGGCGGGAATCGGTCCTTATGCAGTTTGGGTAGCGAGTGGAAGATAGGAATAATTGGAGCAGGCACGAAAATATAATCCACTTCTTTTTAGGTCAAAATAGATCTGGCTTTCCCCTCTTCCGACAGAGTCAACAGTTCTTTTTTAAAAGGTTCAGTGGGATCCCCACAAAGTTCAAGGTAAGTTTTATCATCAGATAGTAGATTTTCATTTAAATTGATATACAGTCCCGTGTCCATACATACTACCGAGCCGCCTTTATCGGCGGATCGGATCGTCAAATTTTTGTTTTTCTTTAATTTCTTTATGGCAGCAGCCTCCTTTTTATTCAAATTAGGACATTACTTTTGATTACTTTCATGATAAGGTCCTGGAACCAATCAAAAATTTCTGGTCTGGTCTGTATGGGGTAAAAATTTTGGTTTTTAGTGGAGAAGGTATGTGCAGTATTCACTTCATCACAAATAGATATCCCACTATTTTCAAGGAGACAGATCTCTAAAAGCAATTTGTTCTGCTAATGTATGCAATAGTGGTAAATCAGGGTTTATAGAAAGTTGAGGTGGGTCCGATGGTTCATCAGCATTTTCCACAAAAAAATGTTTCTTAACTGTTAAAGTTCTTACAAATTTATTTATATCCAAAATTGTCCGATAAACATCAAAATGATGTGTAGGAGAGAAACCCAGTGCTTTCCACAGGACCGAGGTTTCTTCATCTGTAATGATTTGTGCAGAAATGTTGATGACTTGAAATTCCTCTTTTATTACTTTTTCCGTTTGTCCTTGTTACGCTCCGAAGCTCTTCTTCCTATGTGTTCTGCCACCGCGCCTTCCTCGTTTTTTGACTGTCTTCTCGCATTGCGATTCTTGTGAGTGTTCACATATTGCGGTTCTGAGTCCCCGCTAGTGTCCGTGGTATCTGAACAATCTGAATTTTCAGTAAACTCCTGGTCAGAAGAACTAAATTCACATGGAGCGAGTCGTGGCTTACTTGCGACATTGAATCCCTCTATTCCAGTATTCCACAAAACCTGGCATTATCAGCTATCTCGTTTTCTAAATATTCTGTGGATTTGAGACATTACATTATTGAGGTGGTAGATTTTGTGTTAAAACACAATTATTTTATGTTTGGTAACAATTTTTTTTTGCAGCGCACGGGTGCTTCAATGGGAGCAAAGTCATCACCAGCTCGGGCTAACCTTTTTGTTTTTTGGTGGGAGGAGCAGTTTATTTTTTCTGACACCAATCCATTTTCCACATGCCTCGCATGGTATGGGAGGTATGTAGACGATGTGGTCATCATTTGGTCATCTGACCATCTGACCGTTGATGCATTCATGACATATATCAATAATAATCGGTTCAATCTTAACCCCTTAAGGACCGGAGGTTTTTCCGTTTTTGCATTTTCGTTTTTTGCTCCTTGCCTTTAAAAAATCATAACTCTTTCAAATTTACACCTAAAAATCCATATGATGGCTTATTTTTTGCGCCACCAATTCTACTTTGTAATGACATCAGTCATTTTGCCCAAAAATCTATGGTGAAGCGGGAAAAAAAATCATTGTGCGACAAAATTGAAAAAAAAACGCTGTTTTGTAACTTTTGGGGGCTTCCGTTTCTACGTAGTACATTTTTCGGTAAAAATGACACCTGATATGTATTCTGTAGGTCCATACGATTAAAATGATACCCTACTTATATAGGTTTGATTTTGTCGGACTTTTGGAAAAAATCATAACTACATGCAGGAAAATTAATACGTTTAAAATTGTCATCTTCTGACCCCTATAACTTTTTTATTTTTCCGTGTATGGGGCAGTATGAGGGCTCATTTTTTGCGCCGTGATCTGAAGTTTTTAACGGTACCATTTTTGCATTGATAGGACTTATTGATCACTTTTTATTCATTTTTAAATGATATAAAAAGTGACCAAAAATGCACTATTTTGGACTTTGGAATTTTTTTGCGCGCACGCCATTGACCGAGCGGTTTAATTAATGATATATTTTTATAATTCGGACATTTCCGCACGCGGTGATACCACATATGTTTATTTTTATTTACACTGTTTTTTTTTTTATTGGAAAAGGGGGGTGATTCAAACTTTTAATAGGGGAGGAGTTAAATGATCTTTATTCACTTTTTTTTTTCACTTTTTTTTTGCAGTGTTATAGGTCCCATAGGGACCTATAACACTGCACACACTGATCTTCTATGTTGATCACTGGTTTCTCATAAGAAACCAGTGATCAACGATTCTGCCGCATGACTGCTCATGCCTGGATCTCAGGCACTGAGCAGTCATTCGGCGATCGGACAGCGAGGAGGCAGGAAGGGGCCCTCCCGCTGTCCTGTCAGCTGTTCGGGATGCCGCGATTAGCCGCGGCTATCCCGAACAGCCCGACTGAGCTAGCCGGGAACTTTCACTTTCACTTTTAGCCGCGCGGCTCAGCTTTGAGCGCGCGGCTAAAGGGTTAATAGCGCGCGGCGCCGCGATCGGCGCTGCGCGCTATTAGAGGCGGGTCCCGGCTTCACTATGACGCCGGGCCCGCCATGATATGACGCTGGGTTACTGTGTAACCCCGCGTTATATCAGAAGAGCAGGACCAATGACGTACCGGTACGTCATTGGTCCTTAAGGGGTTAAAGGGGTATTCCAGACAAAAACTTTTTTATATATATCAACTGGCTCCAGAAAGTTAAACAGATTTGTAAATTACTTCTATTAAAAAATCTTAATCCTTTTAGTACTTATGAGCTTCTGAAGTTAAGGTTGTTATTTTCTGTCTAAGTGCTCTCTGATGACACCTGTCTCGGGAAACGCCCAGTTTAGAAGAGGTTTGCTATGGGGGTATGCTAAACTGGGCGTTGCCCGAGACAGGTGTAATCAGAGAGGACTTAGACAGAAAAGAACAACCTTAACTTCAGAAGGTCATAAGTACTGAAAGGATTAAGATTTTTTAATAGAAGTAATTTACAAATCTGTTTAACTTTCTGGAGCCAGTTGATATATAAAAAAAAGTTTTGGCCTGGAATACCCCTTTAAGTCCCAGGATGCCCTTGGTCCTAGTGGGGTTAAGAGGTCAAAAGATTAAAATATATAAACTAAGAAGACACTGTGAAGTACGGGGATATACTCGGCAGGCCTGGAGAAATATTTTTCTAAAAGATGTTTTTATGTACTTGATGTATTTCTAGGTGTATATATATATGTATGTGTTTCTAGGTGTATATATATATGTATGTGTATGTATATATATATATATATATATATATATATATATATATATATATATATATATATATATGTCAAAGAAGAAAGCAGCACTCCTAAAGCGTGAGTAGGTGCCTCCAGCTAGGATCCGGGTCCAGGATCCTGCATACGTAGTTCCAAGGAAAATGCTGTGGCACTCAAGGTATGGTGAAAAAATGATAATGATGGTGTGAGACCATTGAAACGTTGCTCTTTGCACATTTGGGATGAATAAATAGTTTTCATTTTTTCACCATACCTTGAGTGCCACAGCATTTTCCTTGGAACTATACATTATATATATATATACACAAATCAAAAAAAATGTTGCAGTCTGTTGTAATACCGTTTTTATTGGACTAACAAAATTTTGTAGAGACAAGCTTTCAGGATTCCTCCCTTTATCAAGTCCAATAGTCAAGGACTAATGATCAAAGGACTTTATAAATTATCAGGGAGGAATCCCAAAAGTTTGTCTCTACAAAATTCTGTTAGTCCAATAAAAAAGGTATTACAATCTGCATCACTGGACTAATATGGCTACTCACATTTACTATACAGATATACACATACCTGAAGATGGTTTAGAACCCTGTGATGTCACACATGCTTGTGATGATGTCACCGTAAGCTGTACAAGGAGGTGCGCGCCGGCTGCAGTCTCTTCAGTGTGTTTTGCATTCACAACCTGTGGTGCAAAGTGTTTGTTAGAGAGTTTCTAGTTGCGATAGAGAATTCAAGATTTTGACCGTTCCTTGTCTGAAGAGAGAACCACAAGGTAAGTCTCAGCCTCTTCTATTCATACATACACAGGGCTTTTTGTTTGACAGTTTTTTTTTATTGCTGTTGCTTTTTTTTTAGCAAAAAAAAACAAGAAATTAATTTCCAAAAGAAATAACAAAAGTTATATTTCTCATAGCATTGTGACAATACTTGGCTTAGGCATTAAACATAATAAAACGCACAGATAGTATCATGACCAGAGCTTTTTCTTGCAAAACTGCTAAAATGCAATTATGCCCAAAAAAGCCCCCAAGAAAAAAGTCCTAATTCATGAAGTTCTAAAAGATATAAGTCTATGAGAAAGATTTGGTGGTGTAGTAAAAGAATAACAAAGATTAGGGCAGAAATATAATATTATATAATAGAATTCTGTGTGTACTAACAATAGAAATACTCCGGGTACTCCGAAAGGGAAAACATTTTTCAAATCAACTAGTGGCAGAAAGTCATATAGGGGACGGACAGATCTCAATGAGGTGGGGTAGGTTCATTATTAGTAAATGTATATAGCGGGATAGCCCAATTGTATCTACAGTATGAAGTTCACATGGCCCAGTGACCATACAGCCAAGCCCTTATAATCCGCCATTACTAGGACAGATTCAGGGTTATCAGATATTACTATGACCGGAGAGGTTCAGGTTTATCAGATATTACTAGGACCGGACAGGTTCAGGGTTATCAGATATTACTGGGAACGGAGAGGATCAGGGTTATCAGATATTACTAGGACCGGACAGGTTTAGGGTTATCAGATATTACTAGGACCGTACAGGTTCAGGGTTTTCAGATATTACTAGGACCGGACAGGTTCAGGGTTATCAGACATTGGTAACCTCAGGGAAGACGTCTCCATATAAAACACTTATAGAGAAGCGTCTTCTTCTGAGGCTGTGATGGTCTTAGTGTTATCTTGTGGTTGTGTGCTGGACATTTCTGCTCTGTATGAAGGATCTATTGTATAATGACAGGAATGATGACATGTTGTCTAATGTGTTCACTTATCTCTCTCTCTCTAGTGTTTTCAGGCTCTGACCTGTGACCATGGCCTCTCCACAAGACCCATTGCTGAAGGAGGAGGAAGAAGCAATGGAGGACCATAGTGATATGGATGTAGAAAAGGACGATATCCCTGAGAGGCAGAACCTGCCATCTCTAAGCGTGATGTCCACCGCACGTTCCATCATCACCGTAGTTATCCTCGCCTTTGTTAATTTGCTCATCTATGCAAATCGCTCCAGCGTGGCGGGGGTGCTGCCTTATATACAGAAAGCATATGACACCAATGCTAGTCTGTCCGGCTTATTGAATACATTGTTCATTGGAAGCTACGTGCTGGTCGCACCAATTGCCGGATATTTGGGCGACCACTGTAATAAGAAATATACTGTTTGCGCAGGAGTCATCGTTTGGCTGACCATGACACTTACCCTGTCATTCATCCCTGACGGGTACTTTCTGCTCTTCCTGCTGACGAGTGGACTGGTTGGAGCCGGAGAGGCGACTTTCTGCACCATCGCCCCCTCCATCATTGCAGACCTTTTTACAAGTGACCAGCGGACCCGTATGCTGAACGTGTTTTACTCCGTCATACCTGTAGGCTGCGGACTAGGATACATCATCGGGCCCAAAGTGACTGATGCAGCAAGGGGCGATTGGCACTGGGCATTTCGGGTCACCCCTGGCCTGGGCCTCATAGCTGTGGCTTTGATGCTTTTGGTCACAAAGGAGCTTCCAAGAACGACTACAAACGGGAAGAAGAACAACAAATCCCAGAAGTTTGCCAAATGGGCGACAGATCTGAAAAAACTATTTAAAAATCGAAGCTTCATGTTAACCACCATGGGATCGACGGCTGTATCCTTCATAGTGGGAGCCATAGGTGTATGGGGTCCGTCATACCTGACCCACGCACGAACACTCCTACAAGAGAAGGACCCTTGCCGTGCTGAACCGTGTGACTATCACGACATCCTAATATTTGGTGTGGTTACAGTCGTTTCCGGCATTCTGGGAGTTGTAGCAGGGACGGAGATAAGTAAAAGATATCGCAAATCCAACCCACGGGCGGACCCGCTTGTGTGTGGATGCGCGATGATGCTCTCTGCCCCTTTTCTTCTGTTGGCATTGACTTTTGGCAACATCAGCCTCGTTGCCACCAACATCTTCATCTTCATCGGAGAGACGCTTCTGTCAGTAAATTTCACCCTCATATCTGACATTATACTAAAAGTAGTAACTCCATGGAGGAGATCTTCAGCCCTGGCCGTGCAGATGACAATCTATCACCTCCTAGGTGACGCCGGCAGCCCGTACCTCATCGGCCTGATATCTGACACCTACGAACGAGGATATGCCAAATCCCCTCTTCTGAAATACCGCAGCCTGGAGTATGCCCTCATGACCTGCACCATAATGGCAGTCATCGGAGGGGCCTTCTTCATGGCCACGGCCCTATATATAGAGAGGGACGAAAAAGAAGCAGAGATGGAATCAGAACCTCCGTCATCCTCCTCCTCCTCACTGCTTCCTGCCGATGAGGACCGCGCTTCAGACTGAGGAAAAGTCATTGCTTACCTTTATCTCGTTTACTTCATTAAAAAAATTAAGAAAAAAATAACTGTTCTATGTTCCACTTTACCCCTTATTCTCTACCCAGGGGCGGACACAGACAGCAGAGGGCCCTTGTGCAAAGAATGTGCCTGTGCCCCCCCCCCCCCCAAAACATCAATTGTTCAGCACCCCCCCCTCCATGTGTCACTTACTCAGGTGGACCCCCATATGTCACTTGCTGTATAAGTTTCTAATTATTTATTAAGGCCTCCCATATGCCGCAGCTCATTCAAGCCCCCCACATTAGGTAGCATATATTCCCAACATAAGGTAGCATAGATTCCCCACATTAGGTAGCATAGTTTCCTCACATTAGGTAGCAGTTTCCCCACATTAGGTAGCGGTTTCCCCACATTAGGTAGCATAGTTTGCCCACATTAGGTAGCATAGTTTCCCCACATTAGGTAGCAGTTTCCCCACAATAGGTAGCACAGTTTCCCCACATTAGGTAACATAGTTTCCCCACATTAGGTAGCATAGTTTCCCCACATTAGGTAGCATAGTTTCCCCACATTAGGTAGCACAGATTCCCCACATTAGGTAGCATAGTTTCCCCACATTAGGTAGCACAGGTTCCCCACATTAGGTAGCACAGGTTCCCCACATCAGGTAACATAGTTTCCCCACATTAGGTAACATAGTTTCCCCACATTAGGTAGCATAGTTTGCCTACATTAGGTATCACAGATTCCCCACATTAGGTAGCATAGTTTCCCCACATTAGGTAGCACAGATTCCCCACATTAGGTAACATAGTTTCCCCACGTTAGGTAGCATAGCTTCCCCACATTAGGTAGCATAGTTTCCCCACATTAGGTAGCACAGATTCCCCACATTAGGTAACATAGTTTCCCCACATTAGGTAGCATAGATTCCTCACATTAGGTAGCCATAGCCCCCCCAAACACACAGACAAACACAGACACACACAGAGACACACTTACCTGCCCTGCACAGCGCTTCTCCTCTCCGGCAGCGGCCTGACGAGTGACTTCACTGACGTCCTCCTGAGCGGGTCTGCAGAAGTACGTCACTTGTGCGACGTCCCTCGTCAGACCCCGGTCGGCCGGAGGCAGACTCACTGTCTAAAGTGCCCGCTGAGCTATTATACCCCCCAGCTGCTTTAGAACAGTGAGCAGCGGCGGCGCCAACCCTACCATGAACCTACTAGGCACAAAAAAAAAGGGGGGCAGCAAAATGCCGCCCCTGAAAAGTGCCACCTGGGACTTATGGTCCCACCGGGTCCCATGGTAGGGCCGACCAGAGGCGGCTCTAGACTTTGTGAGGCCTTAAGCAAAACTTGAACATGAGGCCCTGCTTTATTTTCTGCTGAAATTACATGGTGGTCCGGCTGTGAGATGGTTATACTGTGACATCACTGTGTATTATCCCTGTAATGTGACATCACTGTGTATTATCTCTGTACTGTGCCATCACTGTGTATTATCCCTGTACTGTGACGTCACTGTGTATTATCTCTGTATTGTGCCATCACTCTGTGTATTATCCCTGTACTGTGACATCACTGTGTGTATTATCCCTGTACTGTGACATCACTGTGTATTATCCCTGTACTGTGACATCACTGTGTATTATCTCTGTACTGTGACATCACTGTGTATTGTCCCTGTACTGTGACATCACTGTGTGTATTATCCCTGTAATGTGACATCACTGTGTATTATCCCTGCACTGTGACATCACTCTGTATATTATCCCTGTACTGTGACATCACTGTGTGTATTATCCCTGTACTGTGACATCACTGTGTGTATTATCCCTGTACTGTGACATCACTGTGTATTATGCCTGTACTGTGACATCACTGTGTATTATCTTTGTACTGTGACATCACTGTGTATTATCCCTGTACTGTGACATCACTCTGTATATTATCCCTGTACTGTGACATCACTCTGTATATTATCCCTGTACTGTGACATCACTGTGTATTATTCCTGTACTGTGACATCACTGTGTATTATTCCTGTACTGTGACATCACTGTGTGTATTATCTCTGTACTGTGACATCACTGTGTATTATCCCTGTACTGTGACGTCACTGTGTATTATCCCTGTACTGTGACGTCACTGTGTATTATCCCTGTACTATGACATCACTGTGTATATTATCCCTCCCTGTACTGTGACATCACTGTGTGTATTATCTCTGTACTGTGACATCACTGTATATTGTCCCTGTACAGTGGTCCCTCAACATACGATGGTAATTCGTTCCAAACGACCCATCGTTTGTCGAATCCATCGTATGTTGAGGGATCCGTGCAATGTAAAGTATAGGAAGCTGTACTCACCTGTCTCCGTCGCTCCGGACCAGGTCCTCACCGCTCCCGATGCTGTCCCAGGGGCTCCCAAATGCGATGGCCCCGACATATAAAAGCCTGAGAGGCCATCGTATGTCGATTTTATCATATGTCGGGGCCATCGTAGGTCGGGGGGTTACTGTACTGTGACATCGCTGTGTGTATTATCTCTGTACTGTGACATCACTGTGTATTATCCCTGTACTGTGACATCACTGTGTGTATTATCTCTGTACTGTGACATCACTGTGTATTATCCCTGTACTGTGACATCACTGTGTATTGTCCCTGTAGTGTGACATCACTGTGTGTATTATCCCTGTAATGTGACATCACTGTGTATTATCCCTGTACTGTGACATCACTCTGTATATTCCTGTACTGTGACATCACTCTGTATATTATCCCTGTACTGTGACATCACTGTGTGGATTATCCCTGTACTGTGACATCACTGTGTGTATTATCTCTGTACTGTGACATCACTGTGTGTATTATCTCTGTACTGTGACATCACTGTGTGTATTATCTCTGTACTGTGACGTCACTCTGTATATTATCCCTGTACTGTGACATCACTCTGTATATTATCCCTGTACTGTGACATCACTGTGTATTATCCCTGTACTGTGACATCACTGTGTATTATTCCTGTACTGTGACATCACTGTGTATTATTCCTGTACTATGATGTCACTGTGTATTATCCCTGTACTATGACATCACTGTGTATATTATCCCTCCCTGTACTGTGACATCACTGTGAGTATTATCTCTGTACTGTGACATCACTGTGTGTATTATCTCTGTACTGTGACATCACTGTGTGCATTATCTCTGTACTGTGACATCACTGTGTATATTATCCCTGTACTGTGACATCACTGTGTATATTATCCCTGTACTGTGACATCATTGTGTGTATTATCCCTGTACTGTGACATCACTGTGTGTATTATCCCTGTACTGTGACATCACTGTGTGTATTATCCCCGTACTGTGACATCACTGTGTGTTATCTCTATACTGCAACATCACTGTTGATACTTACACTGCACTGTGACATCACTGTATATATTAAGCCTGTATACCCTAATGCCACTGTACATATTTACCTTGCACTGCGAGTGACAATACAGGGTAAATATGCACAGTGACATCACAGTTCAGAGTTAATATAAACAGTAATGTCTCTGTACAGGGACAATAAACAGTTTTGCCACTACAGGGTTAATAAACGCAGTGTTGTCACAGTAGAGGGTAACTATACAGTGATGTCATTGTATCGGGAAAATATACACAGTGAAGTCAGCATTCAAGAATAATAAACTGTGATGTCACTACAGGGTTGTTATACACAGTGACATCAAATCACAGGATGAAGCACAGTGATGTCACAGTTTATTATGAAGCACAGTGATGTCACAGTTTATTATGAAGCACAGTGATGTCACAGTTTATTATGAAGCACAGTGATGTCACAGTTTATTATGAAGCACAGTGATGTCACAGTTTACTATGAAGCACAGTGATGTCACAGTTTATTACGAAGCACAGTGATGTCACAGTTTATTACGAAGCACAGTGAGGTCACAGTTTATTACGAAGCACAGTGATGTCACAGAGACTACAGAATGTACAACTGTACGTGTGATAAAGATGGCGTGATGCTATCGAAACGTCACACATACATGGGGGAATAAAACACTTTGTTTTTGCACCTTATCTGGGAGTGCCGCTGGATCTTTAGTTTTGTAGATAGATAGCTAGATGATATATAGATAGATAAATAGATATGAGATAGATAGATATGAGATAGATAGATCAGTGTATCCCAACCAGGGGGCCTCTAGCTATTCCAAAACGACAACTCCCAGCATGTCTTTGGCTTTATGAGCATACTGGGAGTTGTAGTTTTGCAACAGCTGGAGGCCCCCTGGTTGGGAAACACTGCTGTATCTATCTATCAATCATCTATCTATCTATCCATCTATCTCCTATCTATCTATCTCATATCTATCTATCATCTATCTATCTATCTATATCATATCTATCATCTATCTATCTCTATCATATCTATCATCTATATCTATATCATATATATCATCTATCTATCTATCTATCTATCATCTATTAATCTATCTTTCTATCTATCTCATATCCATCTATATATCTATATATCATCTATCTATCTCTCATATCTATATAGTAGAAGGAGAGCAGCACCCAAGAAAAACAAAAATCATGCACGCAGAGTCCAGACCCGGGTCAGGGATCCATGTGTAAGCAGAAATTGGAAATATCCGCAGCACACTGAGTAGTAAAAATTCAAATAAGTTTTATTCCATCACAGTGGGGGTGTCCAGAACAACGTTTCAACCAGCTCCCTGGTCTTTTTCAAGCTCAGTATACAATGTGCACAACACACAATTTATAGGGGTACTAATCAAGTACCAAGATAAGTGTCAATCAAAGCATAACATCAATGTTACGCCGAGCGCTCCGGGTCCCCGTTCTTCCCCGGAGCGCTCGCCTCATTCTCGTTGCTGCAGCGCCCCGGTCAGATCCACTGACCGGGTGCGCTGCGGTACCGCCTCCAGCCGGGATGCGATTCGCGATGCGGGTGGCGCCCGCTCGCGATGCGCACCCCGGTCCCCGTACCTGACTCGCTCTCCGTCGGTCCTGTCCCGGCGCGCGCGGCTCCGCTCCCTAGGGCGCGCGCGCGCCGGGTCTCTGCGATTTAAAGGGCCAGTGCACCAATGTTGGTGCCTGGCCCAATCTTCCCAATTACCAATTAGTGTATCACCTGTGCACTTCCCTATATTACCTCACTTCCCCTGCACTCCCTTGCCGGATCTTGTTGCATTAGTGCCTAGTGAAAGCGTTCCCTTGTCTGTTCCTAGCCAGTGTTCCTGACCTCCTGCCGTTGCCCCTGACTACGATCCTTGCCGCCTGCCCTCGACCTTCTGCTACGTCCGACCTTGCTTCTGCCTACTCCCTTGTACCTCGCCTATCTTCAGCAGTCAGAGAGGTGAGCCGTTGCTAGTGGATACGACCTGGTCACTACCGCCGCAGCAAGACCATCCCGCTTTGCGGCGGGCTCTGGTGAAAACCTGTAGTGGCTTAGAACCGGTCCACTAGCGCGGTCCTCGCCAATCCCTCTCTGGCACAGAGGATCCACCTCCTGCCAGCCGGCATCGTGACAGTAGATCCGGCCATGGATCCCGCTGAAGATCCTACACTGGTCGCCCAGCTAGCCCTAAAGATCGCCCAACGAGATCAACAGCTGGCATACTTGACCTCCGAGGCACTGCGTCTTCAGTCACAGATACAGCAGCTGCAGCCGCAGATACAGCAACTTCAATCACAGCTACAGCTGCAACTACCATCTCCTCCGCCGGCTCCTGCAACTCCTCCGCAGCAACCGGCCGTTCCTAACCCCTGCTTGTCCCTGCCGGACAAATTTGGCGTAAAGATCGCCCAACGAGATCAACAGCTGGCATACTTGATCTCCGAGACACAGCGTCATCAGTCACAGATACAGCAGCTGCTGCCGCAGATACAGCAACTTCAGTCACAGCTACAGCTGCAACAACTATCTCCTCCGCCGGCTCCTGCAACTCCTCCGCAGCAACCGGCCGTTCTTAACCCCTGCTTGTCCCTGCCGGACAAATTTGATGGGGACCGCAATGATTCTGCCACAGCCACAGTCCAGTCCTTCTTCGCTGAGGTCCGTGGTGTCTTCGAGGAGCCTGCCCGAGCTTCTTCTGCCGAGATTGCCCTGCTGAACCTGGCCCAGGGTGTTTCTTCCGTTGGCGAGTACGCCATTCAGTTCCGTGCTCTTGCTTACGAGTTGTCCTGGAATAGTGAGGTTCTCTGCGCGACCTTTAAAAAAGGCCTATCCAGCAACATTAAAGATGTTCTGGCCGCACGAGAGACTCCTGCTGACCTACATGAACTCATTCATCTTGCCACTCGCATTGACATGCGTTCTTCCGGATGGCGTCTGGAGCTCCGCCTGGATATGGACTTTGTTCGCACGAAGCGTTTTTTCTCCCCGGCTCCTCTCTCCTCTGGTCCTCTGCAATCCGTTCCTGTGCTTCCCGCCGCGGAGGCTATGCAAGTTGACCGGTCTCGCTTGACACCTCAAGAGAGGACACGACGCCGCATGGAGAATCTTTGCCTGTACTATGCCGGTACCGAACACTTCCTGAAGGATTGTCCTACCCGTCCTCCCCGCCTGGAAAGACGTACGCTGACTCCGCACAAAGGTGACACAGTTCTTGATGTCAACTCTGCTTCTCCACGCCTTACTGTGCCTGTGCGGATATCTGCCTCTACCTTCTCCTTCTCTACCATGGTCTTCTTGGATTCCGGATCTGCAGGAAAAATTTTTTTGGCCTCTCTTATCAACAGGTTCTACGTCCCTGTGACCAGTCTCGCCAGACCCCTCTACATCTATTGTTTTAACAATAAAAGATTGGACTGTCTCGTGCGTTTCCGCACAGAACCCCTCCTAATGTGCATCGGACCTCATCTCGGAAAAATTAAGTTTTTTTTCCTCAGGTTCTTTGGCCCCAAGAAGAGGGGGAGACCCAAGGGGGGGGGTACTGTTACGCCGAGCGCTCCGGGTCCCCGTTCTTCCCCGGAGCGCTCGCCTCATTCTCGTTGCTGCAGCGCCCCGGTCAGATCCACTGACCGGGTGCGCTGCGGTACCGCCTCCAGCCGGGATGCGATTCGCGATGCGGGTGGCGCCCGCTCGCGATGCGCACCCCGGTCCCCGTACCTGACTCGCTCTCCGTCGGTCCTGTCCCGGCGCGCGCGGCTCCGCTCCCTAGGGCGCGCGCGCGCCGGGTCTCTGCGATTTAAAGGGCCAGTGCACCAATGTTGGTGCCTGGCCCAATCTTCCCAATTACCAATTAGTGTATCACCTGTGCACTTCCCTATATTACCTCACTTCCCCTGCACTCCCTTGCCGGATCTTGTTGCATTAGTGCCTAGTGAAAGCGTTCCCTTGTCTGTTCCTAGCCCGTGTTCCTGACCTCCTGCCGTTGCCCCTGACTACGATCCTTGCCGCCTGCCCTCGACCTTCTGCTACGTCCGACCTTGCTTCTGCCTACTCCCTTGTACCTCGCCTATCTTCAGCAGTCAGAGAGGTGAGCCGTTGCTAGTGGATACGACCTGGTCACTACCGCCGCAGCAAGACCATCCCGCTTTGCGGCGGGCTCTGGTGAAAACCTGTAGTGGCTTAGAACCGGTCCACTAGCGCGGTCCTCGCCAATCCCTCTCTGGCACAGAGGATCCACCTCCTGCCAGCCGGCATCGTGACAATCAAATACAGTATAAAAAAGAATCACTCACAAAATTATAATCAAATACATCATACAGAAGTAGTGAAAATATGCAAATCAATCCATCATTATTTCAAAAGTGTACATAAATACTGTGCTATGTGTACCAATACCTTAATAGGTATCCGATTATATAAATCAGACACCTGTGTGAAAGTTAAAAACAAAGCAGTTGCTAGGGGAAGCTCACTCACCCGGACAAACTCTGGCTTGTAAACAAAGAGACTGCGCGTGCGCGGCGGCCCAAGTCGCCGTACATGGCGCAACATTAGAAGTAACTTCCTGTTGTTGTCTATGGGCGGGTTCAGAGCACGTCCACTCGACAACTTCCGCTTACATGGGCGTAATCAGAGCGCGTTCGTTAGCATGGCAACGCGTCACTGGTCCCCAGCGCATGCGCAACGGACACCAACCCTCGAGACCAAGTCCCGACAGAAGGCATCAGCCACGCAGGCGCAAACGGTCCAGTATATCACATGTATGAACAGATATGGGAACTTAATAGCCTTAATGAAATAACAAAATCCCTCACAGAGAATAGCACAAAGATAGAATAGAAAAATAGAGAAATAGAAAAAAATATGTATAGTATAAAAAACTAAATAAAGAATAAATAAAGGAAGTAAAAAATAAAAATAAAAATAAAATTAAAAATATTTTTATTTTTATTTTTTACTTCCTTTATTCTTTATTTAGTTTTTTATACTATACATATTTTTTTCTATTTCTCTATTTTTCTATTCTATCTTTGTGCTATTCTCTGTGAGGGATTTTGTTATTTCATTAAGGCTATTAAGTTCCCATATCTGTTCATACATGTGATATACTGGACCGTTTGCGCCTGCGTGGCTGATGCCTTCTGTCGGGACTTGGTCTCGAGGGTTGGTGTCCGTTGCGCATGCGCTGGGGACCAGTGACGCGTTGCCATGCTAACGAACGCGCTCTGATTACGCCCATGTAAGCGGAAGTTGTCGAGTGGACGTGCTCTGAACCCGCCCATAGACAACAACAGGAAGTTACTTCTAATGTTGCGCCATGTACGGCGACTTGGGCCGCCGTGCACGCGCAGTCTCTTTGTTTACAAGCCAGAGTTTGTCCGGGTGAGTGAGCTTCCCCTAGCAACTGCTTTGTTTTTAACTTTCACACAGGTGTCTGATTTATATAATCGGATACCTATTAAGGTATTGGTACACATAGCACAGTATTTATGTACACTTTTGAAATAATGATGGATTGATTTGCATATTTTCACTACTTCTGTATGATGTATTTGATTATAATTTTGTGAATGATTCTTTTTTATACTGTATTTGATGTTATGCTTTGATTGACACTTATCTTGGTACTTGATTAGTACCCCTATAAATTGTGTGTTGTGCACATTGTATACTGAGCTTGAAAAAGACCAGGGAGCTGGTTGAAACGTTGTTCTGGACACCCCCACTGTGATGGAATAAAACTTGTTTGAATTTTTACTACTCAGTGTGCTGCGGATATTTCCAATTTCTTTTTATCTCTCATATCTATCTATCTTTCATCTATCTCTTATCTATCTGAGATAGAGATTAGATAGATAAATAGAAAGATAGATAGATACATAAATAGATTGATATAGATAGATGGATAGATAGATAGATATGATATAGATAGATAGATAGATAGATAGATAGATATGAGATAGATAGATAGATAGATAGGAGATAGATAGATAGATAGGAGATAGATAGATAGATAGATAGATAGATAGATAGGAGAGAGATAGATAGATAGATAGATAGATAGGAGATAGGAGATAGATAGATAGATAGGAGATAGATAGATAGGAGATAGATAGATAGGAGATAGATAGATAGGAGATAGATAGATAGGAGATTGAGAGAGATAGATAGATAGGAGATAGAGAGATAGATAGATAGGAGATAGATAGATAGATAGATCAGTGTATCCCAACCAGGGGGTCTCTAGCTATTCCAAAACGACAACTCCCAGCATGTCTTTGGCTTTATGAGCATACTGGGAGTTGTAGTTTTTAAACAGCTGGAGGCCCCCTGGCTGGGAAACACTGCTGTATCTATCAATCATCTATCTATCCATCTATCTCCTATCTATCTATCTATCTATCTATATCATATCTATCATCTATCTATCATCTATTAATCTATCTTTCTATCTATCTCATATCTATCTATATATCTATATATCATCTATCTCCTATCTATCTATATCATATCTATCTATCATCTATCTATCTATATCATATCTATCATCTATCTATCATCTATTAATCTATCTTTCTATCTATCTCATGTCTAGCTATATATCTATATATCATCTATCTATCTATCTCTCATATCTATCTATCTATCTATCTATCTTTCATCTATCTCTCATCTATCTGAGATAGATATGAGATAGATAAATAGAAAGATAGATAGATACATAAATAGATGGATATGGATAGATAGATATGATATAGATAGATAGATAGATATGATATAGATAGATATGAGATAGATAGATAGATAGGAGATAGATGGATAGATAGATAAAAAAAAAAAAAAAAAAAAAAAAACTCCAGACGAGCAGCACAACAAAATGAAGAAAACCAATGCAATGGTGCACGCTGGGTGTGGACCTTGGTGAGAGGATCACTTGTACTAGAAAAAAGCAAGAGACCAGCAGCACACAGAACAATTAGTGCAAAAAAAAGGTGGAGATTTATTGCATTATCCCAGTGTACAAGCTCCTTGAGAACGGCGACGAGAGGTCGCTGAAACGTCGCTTCTTTTGTACACTGGGATAATGCAATAAATCTCGCTTCTTTTGTACACTGGGATAATGCAATAAATCTCCACCTTTTTGGCACTCATTTTTCTGTGTGCTGCTGGTCTCTTGATTTTTTTTTATTTGCATAGATAGATAGATAATAGATAGATGATTGATATAGATCAGTGTTTCCCAACTAGGGGGGCCTCCAGCTGTTGCAAAACTACAACTCCCAGTATGCTCATAAAGTCAAAGGAATGCTGGGAGTTGTAGTTTTGCAACAGCTGGAGGCCCCCTGGTTGGGAAACTGATCTATCTATCTATATCATATAAATGTATCTATATCAAATCCATCTATCTATATCATATCCATCTATCTCCTAATCTAATCTATCTATCTGTCTATATCATATCTATCTATCATCTATCTATCTATATCATATCTATGTATCTATCATCTATCTATCGATCTATCATCTATCTATCCATCTATTTATGTATCTTTCTATATATCATCTCTCTATCTATATATCATCTATCTTTCTATCTATCTCACATCTATATATATATATATATATATATATATATATTTATGTATCTATCTATCTATATTTCATCCATCTACCTATCTCTCATATCTATTTATCTATCTATCTCTCATCTATCTGAGATAGATAGATAGATAGATAGATAGATATGAGATAGATAGATAGATAGATAGATATGAGATAGATAGATAGATAGATAGATATGAGATAGATAGATAGATAGATAGATAGATATGAGATAGATAGATAGATATGAGATAGATATGAGATGAGATAGATCAGTGTTTCCCAACCTGGGGGCCTCCAGCTGTAGCAAAACTACAACTCCCAGTATGCTCATAAAGCCAAAGGAATGCTGGGAGTTGTAGTTTTGCAACAGCTGGAGGCCCCCTGGTTGGGAAACACTGAACTACCTCCCACTGTCTCCTACAACTTTCCCCCTCTCCCCCAAGCAAGTTACTTACTTTAAAAGGGCAGCATGAGCAGTGGGCAGTGGGCAGGTAAGTCTTCCATACTGGTGGTGTCCGGGCCTGTATACACACAGCGGGCCTGCTCCACAAGGTCCAGCATACAGGGGAGTGAGAGAGGGGGAGGAGCTTCCTGTCTGCTCTTCCCAGTCTGCATAGCGCGGCCCCTGCGTGGTGACAGGGCTGCAGGCTGAAGGTTTATTTAAAAAAAGGATGCCGGAGTAGATGGCTCCGGGGGGGCGGGGGGTGCAGCGGGGGCTCGGGCCCCTTACTGGTGGCCATGAGAGCTGCTAGTGACCTACTGCTGCTAGGGGGGGCACAAGGGGGGGGGAAATCATGATGTAGGGGGGGCAGTGGCCCCCTCTGGCCCCCCTAACCCCGCCCCCCCAGAGACGCCACTGGCTGCAGGTGTGGTTGAACGCAGCATCCATCCGGGTGCTGTCAAACTTGCTGTGGTCGGGGAGTATGCGGTGGTATGTGGCCTAATGATCGCCTCTGGGGCCGGACCTGGAGAGGGCATCGGGCCCCCTCTCACGCTGGGCCCCTGTGCAGCTGAACCGGCTGCACAGGCGATATGTCCGCCCCTGATGACGTGACCGTCTTCTGCGCTGACCAGCGTTCGGTGACTGCACTCGTCCAGACCTGCGAGGACTTCAGCAGAGCTTCGGGGGCAAAAGTCAACTGCGGGAAGTCAGAAGCCATGCTCTTTGGGGAATGGCACCTGGCCTCTTCCGCCCCCTTCCCCTTTATTGTTTAGCCGGACTTCATTCAAATTCTTGGAGTCTGGTTCGGGAAGGAAGGAGCGGCCCTTAAGTCTTGGCAAGACCGACTAGGAAAGATGAACTCTAAGATCGGACTGTGGAGCTCCAGAAAGCTCTCTATTGAAGGCAAAGCACTTGTCCTGCGGAGTGAAGTTTTGCCTGTGCTCCAGTATACCTTACAGGCCTGGCCTCCCCATACCACCGTTTGCAAGGCCATCACCCGGACAGTGCGTCGCTTCATCTGGGGCAAAATGGACATAGTCAAGAGGACTATGATGTACAAGGATCCCAGCAAGGGTGGGAAGGGAATACCCGATATCCCCACTCTGCTGAGGGCCTCCTTTGCATGTGTTAGCGTGCAGCGGACTATTGTTGAAAAGACTGGCTCAGCGGGCAGGTCAATGTCTCGCTTGTTTCTCATGCCCTTCTGGAGACAGCTGGGCTGGGACAGGTGGAACAGCTCCATCCCTTACAACTGGAACGCTCCCTGGTTCTATGGGGATGTTGTCCGGTTTGTGAGGGAGCACCAGCTGGAAGGACTGAAACCTGACCTAAGGAAGCCAAAGACAATCTACAAGCTCATCCGAGCTAAGGACTTGACTGAGCTGGTTCCGGGACTCCCCGCAGCCACTGCAGAGACAGTTTGGACTAATGTGGCCTCAAAGCGGCTTACCAATGAACACAAGGACTTGTCGTGGTTGGCCGTCAAGGGAGGACTCTCTCTCAGGTCGTTCATGCATGCCCGCAACCTGTGCACAACCTGGTACTACCCCCGGTGCGCCTACGTGGCGTGTTTTGGCAGTGCCCCTTTGCACAGGGTCTGTTGGACACCCTGGAACATGAACTCAGAGGCTCTGTACCCAGGAACTGCCTATCGTACCATTCGGTGGTTTACGGTCTGTTCCCTGGGACCCACGACGTGGAGGCCATCCAGGAGGCTTGGCGCCTTATGAACTGTTTTAAGGTCGCAGTGTGGCTTGCCAGGAACTGCCTCGTGATCAACAGGGAGAACATGTCCATCCGGGACTGCCACAGATTCCTCAAGAGCCTGCTTAGAGACTATTCCATCTTGGACAGCCCGGCCGTCAATGAGGAAGAAGAGGAGTGAAGACCCCTCTCCTTCTCCCATGTCTCCTTGAAGATACAGCGCAGCATTTTGGCCCTGTGATCCGCCCCCTCCCCACCCCCACATAGTCGCCCACACCCCTACCCCGATCACAGATTGTATTGTTTTGTTATTCGATCTCTTGTGCTTTTCTATTACAGGATTGAGCGGAGTGTTAGAGTAGCATGATGTGCGATGTATAGCTTAGGGAACTTTTGCTGTGTTTTGTACTGTCATGCTTTGTGTGATTGTAATTTATTGTATGAATTGTAATGACTGAACGGACAATAAAGCGGACAGTCATTTTACCCAAAAATCTACGACGAAATGGAAAAATAAAATCGTGCGACAAAATTGAAGAAAAAACACCATTTTGGGGGCTTCCGTTTTCTACGTAGTACATTTTTCGGTAAAAATTCTGTAGGTCCATACGATTAAAATGATACCTTACTTATTTAGGTTTGATTTTGTCGTACTTCTGGAAAAAATCATAACTACATGAAGGAAAATTATTATGTTTAAAATTGTAATTTCTGACCCCTATAACTTTTTTTTTTTTTGCGTATGGGGTGGTATGAGGGCTCATTTTTTGCGCCATGATCTGAAGTTTATAGCGGACCATTGTTGTATTGATCGGACTTTTTGATCGCTTTTTATTCATTTTTCTATTAAATAAAAAGTGACCAAAAAGACACTATTTTGGACTTTGGAATTTTTTTGCGCGTACACCATTGACCGTGCTGTTTAATTAACGATATATTTTTATAATTCGGACATTTCCACACATGGCGATACCACATATGTTTATTTTTATTTTCACTGTTTGTTTTTTTTTATGGGAAAAGGGAGGTGATTCAAACTTTTCTTAGGGAAGGGGTTAAATGATCTTCATTCACTTTTTTTTTTTCAAACTATTTTTTTGCAGTGTTACAGCTCCCATAGGGGGCTATAACACTGCACACACTGATCTTTTACATTGATCAATGGTTTCTCATAGGAAACCATTGATCAATGAGTCTGCTGCTTAACTGTTCATGCCTGGATCTCAGGCACTGAGCAGTTATTCGGCGATCGGACAACAGGAGGCAGATAAGGGGACCCTCCTGCTGTCCTACAGCTGTTCAGGATGCCGAGATTTCACAGCGGCGATCCCGAACAGCTCCCTTAGCTAACCAGTATTGGTTTACTTTCACTTTAGACGCAGCATTCAACTTTGATCAGTGCTGCGCGCTATTAGCCACGGGTCCCGGCCGTTGTTAACTGTGGCTACGCGTTATAGAAAGGGAAAGGGCTGAGGATGTACTGGTACGTCCCTGGTCCTTAAGGGGTTAAAAGGAAAAAGACCTACAACCACCCATTATGACAAAAGCAAGTTACAAGCTGTATGAATTGACACAACATTTATGTAGTGTTTAAAATCCCACCTCCTTAGGTACTTGTGAATGCATTTTTAGGGTATGCTCATAGAGTAAAACTGCTTTAAAAAACAATAGTAATTCTTTAAAAAATGCATGTTTGTAAAAATCCAAATTGTTGTCACATGGACAATCCCAGTTGTGCTGACTTATAGTTAATAGTTATTTTGTTTATGTCAAAAGAAAAACCCAGCTCCAGAACCAGTACCGAAACAAACATGTAATTCCAGCTTAACCACTTAGGGACAAAGGGCGTACAGGTACACCCCGGTACTTAAGGACCAAGGGCGTACATGTACGCCCGTGGGAATTTCGGTCCCGCCATGTGTCAGATGGGGACCGGACCGGGATGCCTGATGAAATCATTCAGCAGGCATCCCGTGACAATGCCCAGGGGGTCCTGAGACCCCCCCCCCCCCCCATGTTGGCGATCGCCGCAGTTCGCTAGTGAATTCACACCGGCGATCTGCGGTGATTCCAGTCATACGAGGCACGTGTGACCTGATGAACCGGAATTAGAAGATGATCAGCGGAGTACTATACACCGCCAATCACCTCCTGTAGCTAGGGCAGTGTTTCTCAATTCCAGTCCTCAGGGCCCCCTAACAGGTCATGTTTTCAGGATTTCCTTAGTCTTTCACAGGTGATATAATTGTGGTGATGCCTGATTCACTGACCATAATTATGTCACCTGTGAAAGACTTAGTAAATCAGGAAAACATGACCTGTTAGGGGGCCCTGAGGACTGGAATTGAGAAACACTGAGCTAGGGGGAGGTCACCTCCCCAAGAGCGCTTCTATTGGTTGGACGATCATCCGACCAATAGCAGCTGGCAGAGGAGGGGTTAATGACCCCTTCTCTCAGCTCTGCTAGCCCACCGAGTTCAGTCAGCGGGCAGAGCTGAGAGAAGGAGCCAGGGACCCCCCCCCTCTCTGTGAAGATTTGTGCCCCTCAGGACTGAAGAAGTGTCCTCCAGTGTACAATAGATCAGGGTAAGTTTCCAATACAGGGAATGGTAAGAGTTAAAAAAAAAAGTAAAACAAAAAATCCCCCCCCCCCCCGGATCCCCTAATAGGTCCTCAAGGGTCCGCAGCAGATTTTGCAGCTCGACCCGGGCCCTAGGGTTTCAGGGTGCTGCATTTAGCCCCCCCCCCCTTTTTTTTCTGTCCGCAGCGTTTTTTTTGTATTATAATGGTGTGTGATCTGTAATATTATAGTTATATAATATACGTTATATATAGTATATACCAAACACACACACTACACACTTGAAATAGACAATTTTTGTTATTTTTTCAGTTATGACTTTCTCAATCATATGGTGGAGCAAACAAACTTGTACGCCCAGCAGTTCATTGGCTACAACCCTGATTCGCTTTTGGCTAGGCCCAATGAATGGTACGCCATCAGTGCAGCCAAAATGAGGACATTTTGGGGCCTAGTGCTGCATATGGGCCTAGTCAAAAAAAACAAGTGTCAGGCAGTACTGGAGCAGGGACAACCTCTACCAGACCCTGCTTTACAGTATGGTCATGGCACCGAGACGGTTCGAGGCCATTCGGAAATGCCTCCATTACACTGATAATGCGGCATGTCCCCCCCCCCCCCAAAGTGATCCTGCCTATATGACCGGCTTTACAAAGTGAGGCTCGTCATAGATCACTTTGGGGTCACATTTTTAGATCCCTATGTACCGCTCGGGGAGCTCTCGGTAGATGAGTCTCTTATCAGTTTTAACCCCTTAAGGACACATGACGTACTGGAACGTCATGTTTCCGCTCCCGATCTATAACGCCGTGGCCCCGCATCATAGCGGGTCGGGCCTCTATTAACCCTTTAAAGTGAAACTGGAACCATGCCGGTTAGCTCAGTGGGCTGTTCGGGATAGCCGCGGCGAAATCGCGGCATCCCGAACAGCTTACAGGACAGCAGGAGGGCCCCTACCTGCCTCCTCGCTGTCTGATCGCCGAATGACTGCTCAGTGCCTGAGATCCAGGCATGAGCAGTCAAGCGGCAGAATCATCGATCACTGGTTTCTTATGAGAAACCAGTGATCAATGTGAAAGATCAGTGTGTGCAGTGTTATAGGTCTCTATGGGAGCTATAACACTGCAAAAAAAAGTGGAAAAAAAGTGAATAAATATCATTTAACCCCTTCCCTATTAAAAGTTTGAATCACCCCCCTTTTCCCATAAAAAAAAACAGTGTAAATAAAAATAAAAATAAACATATATGGTATCGCCGCGTGCGGAAATGTCCGAATTATAAAAATGTATTATTAATTAAACCGCACGGTCAATGGCGTGCGCGCAAAAAAATTCCAAAGTCCATCAATAAGCCCTATCAATGCAAAGATGGTACCGTTAAAAACTTCAGATCACGGCGCAAAAAATGAGCCCTCATACCGCCCCATACACGGAAAAAAAAAAAAGTTATAGGGGTCAGAAATGACAATTTTAAACGTATTCATTTTCCTGCATGAAGTTATGATTTTTTCCAGAAGTACGACAAAATCAAACCTATCATTTTAACCGTATGGACCTACAGAATAAATATCAGGTGTCATTTTTACCGAAAATTGTACTACGTAGAAACGGAAGCCCCCAAAAGTTACAAAACAGCGGGGTTTTTTTTCAATTTGTCTCACAATGATTTTTTTTTCTGTTTCACCGTAGATTTTTGGGTACAATGACTGATGTCATTACAAAGTAGAATTGGTGGCGCAAAAAAAAAAAGCCATCATATGGATTTTTAGGTGCAAAATTGAAAGAGTTATGATTTTTTAAAGGCAAGGAGCAAAAAACGAAAATGCAAAAACGGAAAAAACCCCGGTCCTTAAGGGGTTAAGGGGATTCTCAACTGACACCAGTATATTCCCCCGAAGCAGGCGTGGTATGGCATGAAACTCTACAAACTTTGTGAGAGTACCTCCGGGTACACTTACAAGTTTAGAGTATGTGAGGGATGAGATTCCTGTATTGAACCCCCAGAATGTCCACCCACTCTGGGCGTTAGCGGGAAAATCGTTTGGGACATTGTGCACCCAATGCTGCATAAGGGTTACCCCCTTTACATGGACAATTTTTATACCAGCATCCCTCTGTTCACATCCCTTGCTGCCAGATCCACTTCTGCTTGTGGGACTTTGCGGAAGAACCAGAGAGGCGTCCCTCTAAATTTACTCCAGACAGCTATGCCCAAAGTGAGTCCAGTGCCCTTACCCATGAAAACCTGTTGCTGGTCACGTATAAGGATTTTTCATGGTAATAGCAGCTCACCTGTCCCTGTGCGAGGTACCACAACAACGGTCCTCCAGCCTGATTGTATTCTGGACTACAATCAGTATATAGGGGGAGTTGATCTTTCTAATCAAGTCCTCAAGCCATACAACGCCATGCGGAAAACACGGGTATGGTACAAAAAAGATGCGGTCTACTTGGTACAGGTTGCCATGTACAACTCTTTTGTACCATCCCAGTACGCTGGGAACACAGGGACATTCCTCCTTCCCAAGGAGTTATAGGTGCCGGGATCCTCCCAGGCCAGCACTTTCCAGGTGAGGTCCCCCACACTGGAAAGAAGGGACGATCCCAGAAAAAACGCAGAGTGTGTCACAAGAGGGGGATACGGAAGGACACCACCACTCGGTGTGACACTTGCCCCGATCATCCGGGCCTCTGCATTAAAAACTGCTTCAGGGAGTATCACACTTCCATAAAGCACTAAATTATCCATTTTCACTTAAATTTCCCATAATTTTACCCCAATGTACCAAGTCCAGAGTACATTCCAAATTTTAATCCCATAAACCACTAAATTGCCCAAAAAAACTCTTCTATCTAGAAATTTATGCTGAAATTTTCTTTTGTTACCACTTGTGAAAATGAAAAATTTGGGGTAACCCCACCATTTTAGTGTAAAAAATCAAATTTTTCCTTTTCACATCCCACTTTAATGAACATTTATCAAACACATGTGGGGTGTTAAGGCTCACTGCACTGCTTGTTACGTTCCTTGAGGGGTGTAGTTTCCAAATTAGTGTGCCATGTGTTTTTTTTTTTTCTTTTTTTTTTTTGCTGTTCTGGCACCATAGGGGCTTCCTAAATATGACATGTCCCCCAAAAACCATTTCAGCAAATTTTGCTTTCCAAAAGCCAAATGTGACTCCTTCTCTCCTGAACATTGTAGTGCGCCCTCAGTGCACTTGTCGTCCACACATGAGGTATTTACATACTCAGAAGAAATGGGATTACAAATTTTGGGGGGCATTTTCTCCTATTACCCCTTGTAAAAATGTTAAATTTGGGGAAAAACTAGCATTTTAGTGAAAAAAAAAATCAATTACACATCCAACTCTAACAAAAAGTCGTCAAACACCTGTGGGATGTTAAGGCTCACTGTACCTCTTGTTACGTTCCTTGAGGGGTTTAGTTTCCAAAATAGTATGCCATGTGTTTTTTGTTTTGTTTTTTTTGCTGTTCTGGCACCATAGGGGCTTCCTAAATGTGACATGCCCCCCAAAAACAATTTCAGAAAAACTCACTCTCCAAAATCCCATTGTTGCTCCTTCCCTTCTGAGCCCTCTACTGCACCCGCTGAACACTTTACATACACATATGAGGTATTTTCTTACTTGAGATAAATTGGGTTACAAATTTTGGGGGGATTTCTTTCCCTTTACCCCTTGTAAAAATTCTAAAACAGATGTGCAAAAAACACTCCGGTCCTTAAGGTGAAAATGGGCTTGGTCCACAATTAAGGGGTTAAATCTTCCCTTGCTGAAATACCATTAGAGCTACTATATAAGGTTTTTCATTTTCTATGTGGTATCTCTATAAAATTTATATAAAATCACTGTTCAAGATGAAAGTACAGTGTTCTGGCACATTTCATAATATTTCTGCATAACGCGATAACAGTGTTTCATTGTCTGACAGCTTTAGATGAAATATTTATTTAAATTTCTTTAAGGATAGCAAAACATACATATATCCAGAATATGAAGAATCCTTGAGATTTTTTTTATGCCTGGGAACTGTATGTGATTAAACTGTTTTACTAAAAGTGCTAACATCAATATCAGTGTGTAAATATCCATAGAAATCCTTTTTTGTTTCACTACTTTCTCCTTCAACTTAAGCTGGCCATAAGCTGACACTGGTTCGATTGACAGCAATCTGTCCCATGTGGCCCCTGTAGCATGAGCATGTAGCATGTCCCATGTGGCCCCACGAGCATGGGGAAAGGGGAGGTAAACCATTTCCAGACTCCTATGGCAATATAAAAGTGGTATGCTGCAATACATGCTATATAAATTCTTTGCTAAAAGCATTACAGCCATGTGGAAGTTTCATACAATGTCAAACACCTTATCGAGTACCTTAGAGCTCTAAGACTGACTGTGTGTTTGAGGTTATTAAGCAGGGCTCAAGTCCTGCAGGAACACGTTGGAACTGAGTTCCTGCACTTTTTTCACAGCAGGAACACCATTCCCATTCGCAGGAGTCCTGCAGGACCAGCCCTTGAGTGGAAATCTTTGGTGAGTTCCCTCAATCCCCCCCCCTCCCCAGTTACTAAGTCTGCATCCTCATTAGAACAGCAATAGACTTCTGACATTCATTGTGTGTGAGTGAGAAAGCTTGGCCTTTTCAAGATCTCCTTTTTATTTTTATGGACTGTGGCCACACACATTTGGGGTGTACTAACTTTTGTTGCCAAAATAGCTTTGTGTTGAGATATTTTGAAGGGGGCCGCAACATTAAAGGAAATCTGTCACTAGTGTCACCTGCAATAACCTGTCGGTACCGACAGGAAGTGCAGGTGACACTGATGACAACAATACTTACCTTGTCCCATTCCGTGCAGGGGATCTCTGGTAATCTTCTCTGTTAGTTCCAGCTTTGGGCACCCAACTTGGGGCATGGGCGGAGCTTAATGACGTTATCACTGCTGTTCCTAGGACCCGTGACCCAGCAGAGAGCAGCAGTGGCTTGCGGCATGGGTGGAGCTTAGTGACATCACTTCTGCTGCTCCCTGCTGGGTCCCCGGTCTTGGAACAGCAGCAGTGTCATCACTAAGCTTCGCCGGGTACCCGGAGCTTGAGTTAACGGAGGAGATTACCGGAGATCCCCTGCATGGAACGGGAAAAGGTAAGTACCGCTGTCATCAGTGTCACCTGCACTACCTTTCAGTACTGGCAGGTTAGTGCAGGTGACACTGGTGACAGATTTCCTTTAAACAGGCTATGCACCTTCTTCTTTACATTGTAGCAGAGTGTAATTTTTTTCAGTATTATCACATGAAAAGATATCATAAAATATTTACAAATTGTAAAAGGATGTACTTAATTACATTACATACTGTAGAATCACACTGTATAATGCCCTTTAACATGGAAAGGAAAAGTTGCAGCGGCACTCTGCATACACCAAGGTACATGAACACTGTATATATGAAATATTTTTATTGCGTTACTGCTATATTAACTATGAATGTAAATTTAGGGCTCTTTGCGCGCTTTTTGATCAAAATGTGTCTCCTTTCTACCGTGTGAAGGTGGACTTGGATAGGACACCCTCTATTCATTCACCTATCCTGGACTTGTTAAGGATGAAGGGCTTACCTGTATGCCCTCGTCCCATTCCCCTTCTATGACAGGTGGTTCCAACAGCTATCAGCCCCCAGGACTCGTGGCTAACACCAGTTATCCCCGATCCCAGTGAAGCCTAGCATTAACCCCTTAGACGATGCGATCAAGGTTGATTGCGGTGTCTAAACATAGAAAAAAATCTATCCCATCAGTGTCCCGATCAGCTTAGAGGATGGCGGGAGGACCCTTACCTGCCTCCTCGCTGTCCGATCATTGCTAGGTTGCTCGAGGCAGTCTCAGCAGCCTAGAGCAATCAAGCACAGATAACAATGATCAATGTTATGCTATGGCATAGCATTGAACAGTATATGCAATTAAAAGATTGCATGTAATAGTTCCCTATAGGGACTATAAAATTGTGTAAAAAAAAAGTTTAAAAAAAGTTAATAAATGTGAATTAACCCCTTCCTTTATAAAAGTTTGAATCACCCCCCTTTTTCCAATAAAAAATATGGAAACAAAAATAAACATAAATATATGTGATGTCACTGCATGCGTAAATGTCCCAACTATAAAAATATAATATTAATTAAACCACACGGTCAATGGCCTACATGTAAAGAAATAATAAAGTCCGTAATTGCATATTTTTGGTCACTTTTTATACCCTAAACAAATGCATAAAAAGCGATCAAAAAGTCCAATCAAAACAAAAATGGTACTGATAAATACTTAAGATCACAGCACAAAAAATGAGCCCTCATACATCTCTGCATACAGAAAAAAAAAGTGATAGGGGTGGAATATGACAAGTTATAGGGGAGAAGATGACAATTTTAACCCCCTTAAGGATGCAGGGTTTTTCCGTTTTTGCATTTTCCTTTTTTCCTCATCACCTTCTAAAAATCATAACGCTTAAAATTTTGCACCTAAAATTCCCTATTATGGCTTATTTTTTGCGCCATCAATTCTACTTTGCAGTGACATTAGTAATTTTACCAAAATATTCATCGGAATAAAAAATTCATTGTGCGACAAAATTGAAGAAAAAATGCCATTTTGTAACTTTTGGGGGCTTCCGTTTCTACGCAGTGCATTTTTTGGTAAAAATTACATCTTATCTTCATTCTGTAAGTCGATACGGTTGAAATGATACCCTACTTATTTATAGGTTTGATTTTGTATCACTTCTAAAAAAAAATAACTACCGTATTTATCGGCGTATAACACGCACTTTTTAGGCTAAAATTTTTACCCTAAAGTCTATGTGCGTGTTATACGCCGATACACCCCCAGGAAAGGCAGGGGGAGAGAGGCCGTCGCTGCCCGCTTCTCTCCCCCTGCCTTTCCTGGGGTCTAGAGCGCTGCTGCCGGCCCTTCTCTCCCCCTGGCTATCGGCGCCGCTGCCCGTTCTGTCCCCCTGACTATCGGTGCCGGCGCCCCATTGCCGGCGCCGATAGCCAGGGGGAGAGAAGCGGCGCCGACAGCCAGGGGGAGAGAAAGGGCAGCGGCACCCATTGCCGGCGCCGCTGCCCCGTTGCCTCCCCCCATCCCCGGTGGCATAATTACCTGGGTCGGGTCCAAGCTGCTGCAGGCCTCCGGCGTGCGTCCCCGGCGTCGTTGCTATGCGCTGCACAGCGAGGCGCATGACGTCAGTGCGCCGTGCCGTGCATAGCAACGATGCAGGGGACGCGCGCCGAAGGCCTGCAGCAGCGCGGACCCGACCCAGGCAATTATGCCACCGGGGATGGGGGGAGGCAATGGGTGCCGCTGCCCCTTCTCTCCCCCTGGCTGTCGGCGCCGCTTTTCTCCCCCTGGCTATCGGCGCCGACACCGATAGTCAGGGGGACAGAACGGGCAGTGGCGCCGATAGCCAGGGGGAGAGAAGGGCCGGCAGCAGGGCTTTAGACCCCAGGAAAGGCAGGGGGAGAGAAGCGGGCAGCGACGGCCTCTCTCTCCCTGCCTTTCCTGGGGGTGTATCGGGGTATACACGTGCACACACGCACCCTCATTTTACCATGGATAATTGGGTAAAACATTTTTTTTACCCAAATATCCTTGGTAAAATGAGGGTGCGTGTTATAGGCCGGTGCGTGGTATACCCCGATAAATACGGTACATTCAGGAAAATTTATACATTTAAAATTGTCATCTTCTGACCCCTATAACTTTTTTATTTTTCCGGTTACAGGCTTGTATGAGGGCTAATTTTTTGCACCGTGATTTGAAGTTTTTATCGGTGCGACATTGACCATGTGTTTAATTAACAATATATTTTTATAGCTCAGACATTCCCGCATGTGGTGATACCACATATGTTTATTTTTATTTACACAGTTTTTTTTAAATGGGAAAAGGGGGGTGATTCTTACTTTTATTAGGGAAGGTGTTAAATGATCTTTATTAACTTTTTTTTTTTGCACTTTTTTTTGCAGTCTTATAGCCAGTATTTTACTGAACATACTGATCTCATACACAGATCATTGCTATGAATTGACACGGCAAAGATCAGTGTAATCGGGGGTCGATTGCTCAAGCCTGGATTTCAGGCTTAGAGCAATCAATCACCGATCAGACACGACAGAGGCAGGTGAGGGGACCTCTGATCGCATTCTAGCTGATTAGGACACCACGATTTCACCGCCGATAAGCTTTTACTTTAATTTTAGATGCAGTGATCAATTTGAACATTGTGACTAAAGGGTTAATAGCGCGCAGCACAACGATCGGTGCCACGCGCTATTAGCCCAGAGTCCCGGCTGTCATTACCCGCCGTGACTGACCCGGTATGACACAAGGTTAAACATACTAATTTTGGTGCATGTAGTTATAATTTTTTTAAAGTAGTAAAATAAAATAAAACCTATATAAATTAGGTATTGTTACAATCCGTGTTCCGGCCGCTCGCGCTGGTCGTCAGCGCATTGCCCCACTCTCTCCTCTAGCCGGTGGGGCTGGGATTCTCATCGAGGGTCGTGCCCGCATGCAAATCCCAGCCCGTCACTCACCTTGGTCCTCTACTGTCTACTCCCCTGCCTCTCAGCTCCGGTGTGAGTGTCTCCACCTCCTAATGTGCGCGCATGCATCGGAGCTATAAGATTTAAAGGGCCAGTATGCCCATTATTAGTTTTAAACCTGTGCCTCACTTATAAATTCCTGCTACGCCCACACATCCCTGCCGGATCTTTGTTGCTTTGTTCCATCGAGAAAGCATTACTCTGTCTGGCCTTTCCGTGTTTCTGACCTCTTGTTCTGGGACCTGACCTTGCTCCTATGCCGCCTGCCTACTGACCTCCTGCAGCATTCCTGACATCGCACCTGTGCCGCCAGCCCTGATCTTCTGCTATCCTGACTACGAGTTGCTGTATCCCTCCTGTGCCTCGAATCTCTTCAGCTGCCTGTATGGTTTATTCGTGCCAGGGGTAGCGACCTGGGTTCCACCTGTCGCAGCAAGACCATCCTGCGGAGGGCACTGTTGAAAACCATTGGCACCTTAGATTCTGCTCCCTGGTACTGCTCACGTAATCTGCCACACAGGTCCAGCGGAACAGCTGCCTCCAGTGTTCCTGTCTTTCAACCGTGAGTGTTACAGGTATTCTTGTTACCGTATGGACCTACAGAATAAAAATATGGTGTCATTTTTACCGTAAAGCGTAGAATCAGAAGCCCCCAAAAGTTACAAAATGGCGTTTTTTTAATTTTATTTTGCCCCACAAATATTTTTTTCTGATTTCACCATAGATTTTGTGGTGTAAGGATTGATGTCATTACAAAGTCAAATTGGTGGCAAAAAAAACAAGCCCTCATATGGGTGAAGTGCATGACTTAATAGGGTTGCCATTCCTCCAAACATACAATGAAAAATTCAGCAAGATGAAAAAAAATTTGCAGGTGCACACTCCCATGGCAAATGTGAAACATACAAAAGAAAAGTTTCAGCGGCATTAGCTAAGGTACATAAGCACTGTAAATATGAAATATTTTTTATTACGTTACTGCTATATTAACAATGTTAATTGATCAAAATGTGTCCCCCATCCACCATGTAGAGGTGGCCATTCTAACGTCCACCGCTACAGTCCCCTGTGCCTCTTTCCGAAGAGGCTATGCAAGTGGATCGTTCTCACTTGTCGCAACAAGAAAGATCTCGACGACGCAGTGCGAATTTGTGTCTGTATTGTGCCAGCCCAGAGCATTTCCTCAAAGATGTACTGTTCGTCCTCAGCATCCGGGAAACGCTCACACCTTGGCGATGTGGGAGAGGCGTCCCTAGGTGTGAATACTACCTCTCTTCGTTTGACCATTTCAGTCCAAATCTACACTTCAGTCAAGACTTCATTCATCGCTACTGCATTTTTGGACTCTGGTTCCGCAGGTGACTTCATTGATGCCTCTTTGGTCAATAGATATCATCTTCCTGTTACCCAGCTTGCCAAGCCTTTATTCATCTCTTCTGTTATGGACAAAACCTGGACTGTAAGGTGTTATTCCGTACTGAATTTAAAAGATGAATTCTAAGTGCTATCTCACTGTACTTCAGAGTTTCTTCTTGTCTTCCTTGGCTCCGACGTCATTCTCCGCAACTTGAGACCCAAGCCATGGCTAAATATATCCAGGAGACCTCCAAAAGGTATTTATCCATAAGTCCTCTTCTCCTGCCAGAGCAGGTTTCTTCTTTGTCAGCAAGAAGGATGGTTATCTCCATCCATGTATTGACTACAGGGAACTTAACAAGATCACAGTCAAAAATCGTTATCCTCTTCTTCTGATCTCCGAACTTTTTGACCGTCTCTGGGGAGCCAAGGTCTTCTCAAAGTTGGACTTGTGGGGAGCTTATAACCTTATTCACATTTGCGAGTAAGATGAAGGGAAAACGGCCTTCAATACTCGTGATGGACATTTTGAGTATCTCGTGATGCCATTCGGTCTCTGCAATGCTCTTGCCATTTTTCAAGAATTTGTCATTGATATTTTCAGAGTTCTTCTCTACACCTGTGTTGTAGTGTAACTAGATGACATATTGATCTCTTCTACCATCTTGGAGGAGCATCGTACACATGTTCATCAGGTTTTTCAGCGCCTTCGGAAGAATCATCTCTACGCCAATCTGGAGAAATGCCTATTTGAGAAATCTAGTCTTTCGTTGCTCGGCTACATTGTCTCTCATCAAGGCCTGCAGATGGATCCAGATAAATTGTGTGCGGTATTGGATTGGACTCGTCCTTCTGGTCTACGGGCTATTCAAGGCTTTCTGGTATTCGATAACTATTATCGTCAATTAATCCCCCCCCCCCCCACACTGTCGATTCCCCATGATGGCATTAACCCCTTGTATTCGTGACGCCAGGGCGTGGAACCTCTGCACCACCTGAAGGTATGCAGCTGGATCCTGGGCTAGGCACAGGGGAAATAATGACTCCGATGCCAAGTTACAGAACAGCGGCAGCTTTACTGAGGTGGAGAGGTGTAATAGTCTTCACAGCTCAGTTAGGCCCAAGGAGGTGACCAGTGACTTCAGAGACTTTAGGGCACACTGGGACTTGTAGTGGATTTGGACAATTTGCAGCAGGCCCACGCTGACTTTATACAGACTGATCTTGACTGACTTGACTAAACTGACTTCACCCCGTATGTAGCTTACCAGGTTTTGACGTTCACCTGTGGGGCACTGGATTAGTGGAAGCATGGCTGCGTGGTAGGCCTTGGGCCTCCTCAGGACACCAGACACTCTCTCAGAACTTGACTTCACTGTAGCTCAGCTTAGCTTAGACTGACTAGCTAGCTCCTCCCAGGGTTTATATGGGGGAGACTCTTGAGAGGTCCCATAGGTCACCCTATTTATCACTTGATTACTGGTACCTTCCTTAGTTACAACACTTAGTAACAGTATTTAAAGGCACATAACAGTATAAAGACATTATAGTAGTAACACAAGTATAATTAACTCAGGGGACACCGTAATAGAGTCCGCCTGACAGGACAGCAAGGGTACAGGGGTGCAATTCCTGTACTGGGCTATCACACTGACTATTGCTTTTTGTTGTCCTTTTACAATAGTGAGTCTATATTTATTCATAATAAAGTTTCATTTGTGTCCGTTAAGCAGCACTGTTGTTTTGGTGTGCCTTGCTAGGCATGGTTTCCCCCTTATCACTGCTGCACATCTTTTTGTTGCTAGGTAAGTGTAGTTGTTGCAGGTGCAGCCATGCCATGATCACTCCTTTTTCTGTTTGCACCATAGTAAAACAGCATTCATTGACCAATTTTTGGTGGTCTAAAGGCGTATAAATTGGCATAATCCATCATTGACTTTTAGTACAATACTAGAACAGTGTTTTGCCACAATGGATTGCTTATGAATAGATTAAAAAATAAAAATGGTCGGTGGCTGTCCGGGCATGCTGGGAGTTGTAGTTTTGCAACATCTGGAGGTCCGCAGGTTGAAGACCACGGTGGTGGTGATGAAGGGGGGGAGGGAATGATGACAGGGTGATGATGATGGGGGTGAAAATGACAGGATGATGATGATGACGGGTGATGATGATGGGGGTGAAAATGACAGGGTGATGATGACGGGGGTGTTAATGACAGGGGGGGATAATGACATGGGGGATTATGTATTTCCCACCCAAACTTATGTAAGGTCTTCATATTTATGGTGTCAAATAAGGAAATCACCTTATTGATGCTGTTTCCACTCAACACGGTTGCTGCAGATATTATTACATTACCTGCTGGACAATTTCCAATGAATGGTTGGCTTTCCCACAATTTCCGTATGTGACCTTTAGTGCAAATTACATGAATTTGTAGTAGACTGCCAGATAATTTTTTTAGAGAAAAATAGAGAAAAAAAGGAACACAATAGCGCCCCTGGTGAAGTACGTTAGGCACAGGTAGGAAGATGCTGGTATAAACACTCACCCTGCGATGTTGCGCTCAGAGCACAACATCTAATATCACATATATCATAAAATGGGACCCTGCAGCTTGATTCCCCCGATCCCAGGCAGCATCTGGTCCGGTATTAGTGTAGGCAGCAGAAGAAACAAAAACGGAACTTATTCCAAGCGCCAGATCCCTCGAGATAGTCAGTCTAACAAAGTAGACCAATTTCCATAGAAGATAACATTTATTCCAAGCATAGATCAACGCGTTTCAGACCCGAAACGGGCCCTTCATCAGGACAGAATGCTGCGCTCTGGGACGTGTCCTGTATGTACAGATAATTTTTTTAAAAACTTCTGTAGTTTTCCATTACACTTTCTTGTGCTGGGGCAGGTTACTTTGGAGATCACTTGCTTCAGACATGATTCAAACACCAAATATTTGGGTTCTTGAACAATACTGCAATCGCCACTGTGTAAATCTTCAAAACCATCCAAGACACTAGGGTCATTCTCCTCAGTAGAGTCAAATGTGGATTCTGTTGAGGATGTAGAGTGAACAGGTAGCTGAAAGTTTACATCCCTACGATCAGGAGATTCTGAAATGCTGCTTGAGGATAACAAGTTATCAGAGCCTTGGTCCAAATCACTTCCTCCACTATAGGTTTCAAAGTTGTTTTGAATCATGGGCTTCTCCACTTGGATGGATGTGAGTCCCTGTCATTTAGATCCAATTGCCTAAATTCTATAGAGACAGTAGAGGTGTTTGGATTTCTTTGATTAGAAATTTGGTGGCCAAAAGAAAAAATACAGAGAGTAGAGTTGAGAGTGTTATCACCTTCATCGTCAACTTCATTGGGCTGTTCATGTGCATCTTGGGTGATAGTAGACATGTTTTTTTTTTGTTGGGTTTTTAGACTGCTTGCTGCCACTATGGGGACATCACTATCACTATCATCACTATCTATATCCATCCTGGTCAGGGGAGGGTTTTGAATTGTGGGAACAGTAGAGAGTTTACTTGCCTTTACGATCTTTTTAGGTTTAGTTTTGCTATGTGGGGCTTGTTGTTTGTGCAATGGTGGTAAAAAACACATAATTTTCTTGGATGGTGTTGGTATACGGACTAGAGTTTGTTTATGTTTACTAGTTGGCCATAACAGTGTGTTTGTGGCCATATCCCTAGTTGTTGTTAGTTGTGATGGTTTTAATGGAATAGCTGTTTCCCCATAAAGTACACTAGCATGCTGACTTACATCAACAGTACCCTGTCTTTCATCTGGGTGAGCACCTTGGCTAGTTGAGGATTTGGACATCCAAAAAAGCTTGTCTGATTTCTGGGTTGCTATTTGTGATTGCCCAAGAATGTCCTCTGCTTGACAAGTATGCTTTACAGATTGTGAAATAGTGGAAGTGTTTTGCACATAAGCTGGCAAAGCTTGGTGAAAATAGCCAAAATAGGTACATTTCTGATTGAGCTTGATCCCATCACTGATGTTGCCACTACTCCCAATTTTTGAGCCGTAGTATATGTCACCACAAAGGAGGGAATAGTAATTACCGGGCACGTATTGATAGGCTGTGTTGTTATTGTTGTTGTCAAGTTAGTTGAGCATTTTTGTCTTTTTGCAGGGGCACCACACTTTTCAAGATCCAAATCCTCAAATACAGAAGGAATAGCATCCTCACGTAAATAACATCTCTCATAGCTATAGGTGTAGGAGTCAGGTGTGAAGTGCTTTGAAAATACTCGATAATTGTCATTCACAGTTCCAAGCCACACTTTATTCACCATGTCCTCAAAGTTGTTTTCAAACTGGCCAATACTCTGTAACCATGTTCGAATTTTGGCAACATCTTTCGGGAAGGCATGTAATTGTGATTGTGGGATCCCTTTTGCGCCATGCACTTTTACATCCTTTCACAATAAAGGAGGACATGCTAGAAGAATGTGAAGATGCAAAAGTTGATAATGGTCAAGTTTGGAAGCCCAAATTTACAATGTGTGAAAAAAATCCGCCACCAGGAAAGAAACACCACCAATCATGTGAAAAAACATGATACATATTGAGTATCCATTTTTGTAAAGTGACTTTGTTGGTTTGTCAGTCTCCCCCTGATTAACCTCTTCAGGACACAGGGCGTATGGATACGCCCTGCATTCCGAGTCCTTAAGGACAGAGGGCGTATCCATACGCCCGTGGGAAATCCGGTCCCCACCGCTAGCCGGTTGGGGACCGGATGCCTGCTGAAATCATTCAGCAGGCACCCTGGCACATCGCCCAGGGGGGTCCTGAGACCCCCCCCATGTCGGCGATTGGAGAAAATCGCATGTCAATTCAGACATGCGATTTTCTCCAATTCCGGGCTGATCGGGTCTCTGGTGACCCTATCACCCGGAAAATAGGGCTGATCGGAGTTGTCAGCAACAGCCCCGATCAGCCTAAAGGATAGGAGTGAGGTCGCAAAGCTGCGATCTACTCCTATCCCCTGCCATTACTCAGAATGGAGTTCTGACCAATGGCAGCGCAGGACAGGGTGTTGCCATGGCAACCCCCTGTTCTGCCCGCCCCTGGATGTCGAGGGGCTCTGAGAAGAAGATGGAGGCCGTACCTGCAGGAGAAGATGCCTGGGGACCTGGGATCTTCGCTGGAGCCTGCAGGATCCTGATCAGGTAGGGAATCGACAGTGGGGGGGGGGGGAGAATTGAAAGTGAAAGTAAATCGATCTTTACTGTGGCAACCACTAGGGGGGCCAAACTACAACTCCCAGCATGCCCAGACAGCAAAAGGTTGTCTGGGCATGCTGGGAGTTGTAGTTTTGCAACATCTGGAGGGTCACAGTTTGGAGACCACTGTTACAGTGGTGCCCAAACAGTAGCCCTCCAGATGTTGCCAAACTACAACTCTCAGCATGCCTTGAATGCCCAGGCATGCTGGGAGTTGTAGTTCTGTAACATCTGTCCCTTCAGATCTAGCAATTTTCATGACATTTTTGATAATTGCTGCTCTACTTTGAAGCCCTCTAATTTTTTTCAAAAAGCAAAAATATGTCCATTTTATGATGCCAACATAAAGTGGACATATTGTGTTTGTGAAGAAAAATAAAATTTATTTGGAATATCCATTTTCCTTACAATTAGAGAGCTTCAAAGTTTGAAAAATGCAAAATTTTCATGAAATTTTGGGATTTTTCACCAAAAAAGGATGCAATTAACGCCGAAAATTTACCACCAAAATAAAGTAGAATATGACACGAAAAAACAATCTCAGAATCAGAATATTCGGTAAAAGCGTTTTCGCGTTATTAATTCGTAAAGTGACGGTGGTCATAATTGCGAAAAAGGGCTCAGTCCTTAAGGTGAAAAAGGGCTGCATCCTTAAGGGGTTAAACTTTGAGATCCAGTATTGTTGGCCTGTCATACCAATTATGGCAGCAGGGTTGTTGCCTTCCATATAAACTATTTGAAACATTTTTTGGCCTAGTTGCCCATGTATATCCATAATATTCTAGTAAAAAACTGGATAGCGTTCTGGGCTCCTAAAATCATATAACATTTTGAAGAATATGGGCAGGCAGTCAAAATCATGGATGTTTGTTTTGTCAAAAAAATAAATAAATGGTACCGGACCTTACAAGATTTTTTTAGCAAAATAGTTGATTTGTATGTGGCAAAGAATGATCGGTTGAGTCAAAGATTAGAATACATTTGTGGATTTTTGGACAAACGTTTGCAAAGGAAAAGTAGCACAGTTGACCTGGCAGAGCTCTTGTTAAAAATGAACTAAGCAAGCTGATTGGTTACCAGAGGCAGCTGAGCAACGTTGCCTATGGATACATTTTTGCAAATCTCCAACAATGTTTCCAAAACTGTTTTTGTGCAAATAAACACCAGTATATTGAGGAACTAGCATCATGTCCACATTGAAGTTTCTGTGAGGACATTTTTTGATAAATCTACACACGTATACCTATGCTGGTTTAAACATATAGGGGGAGATTTTTCAAAACATGTGCAGAGGAAAAGTTGCACAGTTGCCCATGGCAACCAAGCAGATTGATGCTGCATTTTGAATAAAGGTCTCTGCAAAATGAAAGAAGCGATCTGATTGGTTGCCATGGGCAAATGGCCAACTTTTCATCTGCTCAGGTTTTGAAAAAGCTCCCCCATAATTTTTTTTAAGTAGGCTCTTAAAGATTTTATTGTACTTATCTGACCACAAATAAACTGTTAGGTGCACATAAAGTTTTGCACATACAGTACTGCATACAGCTGGGGTGAGATCAAACCTTGCTCTTCCATATCTCTGGCATATGTGGCACCTATGTAATGTATTTCAATGAGGCGGCCAGAGGGAAAAGCTGAATCCAGTAATTTTTTGTTTGCTATGTAGGCGTTTAAACCACCTGACCTAAATCCATGGTGGTACACGGGTTTAGGTCCACCCAAAAAAACGCATATGGGTCCAAAATAAGCCAGTGTTTGACTCCGATTGGTTCATTGAAAAACATTATATACAGACAACATACTCCTGGGATACGTCAATGCACATATTTAGCTCCCCCAAGCTGGCTGCACTCCCGCGTGTATTACATTTTTTCATTTTGTGCAGCTTTTGTATAAATCACTTTTTTCACACACAATGTTGGCTGGGTTCACATCACGTTTTTGACACTGTTTTCAATCAGTTTTTCAAAAGAAAACCGTATGGGCGTAAAAACAGATGGAACAGTATGGGAAAAAGTAAACCATATGCATTTTTAGACCTTATACTGTTTTTAAAAGTGCATTCAGTTCCGTCCGTTTCTATAAAAAAAAAATAATTTTGGGAGGGCGTGGCCTGGCTACCAGCGCGGATGGTCGCATAGAGTGTGAGCTCCGTCTTCCCGACCTGTTTAACAACTAACAGCGACGACTTTCCAAGCAAATTTGGGCTCATTTTGTTTCCCTCATCCTCCTGAACATGCCGGTCACCAGAAAGAGAGGTCCTAAGCAAGAGCCGCTGACTAAATTCAGCTTCACCAGAAAGAAACAGGACGCCCAACATGGCGCCGAGCAGCCGCGCGGTTTCCACTCACCTCCTCCTCACCAGTCCGTGTGTATGGCGCAGTCCCCACAGCCGCTGGGACTATCCCGCCGCTCCACATCAGACCCAGCGCTGCACTGCATAACTGCGCTCGGGAACGGTACAGATGAAGACAGGGAGCTGCCGACATCTCCACACAGCGTGACGACTGGAGCGCAAGCAGACACCGAGGACTGGCAGGTCTCCCCCCCTGCTTCACAGAGATCTCTATTCACAGCCCTATCCCTGAAGGATCAGCAAGACGGAGAGGAGCTGCCGCTTCTCTCGCAACAGGTACAGGGAAGGGAGGCTGACAAAGAGCAGGGGCGAGGGGGCAATTCCCTGCTAGAGACATTGCCAGTCTCTGACAAAACACTGACTGACACAACTATGAAAAATATGCTTCTTTTACTACATCAAACGTTCCGGCAGGACGTAATAGGGATGGTGTCTCCTCTGCAATCCTCCATAACGGAATTAGGAGACAGAGTGGATCACATTGAAAGTAACTTTGAGGAGTTTTCCGCAGTGCATAATACTCTGGCTGACTCCCATGCTGCATTGGAGGATGAAGTTACCATACTTAAAAGTAAAATAGCAGATTTAGAAGATAGGAGCCGCAGAAACAACTTGAAAATATGTGGTGTACCAGAGTCAGTCCATGCGGCAGAAATACCAGATTATGTGAGGTCCCTAATTAAAGCCACAGTGCCTGCAGTCACCTCACAACAACTAGAGGTAGACCGTGCCCATAGGATACCCCGTCCAGCCCATCTGGAAGAGTCTGTTCCCAGAGACATTTTGGCGAAAATCCACTTCTTTACAGTTAAAGAGAAAGTGCTAGAATACTCCCGTAAAAATGGCGGACTCCCCGCACCTTTTCACCAAGTTTCAGTCTTTACAGACTTATCAGCAGCCACCATGCAAGCAAGACGCAATCTGCAACCAGTTACACAAGCTTTAAGGGCAGCTAAGGTGGCATATAGATGGGGATTTCCTGTTAGAGTCATAATTCGCAAGGGAGATGATACTCACATCATCCGTTCATTGTCGGAAGGGCAGGAACTGCTCGCTAAGTGGGACATACCAATTTCTGTGCCCACTGGACTGCCTCCCAGGAATAAGAAGACGCGCATTAGGAAGGAATGGCAAGTAGTCTGACTGTTATAAATTCCATTTGAGACCCTATTGTTTGTTCAGGTCGGGAGATGGCGAACCTCCCCTGGTCTCAGGGTGAACTTTGCTCCAATACTTTTTTTCGGCTCTCAGATTATGAGCCTTCTATTTTTAGTTTCTTCCGTTTTTGTTTATTTTTGGTTTATTGTCCATTGCCTATTTTATTTACTGTACAAATCTGCATCAGGTCCATTGTCTTTGTTTCACCTCTCTAAGCTGAGGGTGTGTGTGCTGGCTGGGGGGCACACATCCTCTTTGAAGGTTGTTCCTACTGTACTATGTTGTCTTCTAATTATAAACATCTATAATGGTTGTGAAAATATTTAGTCTTAACACCAATGGTCTTAACGCGCCTCATAAAAGGGCGTACTTATGGAAGGAAGCGATTTCATCTAATAGTGATATAATTTGTGTTCAGGAGTCACATTTAATGTCCAAAGATGCTCATAGAATTTACCACCCTTTGTTCCCTCGGGTTTTTCACTCACATTTCACTTCCAAATTTAGAGGTGTATTTATAGCGGTTAAATCCACAGTCTCTTTTGTCCTGAAGGAAGCGGTGATAGACGACAAAGGTAGATATGTCATTCTATATTGCACTATTAATACAATACCACTTACGCTCATATCCCTATATGCACCGAACACTAACCAAATCCGCTTCCTCAAGAAATTATTTTGTAGAGTTCAGAAGTGTAAATGGGGTCCGATAATAGCCTGCGGAGACTATAACTCGATAATGGATCCTCACGTGGACTCCTCCTCCACCTCACGTCTCCCATCCTTATCTATTTCCAGCTGGGCATGGGAAACGGAGCTGTATGACGCATGGAGATTACAACATGACGGTGAAAGAGAATATACGTTTCATTCGACTGCTCACAACACATACTCACGGATAGACATGGCTTTGATAAGCAATGGACTGCTCACTTCCACACTAGCCACATCTATTGACGTTATCAAATGGTCGGACCATGCGTCTATCTCTATTACCCTAGCAGACAATATCACTTCTAGAACCCCGCATATGTGGAGACTAAGCCCCTTTCTTCTATCACATCCTAAATATTCTGCACTCATACGGTCAGATATAGAAGAATATTTTAGTTCTAATAGTGGTTCTGTGGATAGCAAAATTCTCACGTGGAACTGCCATAAAGCTGTAATAAGAGGATTATGCATTAAATATAGTTCCATTCTAAAAAAGGAAAGGGAAGCTAAACTGTCCAACATTATAGAGCAACTTAAAAAGGCTGAAATTGAAAATAAAACTCACCCTTCCCGAGACAAAGCAGATTTAATAGCGTCTTTACGCAGAGATTTACGTTGTATAATGTTAACTTCCTATGAAAAATCTCATAGAAAAATGCAGGCGACATATTATGCCCAGGACAACAAGTCTGGCAGACTTTTAGCTAGCCGTTTACGTGCTAAACATCTTAAATCCTGCATACCACATTTAATACACCCCACCTCTAGTGCCAAATTGTCCACACCTAAAGATATAGCCAATGGCTTTAAATCATTTTATGAAAATCTCTATAACTTAAATAAAACGATTCCAGATGTTCATGGTTTTGAACACGCAATTCAACAGTTTCTTACTAATCTCAACCTCCCGAAACTCTCTAACTCACAGCTTAGAGAACTAAATATGGATATAACTATTGATGAAATAGAAATGGTAATAAAATCCCTCCCTAAAGGGAAAGCCCCGGGGCCCGACGGATTTGCTAGCATATACTACAAAACATTTTCATCAGTATTATCTCCCCATTTGCGAGATTTCTGCTCGGAAGCGGTGATTTCTGGCTCTTTGCCTAATGAAAATCTCCAAGCTCTGATCACAACTCTCCCCAAACCCGGCAAATCTACAGATCTCCCACAAAATTTCAGACCCATATCGCTTCTTAACCAAGACATAAAAATATATGCAAAATTGATTGCTAACAGACTTTCCCCGATCCTCCCCTCAATAGTCTCTCCCGACCAAGCTGGATTTGTATCAGGGAGGCAGACATCAGATAACACAAGAAGAATGCTTAGCATATTCCACCACATAGAACACTCTTCCATAGAGGCGGTCATCCTCGCCTTAGACGCCGAGAAGGCGTTTGATCGCCTTAGATGGTCGTATGCCTTTGCAGTTCTTAAAAACATGGGATTTGATGGCAATATAATGAACGCAATAACTGCATTATATACTTATCCATCTGCCAGAGTATTAGCCAACGGAACTATGTCAGATCCATTTAAAATCACTAATGGATCCCGTCAAGGGTGTCCCCTATCCCCCCTAATATACATTTTATCTATGGAGCCATTGGCACAGGCCATAAAAATAGATGACAGAGTTAGAGGCATTCCCATAGGAAATTCTATTCAATTGATATCATTATACGCTGATGATGTAATTCTGACGTTGTCGGATCCCTCTACGTCTTTACCAGCGGTTCTGGAGATCATAAAGGAATTTGGGGTACTGTCTTATTACCACCTAAATAGCTCCAAAACCCAGGCATTGCCGATAAATATGCCCACCCCTATGTCAATTAGTCTACAAGCTACTTACCAATTTGACTGGCAACAGAAGGGTGTCCAATACCTTGGAGTAAACCTTTCCTTTCCAGTTTCAACTCTATACCATACTAATTATGTCCCATTGCTGAACTCCTTGGAATCGGAAGCAGAAAAGCTTTCTAAAAATATGGTCTCGTGGGTGGGTAGGATAGCCACGTTCAAAATGTTCCTACTCCCCAAGCTGTTATATCTCTTCAGAGCTTTACCTATAGAACTCCCCAGTTCCTTCTTTAAAAGAACACAACGCGTATTATCTAAGTTCATATGGGCTGGTGGTAGGGCTAGGTTGTCCCCTTCTATAATAACCAAGTCTAAATGGGCGGGTGGGATGGGTTCCCCAGACGTTATGGCCTACTATATATCGACCTTAGTAAACTCCCTGAAACACTGGAAACAGAGCACGTTAGATCTTCCCTGGGTGCAACTGGAAAGTCACTCAGTGGCCCCATGTTCCTTGTCAGACCTACTGTACCTGCCAATCTGGAACCTCCCTCCGCCGGTTATAACAAATCCGATAGTGAAGGCCACGTATTCTGCTTGGAAATATTACTTAAACAACACGAAAAAATCGGTACTTGCAAACAAATTATCATTACCTCTTTCACTTATACAATTCTTAATTCCTGATTTAGATCTGAAAGTTTGGCTTAAAAATGGTATATTGACGGTGGGAGACCTCTGTAAGGACCAACATCTGATGACTTACGCAGAGATTAGAACGAAGTTCCATATACCGAGTAGGGATTTCTTTAAGTATCTACAAATCCGCCACTTTCTGAATTCACTACGCTCACCTCACCAGGGATCAGATACTAGCATATTCAGGTTTCTCTCTACAAACACGAAAGGGTTAAAACAGGTTTACCAACCACTGACGGGCTCAGACATCTGTAACAAAAGTTATCCCCTTAGATTGTGGGAGAGGGATCTTGGTCAATCATTTGAGCTGCAAACATGGGAAAAGGCGTTCAGACACATTCATAAGGCCTTTCAATGCTCTTCACATGTGGAGAGTGTCTTCAAAACGATATTACGATGGTATTTTACGCCAGACAAAATAGCTAAGGCATATCCGGGAGCATCTGACAAATGTTGGAGGGGTTGTGGACACAGAGGCACCCTATACCACATTTTATGGAATTGTCCAGTTTTAATGCCCTTTTGGATACAGTGTAAAACTTTACTTCAAAACATATTTGAGGGGTTTATACCATGGCAACCACATATGATACTACTCTTCTTAGAATTAGATCTAATTCCTCCTCCCCATAGAGACCTTTTTTGTATAGTATGCATTATTGCTAAAATAGTTATTACCAGTCATTGGAAGTCCCCGTGTCTACCTTCCATAGACAATCTGATTAACAAATTGAATACTACTTATTCTTTTGAAAAAATCATAGCACTAGGCTCAGGAAGGTACTCAGTTTTCTCTCTTAGATGGGCTCCATGGTCTGCCTCTCAATACTGCAAACATATCTGACATATAGGCATTTTCCTTCCAAACGAATAAAGATATGTTGGTTAAATATCAAAGGGTGAAAAATGACAATACTAAGTAGATGGTATCAAAACATTCACTAGGACGTAAGATGCCAAATATTTCTGCAAGGACACTGTTAATGTTTGTTGTGAATTGTTGCTGTTGCTGTTCTGCTCTGTGAAGCGTTGCTTGTTACAGCATGACTGTCTGTAATAATTTCTTGAACATCTTTTCAATAAAAAACTATTGAAAGTAAAAAAAATAATTTTGTAGAAATTTTGGTCCATTTTTTATGAGAGGGGTGTTTCTTTGGGACTTTAGGATGCAAATGCACATGTGCAAAGTAAAAGCTGTATACGTTTTCCCGTATGGAACCGTATACATGTGCGTTTCCCATTGACGTCCATGTTTTAAAAAAACTTTGCAGTTGCAGTACGGTTTGAAAACAGGAGACAAATTGTGGTCAAGCACGGTTTTGGCTCCAGTTTAAAAAGGATACTGCAACCGCATAAATTTTTTGTTCACATGGACGTCAATGGGAAATGCACATGTATACAGTTCCATACGGGAAACCATATCCGTTTTTACTTAGCAAATGCGCATTTGCATCCTAAAGACCCCACCCAACACCCCTCCCATTAAAAATGGCCAACATTTTAAAAAAAGTATGTTTTTTTTATTTTTTATAAAATGAACAGAACTGTATGCTGTTTTAAAAACAGTATACGGTTAAAAAACGCATACGGTTAACTTTTGGCGATACTTTTCCATCCTTTTTTTTTTTTGACATACGTTTTCTTGGTAAAAACTGCTTGAAAACAGTATGGCAAGAATGTGATGTGAACCCAATAACATATTTTGGCAATAATAACTACCCATTAACCCAAAAAAATTATTGCTAGCCAGACAAAAAAAAGTAAATATGAATGACATAGCACATATTGTTGACGACATTGTTTACTACGACTGTTTTTTTGCAAAAACAATGGTGTTACTGGTCCAGGTTGTTTGACATATAGCAAAGTGTAAAAAAAAAAAAAAAAAAAACAAAAAACACTACTGTTAAAAATATTTTAAAAGGAAAAAAGACTATGTAACACTATGGTATAGCATATCGCATAAAAGGTGTCACAAGGGCTAATCCCCAAGGGTTACACAAAATAAAGGAAATAATGTAATTTGAGGATGAGAAACACCTTTCAGAACTAAAAGCCACACAGATATGAAGACATCACAACTAGAGATGAGCGAACTTACAGTAGATTCGATTCGTCACGAACTTCTCGGCTCGGCGGTTGCTGACTTTTCCTGCATAAAATTAGTTCAGCTTTCCGGTGGGCTGTAAAATGTGGATACAGTCCTAGGAAAGAGTCTCCTAGGACTGTATCCACCTTTTCCAGCCCACGGGAGCACCTGAAAGCTGAACTAATTTATGCAGGAAAAGTTATCAACTGCTGAGCCGAGAAGTCGGTGACGAATCGAATTTACTGTAAGTTTGCTCATCTCTAATCACAACCATTTTATTGTGAACAACATCCATGTGCCAAACATTTTTGAAAAACCATGTCTGAGGATTGCCCCAAAAAATTATTTAGCCAACAAGCAAACAGCTTGCCAAACGACAATTCATCCCAATATTACATCATGTTAAAAGCATGGTTGCTACGGGCACTTGGATAAGTCTGCAGCAGCCAAGGTGCGCATGAATAAAAAAAAAAGTTTTTGTAGGCATTGCTCAGCATTCCATGCTACTCAAAATGGAAGGAACACATAAGGAGAGCTGATCCAAAATCAGAAGCTAAGGCACAAGATTGTGAACAATAGTAAAACACACATAGTAAAAATCGAAAAGCAGAATACAAGAATGGGATGATATTTCCAAATGCAACTCTATTTGCATAATTGAGTGTATATATAAAAAAAAAAAAGGCTGGAAAAAGTGCTAGGGTTGCCAATAGCAAACCTACACATTGGCTCAATTTTTAGTTGTAGGGCATGTGAAATGCAAAATTTTTGGTTGCTATGGCCAACAACAACACTACCCAAATAAAAAATAAATAAATAAATTTCTACAAAACATCAAGAAAGTGTTAAGGAAAAATTATTTTACAGTAGACATTAGATTGTGAACAATATACAAAATTAAAAAATATCTGGAGTAGTGGATAGTCTGGAAACCAGGAATTTTACATACCGTATATACTCGAGTATAAGCCGACCCGAGTATAAGCCGAGACCCCTAATTTAAACCCAAAATCCCAGGAAAAGTTATTGACTCGAGTATAAGCCTAGGGTGGGAAATACCTCATCCCCCCCTGTCATCATCCAGACCCGTCATTAACATCCTCATCATCATCCCCTTGTCATCATCCCACACATCCCCCCTTCATCATCCCCTTATCATCCCACACATCCCCCCCTTCATCATCCCCTTGTCATCATCCCACACATCCCCCCTTCATCATCCCCTTATCATCCCACACATCCCCCCTTCATCATCCCCTTGTAATCATCCCACCCCCCCCTTCATCATCCCCTTGTCATCATCCCCACCCCCTTCATCATCCCCACACCCCCCCTTCATCATCCTCTTCTCATCATTCGCCCTCAGTGGTCTTCAACCTGCGGACCTCCAGAGGTTTCAAAACTACAACTCCCAGCAAGCCCGGGCAGCCATCGGCTGTCCGGGCTTGCTGGGAGTTGTAGTTTTGAAACCTCCGGAGGTCCGCAGGTTGAAGACCACTGCGGCCTTCAACATGCGGACCTCCAGAGGTTTCAAAACTACAACTCCCAGCAAGCCCGGGCAGCCATCGGCTGTCCGGGCTTGCTGGGAGTTGTAGTTTTGAAACCTCCGGAGGTCCGCAGGTTGAAGACCACTGCGGCCTTCAACATCATCCAGCCCCCTCTCACCCCCCTTTAGTTCTGAGTACTCACCTCCGCTCGGCGCTGGTCCGGTCCTGCAGGGCTGTCTGGTGAGGAGGTGGTCCGGTGGGATAGTGGTTCCGGGCTGCTATCTTCACCGGGGGCGCCTCTTCTCCGCGCTTCCGGCCCGGAATAGAGCCGTTGCCTTGACAACGACGCATCTGCGTCGTTGTCAAGGCAACGTGACTATTCTGATGCCGGGCCCGAAGCGCTTAGAAGAGGCCTCCCCGGTGAAGATAGCAGCCCGGAACCACTATCCCACCGGACGGCCTCCTCACCGGACAGCCCTGCAGGACCGGACCAGCGCCGAGCGGAGGTGAGTACTCAGAACTAAAGGGGGGTGAGAGGGGGCTGGATGATGTTGAAGGCCGCAGTGGTCTTCAACCTGCGGACCTCCGGAGGTTTCAAAACTACAACTCCCAGCAAGTCCGGACAGCCGATGGCTGCCCTGGCTTGCTGGGAGTTGTAGTTTTGAAACCTCTGGAAGTCCGCAGGTTGAAGACCACTGCGGGTGGGGGAGTTCACTCGAGTATAAGCCGAGGGGGGTGTTTTCAGCACGAAAAATCGTGCTGAAAAACTCGGCTTATACTCGAGTATATACGGTAAGTCACTTTTTGTCCTACACTGTCAAACCAACCAAGAGCACTTTGATGTAAAGCCACATACACATGAGAGCAGAGATAGTTTATTAGGAGCTAGACAAGTTTATTAGGAGCTAGACAACACAGGTGAAAATCATGGGAGCATTAATCAAACCCCCCCCCCCCCAACCCCCCAAAAAAAACAAAAAAAAAAAAACGCATAACATCGCAGAGCAGCACACAATGTACACCGCATGCACATAACTAGCTCGGGGATGTAAAGTTTATCTCGAGCCATAGAAAAGTTATAACGCATGCGCAGCACTACGCTAAGAGGTTAGGGCTTATGCAGCTAGCGTTAAAGGGGTACTCCGGTGCTTACACATCTTATCCCCTATCCAAAGGATAGGGGATAAGATGCCTGATCACAGGAGTCCCGCAGCTGGGGACCCCCGTGATCATGCACGCGGCACCCCGTTTGTAATCAGCCCCCAGAGCGTGTTCGCTCCGGGTCTGATTACAATCGACCGCAGGGTCGGCGGCGTGTGACGTCACGCCTCCGCTCCCCATGTGACGTCACACTCTGCCCCTCAATGCAAGCCTACGGGAGGGGGCGTGATAGTACCTCTTTAAAAGCGTAGCACATACGCAGTTGTCCGTCGGAAATACAACAAATCTGCAGCGCAACCTAACCTTTTCGGACATGCGCAGTGAGGAATCTGAAACAAAGATCACGCTACCACAGATGGCAGAACCCAGATCACAAAATGATTGGCGCAAGAGCAGCCAACCGGAATGAAACACTGCAGATGGACACGCCACCACAAACGACCATCAGGAGGTGAACATATGAAGATTCAGCGTGCAGGCGGGGAAAAAAGGAAAGGTAGGAGGAGGGCTGACACTCATCACAATGAACTGAGCTGACGTAACGGACTGAGGAGGGCCGATGAAACAAAAAAAAAAAAGCATTCGCCCGTCACAGCGAAGCCGAAGAACTACACCACAAGACAAACTTAAAAAAAAAAAGCACAGTTAAATAACCATAAGAACTTAAATGGGCACTGTCATGAAGTACAAAAATTTATATGTTGTAGTACTTCAGTACTACAACATATCTCTGTGGTAGCCCTTGGGGGGTGTATGGTAGGGATGGTAGGATGTTTATGTATATGAGGTATATGAGGGGTTAATATTAACCCAGTCACTTGTGACGCCAGGGTGAGGGCTGGTATGCTGAATCTATGTTCCGGCCTATCACTGCCCTTCCCAGAAGCAATAGGTGCAATGAAATGACTGAAGGTCCACAAGCAGATTTAACTTGAACTTGAATAACTTTACTGCAGTGCTTGAAATATCCAATGTGTAGTAACAGTCTCATATAACAGTTCTTAGATTGCTTAGCGAGTGGCAGAAGTTGCCGACCTTGCATGAAACTTATAGTCTCTGAATTTAGGGAATGATGTGCAGATTCGTCCGGATTTAGGGGAAATATTGAGTCCGGTGATACTGCAGAGTGCTTAGGGGATGATACACTCTAAAATTTAGATCATTCAGTCGTTGCCGCAAGGCTCAGGCCTAACTCACTGCGATTACTGAGATATAGGTCTTCTCTCATCAAGAGCCAGGAGAAAGAGAGCGATAAGATGGCCGCCGCTCCCTTATATGGGCAGTGGGCGTGGCGATTTTGATTGGTCCGAACGTCTGCCCTTCACTTGTAGGTATCATGGGATTGCTTACATCACAGGATCTATATACATTGCAAAAACCCAAAATGAGGCTAGAGATACCAAAGTGAGGTCTGGAACGTATCCAGAATGAGGCTTGGAGCACATCACATGACCCGAAGGCCCTGCGACACCATGGAAACAAGTAATTAACCATTTATATACTGAAATAACACTATTTACATTATTCTATGGACAAATTAGAAATCTATACACTATAATAGAGGCGAAAAGGGGCGGACTGACTAACAGAGATTACTAAGTCCTAGGGACTCTGGCTATGGGGACCCATAAATAAATAAGTACCGTATGAAATGTGGTACTGGGACACCACATCTCTAATATACTTTAATTAAAAAAAGTGATTTTAAACAAGTTTAAAACCACTTTTAAATTCGGCCACTAGGGGTCGCCCTCCTAGTGGCCGAATGCATTCGGCAGTGATGTCACTACTGAATTTTGAGTCATTGAAGACTGGCAATGAGTCGAAATTCAGGCACTGTGGTGCTCGCTCCCGCATGTTAATCAAACAGGCGAGAGCGAGCACGCTGATAGCTGTGCGCATTGGCCAGCTCCACTGGCCTCGCGCACGGCCCGCCCGCCCGCCCCCTTTACCCTGTCCCTGTGCCCACTAGTGTCACATGTGCCCCCCCCCCCGCGAGTGCGATCACTACCATCACCGCTAGCAGGGTAGACTCTCAGGGTACAGGAATAGATTTAAAAGCCTCGCGCACGGCTAACGTAGTACTGCGCAGGCGCAGCACTACGCAAATAGCGTAGGGCTAACGTAGGCAGTGCTAGGAGCCTGGCGTTAGCCCTACGCTATTTGCGTAGTACTGCGCATGCTCAGTACTACGTTAGCTGCGCGCGAGGCTTTTAAATCTGTTCCCGTACCCTGACAGCTGACAGGGACAGGGAACAGAGCCGCGCTCGGCATTCTTGTGACACCGCTAGTCGGCACAGGGACCCCGCTAGCAGTGATGGTAGCGCTCGCGGGGGACACATTTGACACCACTAGTGGGCACAGGGACCCCGCTAGCGGTGATGGTAGCGCTCGCGGGGGGCACATTTGACACCGCTAGTGGGCACAGGGACCCCGCTAGCAGTGATGGTAGCGATCGCGCTCGCGGGAGGCATTCTTGTGACACTATGACATTAGACAATAGGGTGCCTCCAGCTATTTCACAACTCTACAATTCTCAGCATGGCCTGACAGCTAATAGCAATCATGGCATGCTGGGAGTTTTAGTTGGGAAACAGCTGGAGGCACAATATTAGATGAATAAAACACTCATGCATAGATGATGTGAGGGCTGAAGCAAGCGCCCAACTAGGCATCAGTGACGTCACGCCTGCTGGGAAGCGCTGCTTCCTGCCCTGCTTTATAGAGCAGATTTAGAAGCACTAAATTTGCTCTATTAAAGTGATAAAAAAAATCTTTGAAGCCAGGTAGGGGGTTAGGGCTAGATTACTACTAGGTAGGGACATATTAGATTATATAGTACTTGGTGGGAGCTACCCTTTAACACTGTGCCCAGAAATAGCCACCAACGGAGTACCCTTTTAACCAATAAAGAAGTTAGTTCAACAATGGAAGAAGAGCATTGGAAAGCAGATGGACTTTTTATGATACTAGAATTGTTTTCAATTTTGATTAAAATAAAGTTTATAGCTGTATTGTCGATAATTATCCATTCACCCTTATAGTTAAAGTTTGTTGATTTTCTTAAAAAAACAATACATAAAAGCACATACACAAATGTACAGTACAGTGAGTACAAAGAGTATGTAAATGGAAAATGACTTTAGTTAAGAGAAATGTAATGATGACTATGTGGCGAGAGAATACAGCATGGAGAAAATGTATTTACAGTACACATGTTTAGTGTGGAAAGATAATGAAAGGTAAATTGGCTGTTAGTTTACTCATCTGCTAAGTCTGCATAAAAATCAATATTAAAATGATAACCTTTCAACAAATCTTGCAGGGGATTAACTGTTCTGGAGAACAACTATGTAACCTTTTAATATTAAGATGGAGACTCACAAAGGCAGGGTTGTTTGTTCAATCACGTGGATGAATAGTCAGAAAGGATCCCGTGGGAAGACATCAGGCAATGCTGGAAATGAAACTGAAAAGTACAATTAAAAACATGGCTAAAATTGATTCCCTTGAGTGACCAGCTTTGTCCTCGAGGGTTAATCATAAGCTCACAGTTCGGGGCTCCGTCTAATTAACAAAAAGCACATGAATGCTGGTGTCTTTGTCACTTGCTAAGATATATTGCTTACTAAGATGATTTCAACATCGTAGTCATTACATTCTTACATAGAAGAACCAATTTTACTGACTTAACCCCCGTTATAACCAGCAGACCTCATATTCATACATTAGCTACTTGTTAGAATTTCTATGCATGGTAAGTTATCTTTAACCATGTTCAGCCACTTGTACGATGCAGCTCTGATTGGGAAGGGCGAACTGTCAAGATCAGTGTTTCCCAACCAGGGTGCCCCCTCCTGGGCCAAAACTACAACTCCCAAATGCTGTACGGGAATGCTGAGTATTGTAGTTTAACAACAGTTGGAGACACTCTGATTGGAAAAGACTGGTCTAGATGATCTCCAACTGTACAGAGCCATTGTTTCCCAATGATGTAATGTGAACTAAGGAGCCCAAAACCGCTAAATAAAAGTTGTAATCAATAAATGCAACATGGCAATGCTTCTGGGTGCAAGGGAATAAAAAGAAACAGTTTGCATGACCCAATTTAAGAAAAGATAAGGCTGCATTATGCCATTTTTGGTCATTTGTAAGCCAAAACCAGGAGTGGATCCTACAGTAAGAAAATATATAGAATAGTTTGCATGTCTTTTGGAGCCACTAGTCGTTTTGGCTAACACATCGTGGTGCAGAATACTGACTGAAATACTTTTGGGTGAAAGACACCTTATTCCCCCTAAAACCCCTTCCACTGCTAAAAATGTTTTCAGAGCTTTAAAAAACTCTGTATCTTACAGTTCTTCTTGCTCACATAGTGCAATCTCCCAGTAGGAGAAAGTGGGCATTTCCCAGCAGGCATGAAGCCTGCTGGCGGACCACTTCCTCCCTCACATTGGTGCAGTGCTGTGATGAAATGGCCCAGTACGGGATGGTGTTGCCCTGCACCTTTCCTGCCCTGTCAGTCAGTGTCCCCAGGGCCCCCTGAAGTTGTTTCCCCATTTGTATATATGTTGGATATTAAAAGATGTGTGATACCTTTAATAAAATGTACCATGTGATTGTTAACCAGGAGGTACCAGTGACCAGCTGAACCCCAGAGTGACCTATGGGCTTTCTGCTAGTCTCCCCCATATAAGCCCTGGGTGGTGCTAGCGTCTTTCTCTTGTTTCCTGCTGAGGTCCAGTCAAGTCGTGCCTAGAGTGTGTGTCCAGAGTAGTGGAGGCCTCAAGTCAACTCCTGCAGCCACAAGTCAAGAGCACGTAAGATAAAGTCCCCATCCTGTCAGTCACAAGTGAAGTCAAGTCATCTGTCTACCCAGCATGGCCTACACTAAATTATCCAGTCCAACTACAAGTCCCAGCAAACCTGTGAGGTCTCTGTGTCACTGGTCACCTCTTTGGGCCCTGGCTGTACTGCATAGACTGTAACAACTGTCTACCCTTAGTAAAGCTACCATTTTCCATAACTTGGTGTCAGTGTCTTCCTTGCCCCCGTGCCTAGCCCAGTATCCAGTGGTATACCTTCAGGTGGTTAAGGATAAACCACGCCCTGGCATCACGAACACAAGGGGTTAATGCCATCTGCCCCTAGGGTAATTACATCTGCCCTGCACCTCACACCCCGCCATACCACAACTTTTGGTGTCACAAACAGGATATGGGTGTGTGCCTTATGCCACAAGTCCTCCCCCCTAGTATGAACTGTGTCCAGTATTGTCTACAAGAATAGCATGCCGATGTGAATAAAGTTTGCTCCAGAAAGTGTACGGGACTTTGTCAGTAGAATGTGTTTTACCCAAGGTGCTTGTGAAATAGAGAGGGAGGTGAAGAAAAGACTGTCATCTGCTATCGAGTATAACTCTGAAGTAGTGAACAATATGTGTAAAATTCGTACTGAAGCATTGTTACATGCTAAGATGTCTGCCACCATACCAGAAAGGGTTAATCTGTCAGAAGAAAAGCGTGTGAAAGGATCCTGGCATGGCCAGCATCCTGCCCCCGAGCGTGGAAGCCAAGTCATAGTTCTTAGCCCCAAGTAGAACTTGAAAGGTCCGCCCCTTGTTGTCAGGGGGTGGAAGAAGAGGACTCACCACTGAGTCACTTCGGGTCCTGGGCCCTGTTGATGACAAAGCTCCGGCCAATGGCCATTTTGCTGGAGACCAGTATAAGAAGTGAAGCGGAGCCAGACCTCTTCAGTCTTGTGGAAGATCCTGGTGCCTAAAACTTGCTTTTTATTGGTATACATTAAAATTCACCCAAAACTAAAAAAATGTCATACTAGACATAAATGTAGCAGAATGATATAAAAGATGGTTGTATACTTTATTTTATCTCAACAAATGTATAGAGTGCTTATCGTTCATCCAAAAGATGCTATCTGTATACCCTACAGTATTATGATTATGACTGTACTGAAAACAAAGAATGTTTCCAATGTACGTTTCTATCCCCCCATGCAATCAAATGCATATAGGTGACAGCCTCAGGGGAACTTGTAATGATATCATTTTACATACAATGATCCTGGGTATACATTTAGGAATCTTAACCCCTTAAGGACCCAGCCAATTTTCACTGTAGGACCCGGCCATTTTTTGCACATCTGACCACTTTCATTTTAAGCATAAATAACTCTGGGATGCTTTTACCTTTAATTCTGATTCCGAAATAGTTTTTTTGTGACACATTCTACTTTATGTTAGTGGTAACATTTTGTCGATACTTGCATAATTTCTTGGTGAAAAATTCCACAATTTGATTAAAAAATTGAAAATTTAGCATTTTTTTAATTTGAAGCTCTCTGCTTATATGGAAATGAATATTCCAAATAAATTATATATTGATTCACATATACAACATGTCTACTTTATGATTTTATCATAAAGTTGACATGTTTTTACTTTTGGAAGACATCAGAGGGCTTCAAAGTATAGCAGCAATTTTCCAATTTTTCACAAAATGTTCAAAATCGAAATTTTTCATGGACCAATTCTGTTTTGAAGTGGATTTGAAGGGCCTTCTTATTAGTAATACCCCATAAATGACCCAATTATAAAAACTGCACCCCCTCAAAGTATTTAAAATGACATTCAAAAGGTTTGTTAACCCTTTAGGTGTTTCACAGGAATAGCAGCAAATTGAAGGAGAAAATTCAAAATCTTCATTTTTTACACTGGCATGTTCTTGTAGACCCAGTTATTGAATTTTTACAAGGGGTGAAAGGAGAGAAATCTTCCTAAAATGTGTAACACAATTTTTCTTGAGTAAGAAAATGCCTCGTATGTGTATGTCAAGTGTATGGCGGGTGCAGTAGAGGGCTCAGAAGGGAAGGAGCGACAGTGGGATTTTGGAGAGTGAGTTTTTCCTGAAATGGTTTTTGGGGGGCATTTCACATTTAGGAAGCCCCCATGGTGCCAGAGCAGCAAAAAAAAAAAAAAAAAAAAAAACACATGGCATACTATTTTGGAAACTACACCCCTCAAAGCACTTAACAAGGGGTCCAGTGAGCCTTAACACCCCACAGGTGTTTGACGACTTTTCATTAAAGTTGCATGTGTAAATTATTTTTTTTTCACAAAAATGCTGGTTTTCCCTCAATTAAAATTTTTTACAAGGGATAATAGGACAAAATGCCTCCCAGAATTTGTAACCCCATCTCTTCTTAGTATGGAAATACCCCATGTTAGGACGTAAAATGGTCTGCGGGCGAACTACAATGCTCAGTAGAGAAAGAGTCACATTTGGCTTTTGAAAAGCAATTTTGCTGAAATGGTTTTTGGGGGGCATGTCTTGGGGGGCAGAGCATTTTACATCCACATATGGGGTATTTCCATATTCAGGAGAAATTGTGTTACAAATTTTGGGGGTCTTTTTTTGCTTTTACCGCTTGTGAAAACAAAGAGTATGGGGCAACACCAGCATGTTAGTGTAAAAAAAATTATTTTTGTAGTGCAATTTTTCCCGAGTATGGAGATACCCCATATGTGGCCCTAAACTGTTTCCTTGAAATTCGACAGGGCTCTGAAGTGAGAGAGTGCCATGCGCATTTGAGGACTACATAGAGATTGCATAGGGGTGGACATAGGGGTATTCTATGCCAGTGATTCCCAAACAGGGTGCCTTCAACTGCAGTGGCGTCTCCAGCATTCATATTTAGGGGGGGCACATGGGGGGGCCAGTGACAAAAGTTGGGGGGCAATTTTAAAACGTGTGTGTATGTGTGTGTGTATATATATATATATATATATATATATATATATACACGCATATATACACACATACACACACACACACCATGCAGAACATGTTTAATTTACCTTACCTTACCACAATACAGACCCCTGAATCATCACCACTTACCATAAAACAGACCCCAGAATCAGACCCCACTATAATACAGACCCCAGAATCAGATCCCTGCATAATAGACCCCATCCCCCTGCATAATACAGACCCCAGTCGTGTTGTGCAATAATATACATACAGTTATATTAACTGACTCACAATTCACATCTTTTATGGTCGGCGTTATCCTCTTTCCTTCTGTTCTCCATCTGGCTCAGACCGCCATAACAACTTCTTCCAGCCAAAACCCATCACTGCAGCATCTGCAAGACAAACATCTTAGTTTCTGCATTTTTTTTCCAGTGCCCTCCCCAGAAGTGAAGAAGTCAGTGGAGTTAATTCCATTCCAAACAGTGTTACAGAGCAAGCAATGTTTCAGCGACCTGTCTTCACCTTTGCCAAGCACTAGAAGCGACAAATCGTAGCCTGCTCTGTAACTCTGTTTAGAATGGAATAAACTCCACTGAACTGCACTTTATACTTTGGTGTGCTGACATTGTCCTTGGATATAGGTGGCTTGCTAGGTTGGTAGGCAGCCAATTAGGTAGGTAGGTAGCTATGTAGATATGGAGCCAGGATATCCCTATCGTGGAAGAGGCAATGAAGGAAGCTTAGAACCTTGGGGACTATGATTCCCTATCATCCCCTGTCATTGTCACTCAACCCTGCACGACAGGAACGCCCTTACAAGGGCGGTACTGTTAGTCTGGAACCTCCTATTGGGCCCTAGTAATCCCTATCTATGAGCGTATACTATCTCCAAGGGCTGACTACAGTCCCTACTATCTATATCAACATACCCTCAGGCTGACTCCTCCCACAAGTTGCTTCTCTATGGTCTTGTGCACATGGGTAAAAATAGAGCACAGTTCAAAAAGAGCACAAATAGAGCACAGTTCAAAAAGAATATAGTCAGATAAATGGGACATAGGCACGTTTTTCATTCAGGCCTCTAGGAGCCATAGTCTATAGTTTAAATATTAACCTACATTCTTTTTGTTGTAATAATCTGTCATAGTCTGTCATAGTGGAGATTTCTGCACTTTTTCAATAGCCATAAATTGGATCTGTGTGGCATCTCCCTGATATCTAATGTGTATATGGTTGGCTATTGGCCTGTCTCGTCCGTTCCCCACGTCTCCCAGATGTTCTAAGATGTTCTAAGCCTACAGAACTGGCGAACTGTTTACCCCACATACATCATATCACAAGCACATATGGCTAAATACACAATTCCCGTAATACTGCAGTTGATGAAGCTTTTTAGTGTATAACTGTCACGATGCCGGCTGGCAGGAGGTGGATCCTCTGTGCCAGAGAGGGATTGGCGTGGACCGTGCTAGTGGACCGGTTCTAAGTCACTACTGGTGTTCACCAGAGCCCGCCGCAAAGCGGGATGGTCTTGCTGCGGCGGTAGTAACCAGGTCGTATCCACTAGCAACGGCTCAACCTCTCTGACTGCTGAAGATAGGCGCGGTACAAGGGAGTAGACAAAAGCAAGGTCGGACGTAGCAGAAGGTCGGGGCAGGCAGCAAGGATCGTAGTCAGGGGCAACGGCAGGAGGTCTGGAACACAGGCTAGGAACACACAAGGGAACGCTTTCACTAGGCACAAGGGCAACAAGATCCGGCGAGGGAGTGCAGGGGAAGTGAGGTATACATAGGGAGTGCACAGGTGAAGACACTAATTGGAACCACTGCGCCAATCAGTGGCGCAGTGGCCCTTTAAATCGCAGAGACCCGCCGCGCGCGCGCCCTAGGGAGCGGGGCCGCGCGCGCCGGGACAGGACCGAGGGAGAGCGAGTCAGGTACGGAAGCCGGGGTGCGCATCGCGAGCGTGCGCCACCCGCATCGCGAATCGCATCCCGGCTGGAGGCGGTATCGCAGCGCACCCGGTCAGTGGATCTGACCGGGGCGCTGCCGTAGCGAGGATGTTGCGAGCGCTCCGGGGAGGAGCGGGGACCCGGAGCGCTCGGCGTAACAATAACTTTTGCCTGTGCTGGGGTACCCAAAGGTCCTTCCTGTCCTCATGCTGGCACAGGCCCTACAATGACCACATGAAAGGGAGCCAATTGGAGGTGTGCTATGTAGCCACGTTAGACGTGGAGGTCGTGGTGCCAGATGGCTGTGTACCAAGGCATCGCACAAGCTGCTTCCCTTCCTAAAAGTTATGGCTGGGTGTTGACCTACAACATCATTTAAGCCTGGATCCAGCCGTAGGATATTCCAATGTCTGGAAAAGATATCTATAATTTGGCTGGATGCAGAGTCAAAGGTCCCAATAATTCTTGTGGGTTGTGGGGTAGTGTCCCTTCTTTTGGGTACCAGAAGCTGATCTCATCTTTGTCCCTTAGCAAACTGGTAGGCTGATCTAAGTGTGTAATTGGGGTAACCCCTCTCTCTGAAACGAGCTTGGAGGTCCTTGGATTGGTTAACAAAATGCACCAAATCCGAATAATTCCTCCTGAGACGGAGATACTGCCCCTTAGGGATCCCCTGTTTGAGGGGGCCCGGGTGACAGCTCTCTCATCTCAGGAGGCTGTTCGTTGAGGTCGTTTTGTCGAAGATGTTAGTTTTTATACCACCATGTCCATCCTTGGAGATGTAGACATCCAAGAACGCCAGCCCTTCCAGATTGGTTTCAGAGGTGAAAAACAAACCAATATTATTGTTGTTAAAGGAGTACTCCGGAATACAAAAATTATTTGGCATTTAGTTTAGCACCAAAATTTATATAACATTGTAATATACTTGCATTTCTGATTTTGCAGGCATCATAGTGTTCTCCCCCTGGTCCGTCCGGCAGGAAGCTCAGTAGTTTTTCTGAAATACTGACTTTCGACTATTAGCTTCTATTACGGCGGCCATCTTGTAGTCGGCGTGTCATAACTCCCAGTATGCCCAGCGGATCATCGCTCCCTTCCTTGCCCATTTTCAGTCTCCCCACAGCCGCTCCCCCTTCATGAATATGCATGCAGACTCAAACTTGATTGGCTGATCGCTCTGCACTCTAGTCCCGGCTGATCGCCAATCACACTCCCCTGTGTGCGCAGGCGCATTACAGCAGCTTCTCCCCCAGTCACTGCTGCTGGAAGTCACGTATTCAGGTGCCAGGTCTCTGCTCTGCTTTCAATTGCAGAGCATTATACTCGGAGACTGGCGCCTGCGCTCTAAAGGCTGCACATGTAAAACCATGTGCCATAGGTGTTACTACATATTGTGTAAAAATAAAAAGGGGAATAAATGTTTTGGGGGCATGCCAATTATAATAGGCATGCCCCCTTTGTATAAAACCTTTGTCCTGCTAAATAAAGTATAATACCACCTGAGAAAAAGTGTCTTCTGGTCATTTCTTTGCTCCTATTATCTACCTGTCTACCATTATTCTCATCCAGGTAAATATCCAAATTTTCCCAAAAATATTTCTAAATAATGCATTATTCTTACTGTTGCCTCTTAGTAACATACATTATCTATTTTTATATGCATATAATATCACAGGTGCATAATTGTTAGTGAATAAATTACCAAAGGCTACAGTAATATAAAATATTTATTCTAAACAGGTTGCCTTCTGCCATTGCAAATCTACAACTCCTATCTTGCACGGATAGTCTTTTCCTGTGCGGGCATGATGTGAGTTGTACTATTACTTTTGGATAGGTTGCTAAAGTCAACAATAATCTAAAATATTCATTCTAACCAGGTTGCATTCAGCTGTTGCCAAACTAAAACTCTTAGCTTGCAGCCATGCTGGGAGTTGCAGTATTGCAATTGCTGGAGGCACTACAGTATTGATTGAATAGGAATAGCGTGTAGTCTAAATTATCAATCTAATACTGTTAATAAAATACTTACTATATTTTTTGGTTACTTTTTAACATCATGTTATTTGAAATGAGCTCATCTAGGTGACTGTGTGAATTATTATTTTTTTTTTATAAAACTAAAATAACCATAGCAAAAATGCTATACTAATATTTATATACAGAGAACCACATTTTTTTGACATTCCCTTTTCTTGCATGATAGTGGCCTCTAGATTTGAACAATTACTTGGCTCTACAGCCACCTCCCCTCCCCCAAAAGATCTGTTGTTCTTTTTTCTTAGTAAAATTAATTACTGTATAAACTCGAGTATAAGTCGAGTTTTTCAGTGCGATTTTTCATTCTGAAAACGCCCCCTTCGGCTTATATTCGAGTGAAATTTAAAAAAAAAATTAGCTTCAGTCATACCGGTGGGAGGGTTGGCCGGTCTGTCCATATTCACTGCAGGGACTGTCCGCATACTGGTGGGGAGTGTGAGCTGGTCCTGGACTAGTGATTCTGCATTGATGCCGCCGCACAGGGACATCCGAGCGCAGGGACACCCCTGACGTCATGGATGTCTGCTGCACACGGACATCCTTGTGCAGTGGTGTCCATGCAGTGTCACTAGTCTGGGGCCAGTCCACATACCGGTGGGGAGGGTGGGCCGGTCCGGGCCATCCATATTCACCAGGAGGCCCTCTTCTCTCCTCTAGGCCGGACCCAGACTAGTGATGCTGCATTGACGACGACGCGCAGGGACGTCCGTGCACAGCAGATGTCCGTGCGCAGGGACGCCCCTGACGTCACGGATGTCTGCTGCGCATGGACGTCCCTGCACAACGGTGTCAATGCAGCATCACTAGTCCAGGGCTGGTCCGGAGAAGAGGGCCTCCTGGTGAAGATGTATGGCCCAGACAGGCTCGCCCTCCCCACCGGTATGCGGATGGTCCCTGCAGCTACTAGGCAACAGAAAAGGACCAAGAGAGCAACAACGGGGGAGGTGAGTAGACAACGAAAGGGGGGGTCTGTATGATGACAGGGGGATATTGACAGGGGGTGATGATGACGGGGGGGTGATGACGGGGGTCTGAATGATGACTGGGGGATCATAACAGGGCATGATGATGATGGGGGGGTCTGGATGATGACAGGGGGATGATGTAGGGGAGGGGGGGTGCATTAATGGCTTGTGTCCCTTACTGGGGTATTGGCTGTACCACCTGATGCCGGACCTGTGTACAAGGTTGGGCCAGCACATAAGCATGGTTTACCCCAATTGAGAGTATTTTCTCTCCTAATGGGAGTGTTTTGTCTTTAGAAGGTGTTGATGTCTATACTCCAGAGATGTTTGTTTGAAAGTATCATACCCATCAAGTTGTTTTCTGTACTTATTATTCAATTATATCCTATGAAATTTCTGTCCATCATTCTACATAAAGCAAAGAAATGTTATGCTGCTGTAGAATATATATATACACACAAAATTCTATGAAATTTTACTTTGGCCACGCTTACAAGAAAATGTATGTTCAAAATGTGTATTCTAATTTAAAAGGCTTGGACTTATCTATTTTACATTATAATTATCCATATTATTTAAAAAATGTAGCATCCAATCGTGCTTTGTGAAAGGGTGTACTTCCTCATGGCGCAAACGAGATCGGTCCATTATCCTACATGGCTTTATTAACGATCAAGAAAGGATATGTACATGGCTTCTGCAGACGGGACAGTTTGAGGATAACCCTTCAGAAAAGGTTCAACAGGTTCTTATTGGGCAAATAAACGATAGTTTTCGTCAATGTTGCCTTCACTTTCATCATTCCTGTTTCAATCACGAAGAGAATCGTCGAACACTCAGGAAAAACACAATTCCGACAATATTTCCAAAGCCTACAACACCTAGAGGAAAACAGGCAGCTGTACTACTACTGCACTTTTGCTTACTACCCCAGTTTGCACACCAACAACTACGGTTGGGACATACAGTGTTTCCAGCACCATTTCCAGTACAGTCACATATTCATCTACAACTACCACCACACGGATAACTTCAGTTCTGCAGCTAAGCTCAAGTTTAGGGGAATTTAGCTCTGAAGATAGCTCTAAAGATTTATCGACAACATCATCTTTAACTTCAACATGTATTTCTGTGTCCAGACCTGAAGTTATCTCCAAAACTCAAAGTGAAACTTTGTCTATTCACACTACATCAGAGTCCACTTCATGTTTCCTACCATCATTTGAAAATACTGACGATTCAGCATCTCCAAACAGACAGAAATTGAACAGTACTCCTCAAAACTGAGACTTTGCAACTAATACTATGACTTTTGTATATCAAAAGGAAATTTAAATCAAGCAGTTAGCTGACGAGGCTGGAAACTACAGCTGAACCTAGTGTGAATCAGGATATACAGATAGAATACATTAGCACTGATATATCAGATTGTTTTTTTGAAATACATATAGGTGAACCTACCACTTCTCCAATTTCTATCTCACCAACCACTCAGCCAACAAAATAAAACAGTCTTGTCTTATCCTCCACTCTGTCCTCGATTCCTGAACGAACACAGTTACGTGGTTAAAATCCGTGAGGAAGCCCTTTCACAACTTGACGAAGATTTGTACTTCCCTAAATCCTCAGAAAGTGTTTTACCAGAGGTTGAGGAGAATGTACAACCACTGTCTCCTAATTTTTCTCAAACACAGCCAGATCTGATAACCACCGATGAGCCTGAGGAGGAGGTCATTGACCATTCTACAACAATAACCACGTACATTGACACAGTGGACAGATCCTTTCACCTAAGTGATGAGGAAGTCGAAAATGAAGAATCATCTGAACTAAATAGTGATGAAGAGGAGGAACCATTGCCCGACTTCGAGGACTTATTTGAAATAAATGAGGACCCAGTACGGGATATTAAATTTCTAGTTTTTGAGTCATGCTTGAAAAAGTTGATTTGCATGATATGATTCCCTGTCCTGTAAAAAGGAAAAGTGACTGTAGGATTGTGAGATACAAAGAGAAAATTCAGGGGAGTATGCTGTCCAAGTGCAATGCAACAAAGGACATGTGCGTCCACCGATTATAAATCACCAATCAGCTGGAAATGTATTAATTAGTTCCGCTACTGTTGTTAGTGGTAAAAACTTTCATAAAATTGATTATTTCCTGAAACTTTTGAACATGAAAAGCATAGGAAAATCTACATTTTTTTTTTAAAACGAAACCAATAAATTTTTCCTGGAATTGACATGGAGTGGCGTAAAGAACAGAAATCTGTTATAGAGAATTTAAAGCGTACACCTGCATTTGTGACAGGAGATGGTCAATCAGATTCCCCGGGGTTTTCTGCAAAATATTGTACTAATACAATTATTGATGCTGTTTCCAAAAAAATGTGTGCGTTTAACATAGAAAAACTTCTACCTACCACATCTTCTGTAGCCGTGGAGAAAATTGCGTTTGAAAAAACAATTAAGGAATCATTATCCCAAAATGTTAAGATTTTAACAATAGCTACAGACAGATATGTCTCCATTCAAAAAATTCTACGTGAAAAATACCGCTTCATTTAACATCAGTTTGACGTTTGGCATTTGGCAAAGTCAATTGGAAATAAAATTGCAGCTGGAGCAAAAACCAAAGAAACCAATGTTCTCATGAAGTGGATTCAACCAATAAAAAAAACATATATGGTGGTGCACCAGAACATGTGGAAAAATCCGGATATGTTGGTTGAGCGACGGAAATCTTTGTTTCAAATATACATGTCTCAAATATACATGCCTGGGATGATGACTCAAATTACTCTGCCTGTCAGAATCCACCCTTGACAGAAAGTCAGAAAAATGAGACCAAGTGGCTATCGCTTAAACTTCCAGCTCATAATGTATTAAGCAAAGTGGCTATGAATCCTAGTCTGTTGAAGAACATAAGGCAACTTTCATTGTTTTGCCACACAGGAGAGCACGAAATATACTGTATCACAGTCTTTGTCTGAAGTACAGACCAAAAAGAGTTCATTTTTTCATAGACTAAATGATAGCTCGCACTCAACTAGCAGCTTTCAACCATAACCGGAATGTAGGACGTATTCAAGCCACTATCCAAAAAGCAACAGCATCTGGAAAAGAAGTTGAAACACAAAGATATTGTTTTGAATACTCAAAGGCACGTCGGGCATGGGTGGCAAAAGCCATATACGAATCCACTTCCCAAGATTTTGCCTATGACATCTTGGTAAAAATATAGGACAGAACTGTCGCAGATTGGAAATCTCAGCGAGGTACTCTCCCAGCCAACATAGCTCCAGTGCCTTGGCCAGATACATCCCAATTATTAGAGGAATACACTTCCAGATTTACAAACTTGATTGCCTTACTTTTACCGATGACTCTGAAGACCGTGTAGCACTAGGGTTATGGTTCTCAAAATGTTGTTGTAAATTTAAAATTTGTACCTTTTTTTCGGTTAATGAAAATAGATTTTTCATGTTTATTTTGGTTTTATTATATTACATAAAATTTTATCAGTAAAGTTATGTTAAAAGATTATTTTATAATCTATTTATGCAGTAATCTTGGGATTTAACATATTCACCAATATTATACATGCATAATTGTAGTAATTTTACTCTCATGTAAAATAGAAAATAATGTTTTATATAAAAGGCCTCTGTCCGCCATAGGAAAAGTAATCTGTCCTCTCAAATTTGGCCTGTTGACTGTCTAAGGCTGGGTTCACATATATCAGGCATCGTGCACAGTTTCTCCCCGTGTGCACTAGAGGGAAAATGATGCTAGAACTGATCCCATTCATTTTAATGGGACATTCACTATTATCCAACATCTCAATTTTAATGCCGGATGGTTGGACATGCCGGAGTGCAACAAACAGGGGAACGCAGCTTGCTTTGTTCCCCTGTCCGGAGTGCAATAACAATAGACGTCGGATGCAATACAACTGATGACAACTTGGCCCAGTTGTTGCATTAGTTGTGTCTAGTGTCTAGATTTTCCGGATGTCGGATATATATGAACCAAGCCTTACAAAGCTAGAAAAGACTTGTCACTTCCATTCAACGGTATGAAATAGCCAAAAATACCCAAGTGCAGGGCTATGGCAATCTCATGAAGATGGATGCCTGGTTCATGTGAACCAGAGATATGTGCCTGGGGTATTGACCAATGGGACACTCATCTCATATCCTTAGGATATGTACTATAGTTGTTTATCTTGAAGTTATGTATCATAAGGTAATTTTAGTACATACCAGGATCCATGCTTAAGGATAATGCTCAATGACTGTATTGTCAGTTCTATATATAGCTGATGATTTCCCTTTTGTGAGATGTCTAAATTCTGTCTGACTTTGTACTAACTACACATCCCAGGATTCCTTTTTGCTATGTGGGAAGTAATTTCTTTTCCCTGCTAAATATCAGCCACCCAACTCATTCAGATACACCAGTTATTCATTCCATGCAACAGACCAGTGTTTTTGATACAGTGTGCCACCAACTGTTTGAAAAGTTGAAATATTGCATAATGATCTCCCTCCCTCTTAGTGGTCGCTACAACCATGGGAAAAAAAATGGCTCTCACATGAACACATGTCTAGTGATATAATAAATTGTCCAGCAATAATACCTGCAAAAATCTGCAACAAGACTCATTTGTTAAAATGTAGTGAAAAAATAAAAATAAATTAACAGTAGAACAAAGTGAATGAAAAAAACATTTTTAATACATTTTTCTGTATAAAAGGAGTGCTGCAGTTGGTGCAATTAGTTCCCGTTTGCACATGACAGTTGATATTTTGCATGATTGTCTGGTTGTGGGTGGGGAAGAAGACCGCCACAATCACCTCCCAGGTACCCTGGCTGTCCTCAGACACAGATCTGTGTCGAACTCCCCATGGAGTATGTGTCGCCGCGCATCGTGAGGTGGCCTACATAAATAAGTATGTGGAGAGACAGGACGACCGGGGAGATGATTGTCACGGTCTTTCTCCAACCCTCCACCCACAATCATGCATGCACGTGGGGGAAAACTATATAAATCATAGCTCTACCCATGAGAACGGAGTCGTCCAATATATATATATATATATATATATATATATATATATATATATATATATATATGTATATATATATTTGTATACATATACAGCAAAAAGAAAAATCACCACCGCATTCACAAGTAGATGTCAAGTTGACAATCTGACTTTATTCAATCAGATACAGGCAACATTTTGGCTGTGCAATTACAGCCTTTCTCAAGCTGGGCTGGGTTTTGGCTGCACAATTACAGCCTTTCTCAAGCCGGGATGGGTTGAGAAAGGCTTTAATTGTGCAGCCGAAATGTTGCCTTTATCTGATGGAATACAACCAGATTAACAACTTTACATCTACTTGTGAATGTGGCGGTGATTTTTCTTATTCTATACATATATGTACTCATTTTTCTAAACATATATATATATATATATATATATATATATATAGTATTGTAAGGATTTCTCCCTGGGGATAGCTCTGGGATTGTCCTTGACACAGCCACAGGACACGTTTCCACTTCAATCAGCAGGCAAACAACAATACTTTATGCAAGTCTGGCCCCTCGCCAGCTTTATTAGATAGGTTGCAGGATAAATAAAAACATAATTTATTTATTTTATTTATTTATATAGCGCCTACAGATTTAAATCTAAACACTTTTCCAAGTGTTAAATGGGCACTGTCACCAACTTAATTGTTTGATATGTTGTAGTACTTTTGTACTACAACATATCTCTAATATACTTTTATTATTTTTTTTTCCATTAAAAAGGTTTAATTTACATTTAAAAACCGGCCACTGAAAAAGGACTGATTTTGGAGTGGCAATCAGTCCTTTTTCAGTTAGGCTGCACTCGCTCCCTGCCTGTCAATCAGACAGGCGGGAGCGAGCGCATTGGCTCCCCGGCCACTGGCTGGGAGGCCACTCCTCCCGCACATCGCCGCCGCCTCGTTGCCGCCGCTGTTCCTGCACGCCCACTGCCGGACTCCGCAGTAACTGCAAGTGTAATGAGGGAATGGGGTATGCGGGGCGGGGGAGGGGGGCGAGGAGGGAACGGGCTAGTGCCGCAGCGGGGGGTTAACGGGCTAGCAAAAAAAATAATAGGATGGTGGGAGCTACCCTTACAACTTACTCTTGTTTCCCTTTGTAAATTGTACAGTTTAAGTAATTCCCAACACAGGGTTAATAATACAAAGGTTTATTCACTAATACACTATATAACTTTAGCTAACACACATATATATATATATATATATATATATATATATCCGTATAATCTCAATGTATCTCAGTGTATACAACAATGGTAACTTCAAAACATTAACATTATACTGGTTACATAACACTTTAACCCAATACAATATCTTACCCACCCGCCTTATTACACAGACAAAAACAAACAAAACCCTAGACCATGGTGGGCTTTTCCCGGCCAGTTAAACTTAAGCCTCCTGCAACCTTCTACTCACTATTCACACACAGCGTTTGCAACCTCTTCCTGTGTGTCTTGTCCACATGACTTCTTGGGGCCACTCACAGCTCGGGCTGTGTATTCCTCACCAGGACCCCTGTCTCCCCCTACAGCCACCTTGCTGTGTTCTGGGGAGAGCTCAGACTACACTGTCTGACTTCCTTTTAAACAGACTTCCCCTCTCTGCTACCTCATTAATTAGGCCACAGGTGAAGGTATCTCCAAGGTTAGCTAGGGAAATACACCCTTTCCTTGCCACACTGTCACATATCCTCCCTCCCCCCCCCCCCACTCAGACACCGGGAAGGAGCACTTGTATTCAAAAGGCAGACTTCCTTTCCTCTTCCTTGAACAACTTACTTACTGGGTTTTGAGGCACTTGGCTTACTTCTTCAGCAGATTTTATATGCACCACTTCAATGGCGCACCTTCTTTCTTTTGCACTTTCATCAGCCACCAAGCACAAGACTTTTGGTCACCTTTGATTCCTTGTAAAAGGCTCTATTCATGACATACCTTTCCAATGCCAGGTTCTTCACTTTGGCCTGTGAAGTGCTCTGGACACTAGGAGCAGACAAGGCAGATGCTCCAGACCTGTGTCTTCTTCTGTCATCGCTACGACCATCACCCAAACTTTACAGGTGGCGAGCCAAGCCTGTACCACCCATTTGCAGGACTTCAGTTATCTCTGGTTTAGCTTCTGCCTCAGAGAACTTCTCTGCCTCAGCATTTTCACCATCCAATGTCCATATCTCTGCAGCTTCAAAGGACCTTTCATAGGGTTACACCTCAGTCTCAGCTTCAGAGGACTTCTCATATGGCTTCCTCTCATGGTCTTCAGACTCTACCGTTTCTTGAGTCCATTGCTCAAACTCCGCCACTTTTAGAGAAAGCATCTCAGTCTCCAGTAGCTTTAAATGTTTCTGCTGCTCACTCTTGAGCTTAGCCGAGTTCACCTTCTCACTTTCCAGCAATTCTGTCAAGTTTTTGACAGTATCCTCCAGGGATAGCAGTTGTTCTCTCATCTGTTCATTGACTTTAATCAGCTATGCCATCTTGGATACTTTCTGCTCATAGACTTTTAGCTGAGCCTCTTGTTCAGAGAGCTGCGTAATTAGTGAATCCAAGGTGGCTGTGTGAGACTTAAGGTGCGTTTCGTTCTGCGCCTCCAGGCTCTGCACCTTATGAGCCATTACTACTTCCTCTTTCTCCAGCTCTTCCATGGCTACCAACCTAGCCTTGTGATCACTTTGTAGAGCCAGATATGCCTCACACAGGACATTCACTTCTTCATCCTTAAAGGAGACCTGCTTGGCCAGACTCTCCAATTCTCTCTCCTTGCTGGTTACAAGATCCTGGGAGCGGGACAGTTCATCCAGCAGAGCCGCAAACTAACTTTTCTGCAGCTGAAGCTTTGCTTCCTGCTTTTTCAAGCCAAAATGTTCCAACTATTCTCCTTATTTTAGGGGTTGTCGTCCCCTTTGCAAGGATCTTGGCCCTTGGGCCTCAGGGTAGTCCCCGGACAGTCTCTCTGGACTGTTTCTCTGCTCTCCGGCAGACTTCTCCATCACTTCACCACCATCTCTCCGCTCACTCGCAGAAACAGCAAGAGCTCCTGGGTCTACAACAACATCATCTGGTCCAGTGGTTCAACCTTCCAGGTCACGATCCATCTCTGGTCCAGACATCACATCTCCTTCACTCAGGACTCTGTCTATGACAGTAAGCGCAGCACCCAGCTCCACATGTACTCTCTTCAGTACTTCTGCATTATCCACAGACATCTCTGTAGCTTCTTTTCCGGTCACCTTTTACAGATGACCGTGCAGTTCTAGCCCTACCTTGGGCTCATCTTCAGCTGGCAGGTGGAACCCATGTTCCTGTACCTGATCCGTTTCTGGTTTTACTGAAGATTCTGTTTCAGATTCTGTCACTTGAGTCTCTGGATCCTATTGGACTTGACTCACATTCTGTTCTTCAGCTCTCCAAGTAGTCTGGCATACCCCTATCTGACATATATCTAGTGACTGCTGACACCCTCATTCTCAGCCTCTGCTGAGTAACTCTCAACTTGTGTATGGTGCCAGTCAAGTGTTGTGGGCCTATCAGGTGTACCCACTCTAGTTCCCTGACAGCCTTCCCATAACTGCTGAAAAAATGGAAAAGCCATGCCCAGTACTACATCAAACTCCAAGAACGGCTCTATTGCAACTTTGTGACTCACAGTACCATAGGGAGTAGAAATAGACATTAAGAGTTTTACAACCCCAAATAACTGCCTGTATAGACACTATGGGGGATATTTATCAAAGCTGTATATGTCCCGCATCAATATAGATCAAACCACAGAGGGTTAGGCCGGTCTATTGTGCGCCTAATTTATCAAAAGGCGCACGGCTCTTGATAAATTCTGCGCATGGAATTTGGGATCTATGCTTTAGACTGTATTTAAACCTGTTCCAACATGGTCTGACATTTCGGCGTACTTTCAGCTGAAAAGTTGCTTTTGATAAATTCAGCACCAATGCATTTTCCAATGCATTTCCATCTAAAATAGACTAGAATGCATCATGTTCTAAAAATCCTCTAGAGCAGAAGTCGCAAAAAAGTCACACATATTTAGACTGTGACTTTCTATGCGACAAATTAAGACAGGAAAAACCAGTCTAAATCCTTTGATAAATATTCACCAGACTTATTAAACCTCTAGGCTCTAGCAAAGCAATCATCTTTTTACCACCTATTACCAGCTCACACAGGTTTTCTTTTGTCCTGTCAGAGTTGGCTGCAGTCTGCATTACTTCAGTAAATATAGGCATGCATTTTTGACAAAAAACATTATCACACTGCATAGGTTCAAAATTTACAGGACAGTTTACACAGTCAAGTAGTGACACACCACCCACGATTACCTCAGGAACCTTTGTGTGCGGTTTCTCTGGCACACTCTCCCCATTCCACAACTGCCAAAAACATGGGAAGTCTCTGCCCAGTATAATCTCTATCTCAAGTTCGGCACACACCTCCATAACATGGCTCACTGTCCCATAACAGGTTTTAAAGTAAATTAGAACAGTTTTACTAGATTCTGGTTGAATCTTCACGAACGGTATTATGTCCGGCATGACTTTGAATACAGCCTGGCGACAGTACAGTTCCACCTACAGCGGGATACCACCCACCAGTAACTCACGGGTCCTCACACCCATCTTTTCTGGACTCCTGACCAGAGGATAATCAGGTGCGAAGTCGTTCTCTTGCTGAGCTGCAGGCAATTTCATCAACGTGCTCACAATAGCATCCATCTTGGCGACAACCGGTTGCTGTCCACATCGGTTGCTCCTAGCAACGGCATTTTGACATCAACCCATCTTTGCAAAACAAACAACACGACTTACTGCTGCTGCGCTGCACAGGTGGCCCATCCACCTGTCTCTTACATAGTTACATAGTTACATAGTTACATAGTTAGTACGGTCGAAAAAAGACACATGTCCATCAAGTTCAACCAGGGAATTAAGGGGCAGGGGTGTGGCACGATATCGGGGAAGGGATGAGATTTTATATTTCTTCATAAGCATTAATCTTATTTTGTTCCAGGAATGTATCTAATCCTGTTTTAAAGCTGTTAATTGTTCCTGCTGTGACCAGTTCCTGAGGTAGACCGTTCCATAAATTCACAGTCCTCACGGTAAAGAAGGCGTGTCGCCCCTTGAGACTAAACTTTTTTTTCTCCAGACGGAGGGAGTGCCCCCTCGTCCTTTGGGGGGGTTTAACCTGGAACAGTTTTTCTCCATATTTTTTGTATGGGCCATTAATATACTTATATACGTTTATCATATCCCCCCTTAAACGTCTCTTCTCAAGACTAAACAATTGTAACTCCTTTAATCGCTCCTCATAGCTAAGATGTTCCATGCCCCATATTAGTTTAGTCGCGCGTCTCTGCACCCTTTCCAACTCCGCAGTGTCCCTTTTATGGACAGGTGACCAAAACTGAACAGCATATTCCAGGTGAGGCCGTACCAATGCTTTATAAAGGGGGAGTATTATGTCCCTGTCCCTTGAGTCCATGCCTCTTTTGATACATGACAATATCCTGCCGGCTTTGGAAGCAGCAGCCTGACATTGCATGCTATTCTGTAGTCTGTGATCTACAAGTACACCCAGATCCTTCTCTACCAGTGACTCTGCCAGTTTAATCCCCCCTAAGACATACGATGCATGCAGGTTATTAGTACCCAGATGCATAACTTTACATTTATCCACATTGAACCTCATTTGCCAAGTGGATGCCCAGACACTTAGTCTATCCAAGTCATCTTGTAACTTATGCACATCCTCTATAGACTGTACCGTGCTACAAAGCTTGGTGTCATCTGCAAAGATAGAAACAGAGCTGTTAATACCATCCTCTATATCATTGATAAATAAGTTAAACAACAGCGGTCCCAGTACTGAACCTTGGGGTACACCACTAATAACCGGGGACCAATCAGAGTACGAATCATTGACCACCACTCTCTGGGTACGATCCATGAGCCAGTGTTCAATCCAGTTACAAACTAAAATTTCCAAACCCAAAGACCTTAACTTACCTGTCAGACGTCTATGAGGGACAGTATCAAATGCTTTAGCAAAATCCAGAAACACTATATCCACAGCCATTCCTCTGTCAAGGCTTCTACTCACCTCTTCATAAAAGCAAATTAGATTGGTTTGACAACTTCTATCCTTAGTAAACCCATGCTGGCTATCACTTATAATACAATTATCCCCTATGTATTCCTGTATGTAATCCCTTATAAGTCCTTCAAACAATTTACCCACAATGCACGTTAAACTTACCGGTCTATAGTTTCCTGGGGAAGACCTAGAGCCCTTTTTGAAGATTGGCACCACATTCGCCTTGCGCCAGTCCCTTGGCACAATACCAGACACCAGAGAATCTCTAAATATCATGAACAGGGGTACAGATATTACTGAACTTACCTCTCTAAGAACTCTTGGGTGTAGTCCATCCGGTCCTGGGGATTTGCTTACATTTATATCACTTAACTTACCTTGTACCATCTCTACATTAAGCCAGTTCAGTACATTACATGATGTGTTACCAGCACTGACCTGGCCAATGTCAGCTCCTTCTTCCATAGTGTATACAGAACTAAAGAACCCATTCAGTAGCTCCGCCTTCTCTTGATCGCCTGTGACAACCTCGCCCTTATCATTATTAAGGGGTCCTACATGCTCTGTCCTTGGTTTTTTTGCATTTATATATCTAAAAAAATATTTAGGATTAGTTTTGCTTTCTTTGGCCACCTGTCTCTCATTTTGAATTTTTGCTGTTTTTATTACATTTTTACAGATTTTATTAAGCTCCTTGTACTGTTTAAATGTTATCGCTGACCCATCAGATTTGTATTTTTTGAAGGCTATTTTTTTGCTGTTTATTGCTCTTTTAACATCATGTGTCAGCCTGAGAGAGCGCTCACTCGCTTGATGCAATCTGTTGCCCCTAGCAATGCTTTCCCCGCAGGCTCAGTTCTGCTCTTGTACTCACCGCTGGGCTTGTCCCACTTGCAACATGCATGGTTGGTTGCTCCTGGCAACAACTTCACTGCAACTCGACCATTGTTTGCTCTTAGCAATGTTCTGCCCACATCCTCCTCCAATTGTAAGGATTTCTCTCTGGGGATAGCTCTGGGATCGTCCTTGACACCGCCACAGGACATGTTTCCACTTCAATCAGCAGGCAAACAACGGTACTATATGTAAGTCGGGACCCTCGCCAGATTTATTAGACAGGTTGCAGGATAAATAAAAACATAAGAAAGGAACAAACAAAACCCTAGACCATCTAGTTGCTAACTAAACAATCCAGCATGCCCTGACTATCAACTGGTGGGCTTTTGCCGGCCAGTTAAACTTAAGCATCCTGCAAACTTCTCACTATTCACACACAGCATTTGCAACCTCTTGCTGTATGTCTCATCCACATCATTCTTGGGGCCTCTCAAAGCTCGGGCTGTGTGTTCCTCACCAGGACGACTGCCTCCCCCCTATAGATATCTTGCTGTCTTCTGAGGAGAGCACCAACTATTCTGTCTGACTTCCTTTAAACACACTTTCCCTTTCTGCTACCTCATTAATTAGGCCACAGGTCGAGGTTTCCCCAGGGTCAGCTAGAGAAAAACACCCTTTCCTTGCCACACTGGCACAATATATATACACATATATATATATATATATATATATATATATACATACATATGCACATACATATATATATATATATATATATATATATACACACATATATATATATATATATATATATACACATACTAAAACATTCGATTTGTGACAACCACTGCACTTTTTTTTTAATGTGTACATTGTTGCTCTAGAATGCCGCTGCTTCTCCCCTGGCACACGTGATCTTAGCAATGTGACAAAACAAGCCAGATCACTGCTCTGGAGCAAGCGGCTGTGCCGGCGCTTAGATTGGATAGAGAAAGGCTGGGGGGAGTAAAGGTGGCAGTGGGTGGATACAGGGGAGTGGTTTTGAATACTGAACAGGCTGGGCAAAGGAGGCAGGGTGGGCTGCATAGCGCAGGAAGTGCGCGCAGGGCACTATGGGCTTTGTAGTCTTTCTAGCGCCGTGCTGAGCTCCATGAACCCGGACGGAATGTGTTTTTAAGTTGTCATAACAGGAGAACTGAACGGCCTATTTTCATGCTGAAATGCTGTACAGGAAGGTGAGCAGATTTACTATTATCTGGGCTTGTTTTTTTTTTTTTTGCCCACCCCGGAGTACTCCTTTAAGTAATTTAAGATAACTCTCAAATTCCGTCTGAGTACCTGTTCAAAAGATAAAAATATCATCTACATACCTTGACCACATAATAGCATGTCCGAGAAGAATTCTCTCTCATCTGTGAAGGCGGTGGTAGCCTCCCAAAAGCCCAGGAGCAAGTTGGCATAGCTGGGGGCACAGGGGCTCCCCATAGCGGTGCCCCTGAGCTGGTGAAAGAACCGCCCATTAAAAAGAAAATAATTATGGTTCAAGGTATATTCCAAAAGTTGGAGAACAAACTGCATATGGGACTGTAGGTGTAGGCCTCTGGAGGACAGATAATAGGCACAGCGTTTATCCCTGCCATACGTGGGATAAAAGAATATAGAGCCTCAACATCAATAATTGTAAGCAACGCATTTTCCTCCACAGTATTATGTTCAAGCTTCTGTAGAAGGTCTACAGTGTCCCTAGTAAAAGATGATAATGCAGAAACAACATTTCTTAAGATCTTGTCTATATAAATGCCTACGTTCTGTCCCAGGCCCCCGATCCCAGCCACAATAGGGCGCCCCTTCAGTGATTTTAGCCCTTTATGCACCTTTGACAGGGCATAAAAGGTCGGGATAATGGGGGTCCTGGGGAGCAAAAAGTCAAATTCATTTTAATCAATCAATGAATTGTGCTTTGCAGATACCAAGATGTCAGTCAAGTTAGATATGTATCTCTCTGTGGGGTCGGCGGGAAGTACTTCATAGGTTTCTCTGTCATTAAGTAGGCAGTTACACATAACCACATAGTCATCGTAGTCATCACAGTCGATTTAGGAGGACGATATTGCCACCCTTATCTGAGGGCTTGATCATGAGATCCCCATTCCTCTTGAGTTCTCGTAAGTTCCTGGTGAGAGCAAGCAGATGGCTGAGGCGTTGCAAACTACACGTGCAGAGAGTCCTAAGATGGTGGCGGAGGCCCGAAGAATCGCCGCGGCGCACATGTTCCAAGAATTGGGTCCTGGCTGTACTGCATAGACTGTAACAACTGTCTACCCTCAGTAAAGCTACAGTTGTCCATAACTTGGCATAGTGTCTTCATTGCCCCCGTGCCTAGCCCAGGATCCAGCGGTATACCTTCGGGTGGTTAAAGATTAACCACACCCTGGCGTCACGAACACAAGGGGTTAATGCCATCTGCCCCTAGGGTAATTAAATCTGCCCTGCACCTCACACCCCACCATACCACAAATAGAAGACCTCAGGTTCTGTGCAGCAGCTTTCAGTCTGTGCAGCTTTCAGTCTGTGTATCTTCCAGTGAGGCTCTGTGCAGCTTTTCGTCTGTGCAGCTTTTGATTTGTGCACCTTTCAGTGAGGCTCTTTGCAGCTGTCAATCAAGCTCAGTGCAGAGAAACACTTCCTGAGTTTGGTCTCCTGCCATTACAAGCAGTAGACCAAAATCTGAGATTTTGACCAGACTGAATGTGTTCTGGCCAAGAAGGGAGACACCTGATTGCCAGAAGTATATAGCAGAAAAACTAACATTAAACGTTTTGTTTTTTTAAAGGAAGCCAATTACAAAAGTGATATATTTGGCATAAGGGATCAAATATTCAAAATCATGTTTAGGGTGCGTTCCCACCTGGCGTATACGCGGCCTATTTCACGCTGCACAAAATTTACGACAGCAGCGGGAAATACACTGCATATTCCTTGCTCACTATACACACAGGGCTTTCTGGCGGCAGTCCTATGTGTGTAGTGAGTTTTGGAGGCGGGCCCGTGTGCCGGCGTGATTGTGACGCCAAGTGGGAACGCACCCTTAATGACAGTGCTCATTTAACAGCTTCTCCTGTTATCGATTTTTGCTATTTTGGTAACGTCTCATCTTCTTAGTGCCATGCCTCTTCTATTTTTCCACATGCAGAGCCATAGAAGGGGTTATTTTTTTGTGGGGCCAATTGTACTTTGTGAAGACACCCTTCATTTTACCATAAAATGTACTACAAAACAGAAAAAAATATATAGTGTTGGCTGGCATTGAGAAAAGAAACATCAGTTTTGCAACTTTAGAGGGATACAGTTTTTGTGCTGCCAACTTTGCAGTAAAAATATGTAATCTTTATTTTGCAGATAAGGGTGCGTTCACACGGCCGTTTGCCCCATTCCGTTTATATAAAAAAATGGATTTAAAAAAACGGATAGAAATGGCTGATCAATCGGGTATCCGTTTTGAACTGTTTTTTAATCATTTTTTTTTTTATCTTTTTTTAATGAAAAATCAGCCACCTACAGACTCCTGCAGCCAGGACTACTACTGCTCCCATCATGGAACAGACTTGTTTCCATGGTGGGAGTAGTAGTTCCTGGCTGAAGAAGTCTTCCGGCGGCTGGGGAGGCTACATTAGTGCTTGTACTACTACCCCCATCATGGAACAGACTCTGTTCCATGATGGGGGTAGTAGTACAGGGGCTGAGGGATTGATCGCACCAGGTCTCACTTCTGAGACCCGATCCGATCAGAAGTTATTAAGCAGGGGAGCAGGCGGCATGGTCCGCAACCCTGCGATGTACATGATGTATTTTACTTTCATTTTTAAATCCCCCGCAGGGAGCTCTAAATGTCCGTACTGAGGAGCCAATCAGGGCTGATAGGATCGGGTCTCAGAAGTGAGACCCAGTGCGATCAATCCCTCAGCCCCTGTACTACTATCCCCATCATGGAACAGAGTCTGATCCATGATGGGGATAGTAGTACAAACACTATTGTAGTCCCCCCAGCCACCGGCAGACGCCCGCAGCTGGGGAATTACTACTCCCATCATGGAACTTGTTTCCATGATGGGAGTAGTAGTAGTCCCACAACACTTTAGTAGTCTGCTGATGTCACCTCTTCTGAGCATGCTAGATGTAATTACGGATATTTTAAACCAGGGTGCAAACGGATGACATTAAAGGTTCATCCATTTGCCATAGACTTCAATGTTAAAATTATGATGTCCGTGTTTTCTTCTGTTTTTTTCACAGAATAAAAAATACTGCATGTGCCGTTTTATTCTTCCTTGAAAAAAAACGGAAAGGAGTGCAGACGGGTGCAAACGGGTGCACAGGGATATAAACGGATTGTAAAAAAATCCTATTGACATGAATGGGATTTTTTTTTAAACCGTTTGTGATCCATTTATAGTCTGCAAAAACGGAACTGAAACGGGGATAAAAGAACGGGGACAGACGGCCGTGTGAACGCACCCTAAGTACGATTATAAATATGTACGATTATAAATTACATAAATTACGTTTTACTACTTATAAAATATAAAACAAAAATAATAAAAATACTTTGGATCACCATATTTTTACCTGTTTTACTTCTCTCTGTCTACAGAGCTGTGTGATGGCTCCTTTTTTGAACAATGATGTTGACTTTTTATCGGTACATTTTGGTGTCAATGGAACTATTTCAATGCTTTTTATAAAAATAAAAATAAATTCATGTTATGTGACCAAATGTAAGTAATCCTTGAATTTGTCCCCAAACCCCTCCTTTATACCCTTCATCATGCTGCTTCAATAATATTATTTTTTAACCCCTTAAGAACAGCCTTTTTTGGCCATGAGGAGACAGTAAATTTTTATTTAGCATTTTCATTTTTTTCCTCCTGACCCTGAAAGAGACATAACTCTTTAATGTATCCATCTACAGAGCCATATGAGGGCTTGTTTTCTGTGCTATTAATTTAACCCCTTAAGGACGGAGCGTTTTTCTGTTTTTGCACTTTCGTTTTTTCTTCCTTACCTTTTAAAAATCATAACCCTTTCACTTTTGCACCTTAAAATCCATATGATGGCTTAATGTTTGCGCCACCAATTCTACTTTGTAATGACATCAGTCATTTTACCTAAAAATCTACAGCGAAACGGAAAAAAAATCATTGTGCAAAATAATGGAAGAAAAACGCAATTTTGTAACTTTTGGGGGCTTCCATTTCTACGCAGTACATTTTTCGGTAAAAATGACACCTTATCTTTATACAGTTAAAATGATACCCTACTTTTATAGTCTTTATTTGGTCGTACTTCTGAAAAAAATATTAACTACATGCAGGAAAATTTATACAATTAAAATTGTCCTCTTCTGACCCCTATAACTTTTTTATTTTTCCATGTATGGGGCGGTATGAGGGCTCATTTTTTGCGCTGTGATCTGAAGTTTTTAGCGGTAGCATTTTTGTTTTGATCGGACTTTTTGATTGCTTTTTATTAATTTTTTATTGTGTAAAAAGTGACCAAAAATACGCTATTTTGGACTTAAGAATTTTTGGGCGCATACGCCATTGACCATGCGGTTTCATTAACGATATATTTTTATAGTTTGGACATTTACGCACGTGGCTATTCCACATATGTTTATTTTTATTTACACAGTTTTTTTTTTAAATGGGAAAAGGGGGGTGATTCAAACTTTTTATTAAGGAAAGGGTTAAATTATCTTTATTAACTTTTTTTAAACTTTTTTTTATAGGGGGCTATAACATGCAGTACATTGATTCAATACGCTGATCACTGCCATTGCATTCAATGGCAGGGATCAGTGTTATCGGCGGTTGATTGCTCAAGCCTGGATTTCAGGCTTGGAGCAATCAATCGATGATCGGACGAGCAGAAGACAGGTGAGGGGACCTCCTGCTGTGTCCTAGCTGATCGGGACATCTCAATTTTATAGCGATGGTCCCAATCAGCCCGACTGAGCACCCAGGATGCTTTTACTTTCACTTCTAGACGCTGCCATCAACTTTGATCGTGGCGTCTAAAGAGTTAATGCTGGACATCAGCCTGATCGGCGATGTCCGGCATTCGCGTGGGTCCCGGTTGCTTATAGCAACTGGGACCCACCGGGTATGATGCGCGCTCACCTTGTGAGTGCACATTATATATGGGGATGCACATATGGACGTTCATAAACGTCCATAAGCACTAAGGGGTTAACATTGTAATGATACCTTTCATTTTATAATAAAATGTATGGCAAAAACAAAAATATTTTTTTTTTTTTGTGGGAGAGAATTGAAAAAAAAAAATTTGGGGTGGGGATAATTCCCCCAATAGATTACTGCTCCCGGAAGGTAGATAATGTATATGTATTTTTTTAGAAATTACTTTGTGTTTTGTTTGAACAATTTTCTTTGTGCACTGTATTCTACATTAGAGTAAAAAAGTTTACTTTCAAAAGACTTTTTTTTTGTGTCTATGCTATGCTATGGTTTTGGTTTACACCTTTATATGTAGTTCAGACACGGTCGAGGGGAGCATCAGTGTGAAGCATTGCTTTTACTACAAAACTAAAACTCTTATTGAAGAATAAATAAAAATGTATTATGTTAGAGTCAATATCACCTAGGTAACCCCCAGCCTGTACTTTTGATATCCTGTCTGGCTTTTGGTTAAAATAAGGTCTACAAGTGTTATCCTTCTTGTTAGGTCCTGCTCTAGTTGTAAAGGGTAATTGTAATTAATTATTTCTTCACTGGACCTGTAGGCTTCTGCCTTCCAAATAATATAGGGGGTAGCCAAAGTCCCTTTTTTTAATAACTTGATTCTGACTTTCTGCACTATTTTACCTCTTTAGTAGGTTTTCTGTTTCTTCCATTATACTTGGCAACTTATAACAAACTCCTATCATTAATGTATTATTCTCCCTCCCTCTTATTTCCACCCATAGAGACTCAACATTTTCATTTTCCTCACAGATATCATTAGGCCAGATTGGCTTTAGGCAGGATTTTATGAAAAAGCAAACCCCTCCCCCCTTCTTATTTCTACGATCATTTCAGAACAGACCCTAAAAATTAATTATGCATAAATTACTTTCCAAAGGCCACCCCGTGCTACAGAGTATAAGTCAAGTGGCTTGTAACTATGACAACTTGGATCACCTTGGAGATTGTAAATACCAGTTTCTTGTACATGTTTCAAGCATATTCCCTGTGGTTTTGTTAATTATGCATAGATAATATAAAGTATTTGGCCACACAACCAAAATAACCCTGCATGTACGTTTTTCTATTTTTCACAATAATTAAAATAAAAAATATTTTTAATCTTTAAAAAAAAAAAAATTCTTAACAATTTTAATGACATTGAACAAGTAAAGGTACACAAGAATCAAAGTATAGGATCTGCAATTGCTAACACTGTGGAAGTTTAATTGATATAGTTTCCTGATTATGTTAAAGGGGTATTCCAGGAATTTTTTTTATTTGACTAAGCTACAGGGGCTGTAAAGTTAGTGTAGTTCATAATATAGTGTCTGTACCTGCGTGTGACGGTTCTCTCACAACTCTTCTGTGATTTTTCATCCCAATATTTATTTTTAACCACATACAAAATGACTGTTGTCTCAGATTTTTCCCAGGTTGCAATGTGGCCGAGAACTGACTCACTAGTCAGCTGATGACAGGGTGGAGGGATCGCTTGGTGGGAGAGAGATCAATCTGCAACTAATGCAACAGCTATAGGCACCCTGATTGAAAACCACAGGTCTTTTGAATTGATGCAGCTCATTTATGTTTCAATGGGTGGGGTGGCTGATGTGGGGGAGGGAGGAAAATGGAATTATGGGATTTGTAGTCAAAAAAAGAAAACTCAAACAGGAAATTCCAGTTCACAAACAGCTATCCACATTGTTATGGTAATCTCCCAACATAGCCATTTAGCCCCAAGACAAGCACAGATCCTTCCTAAGCATGTCCATTACTGTCTGCCAGGTACGTACTAAAATCACCTCATGGTGGATAACCCCTTTAAAATCCTCATACAGGTATCAAAAGACAATGGCTTTTTTCCAAGCATTCCAATCATTCTCCCTTTTTGGTAGTTGCAACAGGATTGGTGTACCAAATAGTAAAGAAGAAATAACTTTTGTATGAAATACAAAAATAATTAGCCCTTTTTTATGGATCATGGGTTGTAGACCTGGAAGGTAGTAGTATCAGCAAGGGTTATGATGAACTGGTGGTATTTGTAGCCAGCAGACAAGAGGCTGTGATGGACTGGTTGTAGTTGTAGTAGCCAGTGGACAGGACAGCAGGTAGTGGTGGACTGGTGGGACTTGTAATAGCTAGGGGACAACAGGCAATGGTGGACTGGTGGTAGTTATCGCCAGCGAACAACAGGCACTGGTGGATTCATTTTAACAAATGGCAGACAATCTTGTTTGTATAGGGGTGATGACGTCGCATGCTGCGCTGAACATTCTCTCTAATTCTACTCTGGAGGGTGGACAAGATAGAACACTCATGGCAAGTTCTGGCTAATGGTCTATTGTAGTTAACCAGAAGTTAATGGCATCTGGGTGCATGGTGTCTGTCAGAAAAAGGGCATTGCTTAGATATGCATCAACCTGGTTGTTCAGGTGGTGGTGTACATCCCGTTGAAGACAATTCATGTCAGCGTAGAATATCGGATTTAAAAACTCTTTATGCTCTATCTAAAAATCTCTTTATGCTCTCCAATGTGACGATGTCATGGCAAGATGGCTGGGTAGCTTCTATTTTTAAAAATCAAAATGTGCCTACTTTTTGGAAGGTGAAATTTTTGTTCCCCATTATGGCATTCTACCGAAGAGTGTGGCTATCCATTACTCATCTCTTTCCTTTAAACGCTTAACATGCCTGTAAGTGCACAAGCAGGAAAGCATACACCTCTGCCAGATTTTGCGAGGGTTTGGCTGTTTCCACCTCTGTCCCATACTACCAAGGTTGGTCACCATGGTCGTCATCATCATCATCGCTGTCACCTTGTGCAGACTCCTTGTCCCTTATTCCTTTGACAGATTCCATCTCCAAACCCTCCACATCCTCCTCAGATCCTACTTGCTCATCAAACTCCTACTCAAGAAGAAAATCCATACTGTTGCCAGCCAGGAATCCTCACTAATCCCACCGTTGTCATTGCTGCAAAATCTTGCTGCCTATTTGAAAGGCCAGAGAACACCACAAGAGGCAGTGTTTGCCATACATGGAGTATTTTGTCCAATTTTGGACCTTTATATATAATAAGAATATTGCTGCACTGAAGTGTGTGCAGAGGAGGGCATCCACGGTAAAAAAGGGAATGGGTTAATTACAGTACCAAGACAGGTTATCAAGCTTGGGTTTTTTTTAGTTTGGAGAAAAGGCATTTTAGTGGTAATTTAAGCACAATGTTCCAATGTATAAATGGACAGTATAGAGATCTTTTTGGTGATCTTTTTATACCTCACCATGACAAGGGGCATCCTCTATGTCTGTGTTTGCAGTAAATAATCACAAATGGGAATTATTTACCATAAAAGCAGTGAGACTATGGAACTCTCTGCCACTTGTGATGTTGTAAAGGTTGACTAAACAAGTTCAAGGGGGCCTGGATGTATAGTAGGTTTATGGGGATAGAATGTTGATCCAGGTATTTACTGTGTTCTGATATATCTGCTATATTTATAGTTGGGAAGAAATATTTCCCCCTTGTATGGGGCAATTGGCATCAGGCTCAGGTTTTTTTTTTTTTTTTACCACCTTCTGGATCAGCACTGTAGGGTTATAGGTGGATTTTTTTTTCCTTCCAAATATATTTTTAAAAAACAGGTTTTGTCAAACAAAAAATGCATTTACATAAAAGCAAAGAAGGAAACTGGTAACATACAATAACTTCCTTTCTCATGTAGAAAGAACAAGTACACAAGGCAGTGATGTGACAGTCCTGTTAGAGCCACCTCTGGTCTTGAGCGGTGTCCCTGAGCACTTAAAGGGGTACTCCGGTGAAAACCTTTTTTCTTTTAAATCAACTGGCTCCGGAAAGTTAAACAGATTTTTACATTACTTCTATAAAAAAATCTTAATCCTTCATGTACTTATTAGCTGCTGAATACTACAGAGGAAATTATTTTCTTTTTGGAATGCTCTCTGATGACATCACGAGCACAGTGCTCTCTGCTGACATTATAATAATAATAAGTGTTTATTTATTTATTGTTGTCCTTAGTGGGATTTGAACCCAAGACCCCAGCACTGCAAGGCAGCAGTGCTAACCACTAAGCCACCATGCTGCCCTTAGCATACATCTGCTATGCACGGTTGCCAAAATGGACAGAGATGTCAGCAGAGAGCACTGTGCTCGTGATGTCATCAGTGTTCCAAAAAGAAAGGAATTTCCTCTGTTGCATTCAGCAGCTAATAAGTACAGGAAGGATTAAGATTTTTTAATAGAAGTAATTTACAAATATGTTTAACTTTCTGGCACCAGTTGATTTAAAAGAAAAAAAGGTTTTCACCGGAGTACCCCTTTAAATCCCAAACATAATAGAGCCAAGAAGCCATTAAACCACAGTATAGGAGACACATTATACATGCCCAGCAATGTCTGACAGCCCAACATACAATCCCCCCACCGCAAAATTGTCCCTATTAATACATAATACAGTAATTACTGGATTTGACCCATGAGCTTCTCACCCTCACTCTCGTTAATCGCAATGCTTCAAGAGAACCTTTCAGTGCCTCAACATTATACCATGTGGTATGCTGGAAAGGACAAACAATTTTGACAATACCCTGAGTGTTTAAGTGAGTGACAATAAAAGATCATCATTTCTAAAAGAGCCTTTTCGTGCCAGAATCCCTATGTCTTTAAGCATCCAGCCTGTCTACCCCTATGAAGGTTTGCAGGTGGGACACCAGAATCGCCAAATCTGGCGTTACCATGTCCAACCTTGAACTGCAGTATCCCCCCCAACTCCCCCTCAGGTGGGCATAATTAATGAAACAGTAAGGATTGAGGCATAAACAGGAGCTGCGCTTTCCAGTGATCCCGAATGTAGTCCTCACCATCCGCCAGTAGACAGCAATGTAAGAGTATTCCCAAACCCCATGGTAGAGATTTGTAAGTGACATTTGACACTTAGGGCAGCTAGTAATCCTACCTGGGAAGGATGGTTATGGGAGAATGTTGAAACTGTACAAAGCATATGTTCCTCCCTGCATAAGAGTCTTCCCCGTAGTTATACCCTAGTGCCCCAGAGACGCAACCAGGAAGAGGACCTACCCTGTGGAAGTTTCGGATTGTCAAGCAAGGGCATCCTTTTGGGGAGAAGGAAGGGAAGGCCAAAAGCCTTCCACACCTCCTTACAAGATATGACTGTGTCCCTGAGCAGCATCAAGCCCTTGACCTCAGCTTGCAATTTAGCATAAAATGTATGCAGCAATGCCGGAAGAGACCATGGCACAGCCAATGCACTCTCCATAAAGAGATTGGAGAAAAAGGTTGAACCATGTATCCAATCCATCACATGGCAGAACAAGTAAGCCAAATTATATCACCTGATATTTGGGAAGTTGGCCCCCCTTCACAACATGAGCTTCTGTAATGCTTGCTACAGAAAATGTGTGAAATCTGCCTTAAACCGCCAGACATCTTCATGCTTTAGAAGCAGTGGGATGGTCTGTAGAGAGTACAAAAGATGTAGAAAACTTATTTTGAGAAGGTGGCACTGACCCAGAAAGAAAGTGGCAGGTGTTCCTACTACTTCAATTTCATGAATGTATGCTTGAAAATGGGGACATAATTAAGGAAGTAGAGCATGTTGGATGTTTTTCCAATGCGTATTCCCAGATAGATGATGAAGGAAGTAGCCACCACTCCCAGATCTCCAGCGTCAGTCAACCACCTTGCAGTGTCCGACCCCAGTGGCAGTAGCATACATTTAGTAGCGTTAACCTTATATCCTGTGAAATTCCCGACATAGGACAGAAATTCTAGAATTTTGGGGACTGCCTCACCCAGATTGTTAAAATAAATGAGAACGTAGTTTGCAAATATGGATAGTTTAATCTCCTCTTTATACAGATCAGTGGTGGCTAGAGAGCACACCAGTGGTTCGATCGCTAGATCAAACAGTACAGGCAACAGGGGACATCCCTGGTCCGTGCCTTTCGTTAAGGTGAGGGGTGGGGATAGAATACCAGGGAAATGCAGTACATCTTGGCAGTGAGATCTTCATACAAGCCTGATATGAAGGAGCTGAAGCGATCCGTGATCCCGAATTTGCTCAGCACCAGTCCCAGCCAGTCCCACCTACAATATTAAATGCGTTCCCAGCACCAAGTGTGAGCAGTGTGGGGTGGGAGTCTGACCAGGTCTGGCGCCAGATACTATCCATACTCACCAGGACTTTTCGGATGTTCGTAACTGCCGAACGAGTCAAAACAAAGATCACCTGATGAGGGAGGGCAAAAACATGGTTAACCAGTCTGCCAGGATTTTCCATAGCAATTTTACACCCTGGTTAATCAGTGAAATGGGTCGATATGAGCCAAGATCCAAGGGATCTTTTCCATGCTTGGGAAGTATTTTAACCCCTTAACCCCTTAAGGACTCAGCCCATTTGGACCTTAAGGACTTAGACAATTTTATTTTCACATTTTTGTTTTTTCCTCCTCGCTTTCAAAAAATCATAACTCTTTTATATTTTCATCCACAGACTAGTATTGGGGCTTGTTTTTTGCGTGACCAGTTGTCCGTTGTAATGCCATCACTCACTTTACCATAAAATGTATGGCGCAACCAGAAAAATACTATTTGTGTGGGAAAATAAAAAACTCAATTTAGCAAATTGTGGAAGGTTTCGTTTTCACGCCATACAATTTATGGTAAAAATGACATGTGTTCTTAAAATTTGGGTCAATACGATTAAAATGATACCCATGATAACATACTTTTCTATTACTGTTGCGCTTAAAATACATGGCAAACTTTTTAACCAAATTAGTAAGTTTAAAATCCCCCTAATTTGAAGACCTATAACCTTTTCATTTTTCCGTATAATCGGCAGAATGAGGGCTCATTTTTTGTGCCGTGATCTTTACTTTTTATTGATGCCATATTTGTTTTTATAAAACTTTTATAAAAAAATTTTGGGAATAAAATGTTATTAAAAAGCTGCTATTTTTGGACTTTTTTTCTTATGTTCACGCTGTTCACTGTACGGTATCATTAACATTTTATTTTAATAGTTTGGATATTTACCACGTGGCAATACCAAATATATATATAAAAAAATTTTTTTACACTTTTTGGGGGTGAAATAGGGAAAATAGGACAATTTACTTTTTATTGAGGGAGGGTTTTTTCAAATTTTTAACTTTTATTTTAACTTTTATTTTTACACTTTAATAGTCCCCACAGGGGACTATTTATTGAAATCATTCAATTGCTAATACTGTTCTGTGCTATGCATAGGACATAGCACTGATCAGTATTATCGGTCATCTTCTGCTCTGGTCTGCTCGATTGCAGACCAGAGCAGAAGACCCGTGGAAGGCAGTGGAGGCAGGTGAGGAGACCTCCGTCTGCTGTTCTGGATGATTGGATCGCTGCAGCAGCGCTGCAGGCGATCCGACCATTCATTTTAGTGACCCCAATGCTGCAGATGCCGTTATCTGTATTGATCACGGCATCTGAGGGGTTAATGTCGGTCATCCGCGCGATCGTGGATGTCCGCCATTACTGGCGGGTCCATGGCTGCTATCAGCACCCGGGACCTGACGCGCATGACCTGAGCATTGCTCGGCTGCTCGCAGTTATGTATAGGATGTAAATGTACGTCCTGGTGCGTTAAGTACCAGCTCACAAGGACGTACATTTATGTGCGGCGGCGTTAAGGGGTTAAAAACCAGGGGTTTTTCCGTTTTTGCACTTTCATTTTTTCATCCTAACCTTTAAAAAATCATAACTCTTTCAATTTTGTACCTAAAAATCCATATGATGGCTTATTTTTTGTGCCACCAATTCTACTTTGTAATGACATCAGTCATTTTACCCAAAAATCTACGATGAAATGGAAAAAAAATCATTGTGCGACAAAATTGAAGAAAAAAGCACCATTTTGTTAATTTTGGGGGCTTCCGTTTCTACGCAGTAAATTTTTCGGTACACCTTCTCTTTATTCTGTAGGTCCATACAATTAAAATGATACCCTACTGTCACGATTCAGCTGGCTGGAGGTGGATCCTCTGTGCCAGAGAGGGATTGGCGTGGACCGTGTCGGTGGACCGGTTCTAAGTTGCTACTGGTTTTCACCAGAGCACGCCGCAAAGCGGGATGGTCTTGCAGCGGCGGTAGCAACCAGGTCGTATCCACCGGCAACGGCTCAACCTCTCTGACTGCTGAGATAAGCGCGGTACAAGGGAGTAGACAAAAGCAAGGTCGGACTTGGCAGAAGGTCAGGGCAGGCAGCAAGGATCGTAGTCAGGGGCAACGGTAGGAGGTCTGGAACACAGGCTAGGAACACACAAGGAAACGCTTTCACTGGCACAATGGCAACCAGATCCCGCATGGGAGTGCAGGGGAAGTGAGGTATAAATAGGGAAGTGCACAGGTGAAGGTACTGATTAAAACCCATGTGCCAATCAGTGGCGCAGCGGCCCTTTAAATCGCAAAGACCCGGTGCGCGCGCGCCCTAGGGAGCGGGGCTGCGCGCGCCGGGACAGCACAGACGGGGAATGGGTCTGGTAAGCGGGTCGGGATGCGCATCGCGAGCGGGCGCGTCCCGCATCGCGAATCGCATCCCGGCTGGGAACATTATCGCAGCGCACCCGGTCAGCAGGTCTGCCCGGGGCGCTGCGAATGGGAGAATGCTGTGAGCACTCCGGGGAGGAGCGGGTACCCGGAGCGCTCGGCGTAACAGTACCCCCCCCCTGGGTCTCCCCCTCTTTTTGGTACCTGAGAATTTGAGGATAAGGTTTTTGTCAAGGATGTTGTCCTCAGGTTCCCATGACCTCTCCTCTGGGCCGCAATTCTCCCAATCAACAAGAACATTTTTTTTTACCTCTGACCGTCTTGGATGCCAGAATTTCTTTCACCGAAATGATGTCAGAGGACCCGGAAACAGGAGTGGGAGCAACAACCTTGGGAGAGAAGCAGTTAAGGATGAGTGGTTTAAGGAGAGAGACATGGAAAGCATTGGGAATACGGAGAGAAGGAGGAAGAAGGAGTTTGTAAGAGACAGGGTTGATTTGGCACTTGATTTTGAAAGGACCAAGATAACGTGGTCCCAGTTTATAACTGGGGACACGAAAGCGGACATACTTGGCGGAGAGCCATACTTTGTCTGAGGGAGAAAAAATGGGGGGAATTCTTCTTTTTCTATGGGCATGTTTCTTAATCCGGGATGAGGCCTGTAGGAGAGAATTTTGAGTCTCTTTCCAGATGGTGGAGAAGTCCCGAGTCACCTCATCAACAGCGGGCAAACCAGAAGGCATGGGAGTGGGAAGGGGGGGAAGAGGATGACGGCCGTACACCACAAAAGATGGGGATTTAGCGGAAGACTCAGAGACTCTGAAATTGTACGAGAATTCGGCCCATGGTAGAAGATCGGCCCAGTCATCCTGGCGGGAGGAAACAAAATGTTGCAAATAGTCACCCAGAACCTGATTAATTCTTTCCACTTGCCCGTTGGATTGGGGATGATAAAAAGATGAAAAGTTTAATTTGATTTTAAGTTGATTACAGAGGGCCCTCCAGAATTTTGACACAAATTGAACGCCTCTATCCGAGACGATATGCGTAGGAAGCCCGTGAAGGCGAAAAATGTGTATAAAAAATTGTTTCGCCAACTGAGGCGCAGAAGGAAGACCTGGAAGAGGGATAAAATGTGCCATCTTGTAGAATCGATCAACGACCACCCAAATAACTGTGTTGCCATGGGATAAAGGTAAGTCAGTAATAAAGTCCATACCAATCTGAGACCATGGTCGCTCAGGAACAGGCAGAGGATGGAGGAGACCAGCAGGCTTCTGGCGAGGGGTCTTGTCCCGGGCACAGACTGTACAAGCCCGCACGAAATCAACAACATCAGCTTCCAGGGTAGGCCACCAATAAAATCGAGAGATGAGCTGGATGGATTTTTTGATGCCAGCATGGCCTGCGAGGTGTGAGGAGTGTCCCCACTTGAGAATCCTGAGGCGCTGGCGTGGAGAGACGAAGGTCTTCCCTGGAGGAGTTTGTCTGATGGAGGCTGGAGAAGTGGAGATCAGACAGTCCGGAGGAATAATGTGTTGCGTGGGAAGCTTCCACTTCAGAGGCATCTGATGAACGAGAGAGGGCGTCAGCCCTAATGTTCTTGTCAGCAGGGCGAAAATGAATTTCAAAGTTAAAACGGGCAAAGAACAACGACCACCTAGCCTGGTGAGTGTTCAGCCGTTGGGCAGACTGAAGATAAGAGAGATTCTTGTGATCAGTGTATATAATAACTGGATATTTGGATCCCTCCAGCAGGTGCCTCCATTCTTCAAGCTCCAATTTTATGGCCAGTAGTTCTCGATCACCAATGGAGTAGTTTTTCTCTGCCGGAGAGAAGGTCCTAGAAAAGAAACCACAAGTAACAGCATGTCCGGAAGAATTTTTCTGTAGGAGTACTGCTCCAGCTCCCACCGAGGAGGCGTCTACCTCCAGCGAGAAGGGCCTAGATGGATCAGGTCTGGAGAATACGGGAGCAGAAGAAAAGGCAGTTTTGAGATGATTGAATGCATCTTCCGCTTGAGGAGGCCAGGAGTTAGGGTTGGCGTTTTTCTTGGTTAGGGCCACGATAGGGGCCACAATAGTGGAAAAATGCGGAATAAATTGTCTGTAATAATTGGCAAACCCCAAAAAACTTTGGATAGCACGGAGTCCAGAGGGGCGTGGCCAATCCAATACGGCTGATAGATTGTCTGGGTCCATTTGGAGTCCCTGGCCAGAGACTAAGTATCCTAGGAAGGGAAGAGATTGACATTCAAAGAGACATTTTTCCATTTTGGCATATAATTGATTGTCCCGAAGTCTCTGAAGAACCATGCGGACATGCCGGCGGTGTTCTTCTAGGTTAGCAGAAAAAATCAAAATATCGTCCAGGTAGACCACAACACAGGTATATAGAAGATCACGAAAAATTTCATTTACAAAGTCTTGGAAGACGGCAGGGGCGTTGCAAAGCCCAAAGAGCATAACCAGATATTCAAAGTGTCCATCTCTGGTGTTAAACGCGGTCTTCCACTCGTCCCCCTCCCTGAAGCGGATTAGATTATATGCACCTCTTAAGTCCAGCTTGGTAAAGATGTGGGCGCCTCGTAGGCGGTCAAAAAGTTCCAAGATAAGACGTAGGGGATAGCGTTTTTTTTTACAGTGATTTTATTAAGTCCGCGGTAATCAATGTAAGGACGTAAGGAGTCGTCTTTTTTGGAAACGAAGAAAAATCCAGCTCCGGCAGGGGAGGAAGACTTGCGGATAAACCCCTTTTTTAAATTCTCTTGGATGTACTCCGACATGGCTTGTGTTTCCGGAGCAGACAGAGGATAGATTCTGCCCCGGGGTGGAGTAGTACCAGGGAGGAGGTCAATAGGAAAGTCATAAGGCCTGTGAGGAGGCAAAGTCTCTGCTTGTTTTTTGCAAAAAACATCAGCATAGTCCAGATAGGCCTTGGGGAGACCAGGTATCGGAGGAGCCACAGGGTCTTTACTGACAGTACAGGGAGCAGGCTTAAGACAGTTCTTGTGGCAAGTAGTACCCCAGTTCTTGATCTCCCCGGTGGTCCAATCAAGGGTTGGGGAATGGCGTTGAAGCCACGGTAGTCCAAGAAGAATTTACGAAGTGCAGTTAGAGAGGACCAGAAATTCAATCTTTTCGTGATGGGGTCCAATGCACATTAAGAGGGGTTCCGCGCGGTAACGTACAGTACAGTCCAATCTTTCATTATTAACAGAGGCGATGTAGAGGGGTCTGGCGAGACTGGTCACCGGCATGTTGAACCTGTTGATGAAGGAGGCCAAAATAAAATTTCCTGCAGATCCGGAATCCAATAAGGCCACAGCTGAGAAGGAGAAGGTAGAAGAAGAAATCCGCACAGGCACAGTAAGACGTGGAGAAGCAGAGTTCACATCAAGAGCTGTCTCACCTTTGTGCGGAGTAGGAGTGCGTCTTTCCTGACGTGGAGGTTGGATAGGACAATCCTTCAAGAAATGTTCGGTACTGGCACAGTACAGGCAAAGGTTCTCCATGCGGCGTCGTGTCCTCGCTTGAGGTGTCAAGCGAGACCGGTTAACTTGCATAGCCTCTATTAGCCCAGGGCCCAGGGTCCCCCGTTTTATACCGGGAACGGGCGCAGGGCGTACTGGTACACCCTGTGTCCTTGAGAGGTTAAAGGAAACATTCTCACTTTCATAGTCAGGGGGGGCGCTGAGAGGCAGGGGCTGGAACAGGTGGTGTCTCGCCTGGCGGAGGACCGCCAGCTCGATGCTCACCAGGATGGGTACTTTTAAAAATTTTAATAAATTCAAATTAAATTAAAATTACATAAAAATTCTCTTTATACTTTTTTTCTCTCTCTCTTCAATTTTGACACCATATGGTCTCCCTGCTGCCACATCGACGCTCTGCAGCAGTAATTCTAATAGTAATGCCTGTAATCTGCAGGTCATACTGAATAACAGTATTATTTCACTGACACAGCACACTCCCTATGCGTGTTAGGACAAGGCAAAGTGCTCTACACACCTATTGAGGCTCTCAGTAGGCCAGAAATAGCCATTTTAATATCGATTCGCCGCAAATAAATTCGGTCCGAAACACATTTTTTTTTGAAAATTCGGCGAATCAGCTGAATCGAGCTTTTCAAAAGTTTGCTCATCTCTAGCGGCAGCCCCTTATGCAGTGTGGGGCCGCCGAGTACTGTCCCTCCTGATGTCGCACCTGGAGTACCTGGGATCCCTGCTACCCCCCTCCATCCAGTCATGGCGAATCTGTGGAGACCTGCGGCCAGTGCTGCTGAGTGGGCGGTCTTCAGGATGGCGGCTGCTGTTAGGGCCTGTGTGATAGCGGGTCTGTGTGGCAGCAGGGAGACGCCGATGGAGCTGTGCCGGCACTCTACTGGATTCTGGGACCCCAGGCAGGCTGTGTCAGGTCAGTTTGGTCACATATACGGCCGGCCACGGTGCGGGTATGGGGTCCTGGGTGTGGTCTTCATTCCTCACTTGACCGCACCAGAACTGGAAGTCTTATATGTGGATCTTGATTGTCTTGTGTCTGTGTCACAGCAGGGAGACGCTGTTGGAGCTGTGCCTGGGCTCCACTGGATTCTGGGACCCCAGGAAGGCTGTGTCAGGTCAGTTTGGCCACATTCGGCCAGTTACGGTGCGGGTATGGGGTCCTGTTTTTTTTTTTTCTTCCCTTTTTTGGTTTAGTTCCAATGCACACAAAGGGAATAAACATGCGTAGAGAAAAACATGTGTTACTGCAATCCTTTTCTGTGAGAAATACTTCATTTTCTAGAAAAATTTCAGGGGTGCCAACATTTACGGTCATGACTGTAGCTGTCATGGGAACCCATCACTAGGTGATTAAATGCAGATGGAGTGCTAGACAGAACCCACTACCTTTGAAACCCCTTTGATGCTGTGATTGCTATTGACCATAGCATGTAATGGTTTAAATGTCCAGGATAGAAAGTTCCTCCAAATTCAGGTATTAGACAGACATTAAACAGTTGCATTGATGCTAAAACCACTACTGGACACCTATGACAGGTTTCTGGGAAAAGGCCCATGCAGTGAATAAGACCCCTTAGTAACCGCCATAAAAATGCATATTAGCAATCAATAAGAGATTATGTTAATACTTATTTGTAAATCAATTTTATCACATTTTTAGATACAATTTAATATACAACAGTAATAAGAAGAAGTAGTCAAGGCAGAAAGAAATTCAAATCTACAAACTATTTCTGCATGGGTTACGTTTCCATAGCAACATAGTCCTAAAAGAAATATCTGTAATAGCTGGATGAGATCACAAGTCTTTTGGGTCTAGTAGGAGATGATTATTTTGTCTGGCAAATCCAGCAATTATTTATGGTAATAAATAACATGATTAAAGGTAAGAAATGTACGTCTGATCCAAATACATTTGTACAGTAGCTGCAATGTATCTTAAAGGGCTGAGCGCTGAAACAATGTCTTATGGCTGGGCAATTCAGTAAGATAATGTATTTCATTCACAATATAAGTTAAATAGAATTCTGATGTTGGTATTAACCATTTTCCTGCCAGTAGGGATACTTTCAATGCTAAGATTAGGTAACAACAGGATCGGCTGCAAGATTGGTCTGGAGGAGAATAAAGAACAAGACACAGTGTTGATGATGAACTCTGAGCAGTAGTTAGAGATAAATGTACATCCTTCTTCCATTGTGGTGATGAAAGGAGAGTTCTGCAGAACACATCTACTTTAACTCCTTAAGGCAAAATTTCTTTTTTTGTGGGGAGGGGGGGGGGGGGGGGACGCCAAGAAAAACACCAATTCTGCCGCATGGCGTTTTTTCAGCCAAAAAACGCTGCGGCCAGATGTTAGCTGTAAATCAACGAGATATCACAAAAATCTTATTCCACTTGACATTTTTCACTTTGGTGTTTTTTTTTTTAATCCTTTTGGCGTTTTTTCACTCTTTTTTGGCGTTTTTCAGTTCCTTGGCGGTTTTCCAAAATCGCAGCATGTTGAGCCACTGGCGATTTTTTTGTCTAAGGGAGTGAAAAAACTCCAAGAAAAACCATATGAAGGTTTTAACTTTGGCGTTTTTGCAGGCGGTTTTTATTCTTTTTTGGACTTTAGCGATCCAAAAAAGTGATGGAGATACCTTTTTTAATTAAATTTCGCAGGGTACCATTAAAAAATTATTAGAAAAGATACAGTAGTGATGGAAAAAAATGTATATAACAAAATTTATGTTTTTTATAACAAAATTTATGCTTTTTAAAACAGGGATCAATTTATGTGGATGGGTGGGGATCTGAAAATGTAGCCGACAATAATAAAAATGTAGTATGTGTGTTTGTGTTTTTCCCTTTTTTTCTCTTTATTTTTTACATTTTTTTTAGGTAGTACTACTACTCCCAGCATGGAACACACTGTTCCATGATGGGAGTAATAGTACCTGTACTAATAGACAGATCGCCTGTTGCGATCCTCCTGTATAATGTATAGATGTGGCGGCCGCTCTTCTATGGTCCCCTGCATTGCCATATATATACACCTATTCATATTTCCTGCAGAGAGTTGTGATTGGCCAGATGGTTCCAGCCAATCACAATCCTATGTGGGAAATAGGAATATGTGTATATATACATCAGTGCAGGGGACCATAGAAGAGCAGCCGCCCGCATCTAAACATTATACAGGAGGATCACAGCGGGTGTCAGGAGTGACATCTGCTGTGATCTTTCCTTAACTGCATGTACTACTACTCCCAACATGGAGCACACTCTGCTCAATGCTGGGAGCTGTAGTACCTGCATGAATTAACTGATCGCAGTGGGTGTCAGAAGTTACACTCGCTGCGATCTGTCTGTTAATGCAGGTACTACAGTTCCCAGCATGGAGCAGAGTGTGCTCCATGTTGGGAGTAGTAGTACCTTCAGGTAAGAACAGATCACAGCGGGTATCACTACTGACAACCGCTGTGATTGTTCTATCTATAGCAGAGATGCAGAGCGGCTCTATACAGCGCTCGCATCTCTGCACTATATTCCGGCCGGCCAATCACCACTCTGGGTGGAAAATATGAATGATTGATTGTTCTATTTACATCACTGGACGGAGTATAGAGCAGAGATGCGAGCGCTGTATAGAGCCGCTCGCATCTCTGCTATATTATGGACGATCGCATCGGGTGTCACGACTGACACCCGGGGCGATATGTCTATTAGTACAGGTACAACTACTCCCATCTGTTCCATGCTGGGAGTAGTAGTACTACCTAAAAAATGTAAAAAATTTAGAAAAAAAGTGAAACACATAGACTTTATTAATTAAAATTAAGTTGTAAAATTTCGTTAAATACTATTTTTTTTAATCACTACTGCATCCTTTTTTTTTTTTTTGGTACACAACAAATTTTGGGTACCAAAAAAAACGCCAAAGGTGAAAAAATTGCAATTTCCACACAAATGAAAAAACGCCAGAAAAATCGCCATACGCAGGAAATTGCACTGCCTTTTTTTCATGCGTTTTTTCTTGCATTTTTTTTAAACCAAAAAACACAGGACAAAAAAAACAAGTAGAAACTTTTGATGGGAAAAGAGGGGGTGATTCAAACTTTTTTTTACACTATTTTTTTGTCCCCATAGGAGACTATTACATACGATCCTTAGATTGCATACACCGAAAAATTCAATGCCATAGCATAGCATTGATTAGTGTTATCGGTGCTTGACTGCTTCAAGGGACAGATCGGACTGCAAGGGCGATTTCAGTGTGGTGGTACTGAATAGCGCGCTAAGCTTGCCAGGATGACTTTTCTCCCATTTTAGACACCGCAATCAACTTTGATCACAGCGTCTAAAGGGTTAATACCGGACATCAGCCTGATCGGCGAGGTCCGGCATTAGCCGCGGATCCTGGTTGCCGATAGCAACTGGGACCCACCAGGTATAAAGCGTGTTCAGCTCCAGAGCGCGCTACATAAAACGGTAGTGGGCAGTGGACATAAATATACGTCCATTCTCCTTAAGGAGTTAACATTGTCCTGTTCTGACCCCTATAGCTCTGTCATCTGTCATTTTTATAAGTACAGTTTTTGTCTTGATGGTTCTGTTCAATTGCTTTTTATTCATTTATTTCTGATATATGATGTGATTAAAATCTGTATTTTTGGAATTGGTATGTTTTTTTTACATTTATGCCGTTCATTATACAGGATCATTAACACGAATATGGCGATACCAAGTATGTTGATTTATTTTATTTTATTTTTTAATGGAAAAGAGGAACATTTTAGTTTTTTACACTTTTGTAGTCCCCATAGGGGACTATTTATTGCAATCATCAGCTAGGCATAGCACTGATCAGTTGTCACGATCAGTCAAGACGCTAGAGAGAGTAGGATCGTGCAAGGGTTAAAGCCACCAGACCTCTAGTTACCCCCTTGTAGTCCCATCAAATCACTAAATTAACCCTTTGATAAAAGTGTTTCACTAGAGCCTCCTACAGAAAGGTGAGCTCATATATTTAGAAATCAAAGACCAGAGGTGATTAATTAAACATTTAATCTGAAAAAGGTATTACAGTGCTATGTATAACATTTCGGAGGGAAACAAATCCATTCCACCCCCCCCCCCCCTGATCCCACCAGGTGGGGGGGAGGCTAGCATCTCTCTTTCCTGTTCCCTTATCTCAATTTATTTTATGATGGCCAGAGTGTTTGGCTACAAAGAAGGTGAAGCACAAACAGACCCCACCAGTATAACAGGAATACACAAAACAGCAGACACAGTCTGAATCCTTACCTAGGTCTTGGACATTATACACAAATATGATTTATAATACATATGTTTGATTCCACAATAAGCCTTGGGCCTGACATCAGTGTTATCTGAGATCTACTTCTAAGGTCTGCTCAAAGGCAAAGGAGAAGAAGTCCCCATGATGACGGCAGGAGGCAGGTTAGGAGCCCTCCGTCTGATCCCAACTGATCAAGACTTTTGACATGTCTGTAGGGTATGTCAAAAGTTTTTTAAAGCGACATGTACATTTTAAAGGGTTAAAGGGATACCCAAACGTAAAGTGTACATACCGTGAAACATTCTAAATAAATATACAGCTATTATTGCATCCATTAAGTTTGTTTGTTGCCATAACCTGGAGGTTAGTCGTGTCTAGAAAGATTGCCCCTATCCATACATCATATTTATATATGCACATAAATTGGACTTATTTATATTAAAAGCACAAGTGTGCATGCATAGTGCAAATTGTTACGCCTGGCTAGCTCATCATCTTGACATATGTTACCAGCCATCTGTGACAGCATGAGATTATTTACTGCCTACTACACAACTTTACGTGAGCTCACAAGAAAATAGGCTGAATTTAGATTATACATTTCATTGTCCTTCAGTCGGCTTCCTGATTTCCAGAAATTGCTGAGTGAAGTATATTCTATTATCCAAGCACAGGGATATTTGGTACTGACAATTACCATCAAACAGTTATTGATATGTCACCATTCTACACATGAATTCTGTTACATATGATGTATTTCACAGTAGTGTTCTTGCTAAGGAATATTGTAATATAGTGAACCTTTGTTAATGTTACTTATTTAAAGGTATAAAGTCCTTTCAGTTGAGCTCATTCTTGAAAAAAGTATGCTGAAAGGGATATCTGTATATACAGTGGGGAAAAAAAGTATTTAGTCAGCCATCAATTGTGCAAGTTCTCCCATTTAGGAGATGAGAGAGGCCTGTAATTTTCATCATAGGTATACCTCAAGTATGAGAGACATAATGAGAAAAAAATACATAAAATCACATTGTCTGATTTAAAGAATTTATTTTCACATGATGGTGGAAAATAAGTATTTGGTCAATAACAAAAGTTCATCTCTATACTTTGTTATATACCCTTTGCTGGCAATGGCAGAGGTAAAACATTTTCTGCAAGTCTTCACAAGGTTTTCACACATTGTTGCTGATATTTTGGCCCATTCCTCCATGCAGATCTCCTCTAAAGCAGTGATGTTTTGGGGCTGTCACTGGGCAACACCAACTTTCAACTCCCTCCAAAGGTTTTCTATGGGGTTGAGATCTGGAGACTGGCTAGGCCACTCCAGGACCTTGAAATGCTTCTTACAAAGCCACTCCTTCGTTGCCCGGGGTGTGTGTTTTGGATCATTGACATGCTGAAAGACCCAGCCACGTTTCATATTCAATGCCCTTGCTGATGGTAGGAGGTTTTCACTCAAAATCTCATGATACATGGCCCCATTCATTCTTATCTTTACATGGATCAGTCGTCCTTGTCCCTTAGCAGAAAAACAGCCCCAAAGCATGATCTTTCCACCCCCATACTTGACAGTAGGTATGGTGTTCTTTGGATGCAACTCAGCATTCTTTTTCCTCCAAACACGATGAGTTGAGTTTTTAACCAAAAAGTTCTACTTTGCTTTCATCTGACCATATAACATTCTCCCAATACTCTTCTGGATTATCCAAATGCTCTCTAGCAAACTTCAGACAGGCCCGGACATGTACTGGCTTAAGAAGAGGGACATGTCTGGCACAGCATGATTTGAGTCTCTGGTGGCATAGTGTGTTACTTTGGTAGCCTTTGTTACTTTGGTCCCAGCTCTCTGCAGGTAAATCCCCCCGTGTGGTTCTGGGATTTTTGCCCACCATTCTTATGATCATTTTGACACCACGGGTTGAGATCTTGCGTGGAGCCCCAGATCGAGGGAGATTATCAATGGTCTGGTATGTCTTCCATTTTCTAAAATTGCTCCCACAGTTGATTTCTTCACACCAAGCTGCTTGCCTAGTACAGACTTGGTCTTCCCAGGCTGGTGCAGGTCTACAATTTTGTTTCTGGTGTCCTTCGACAGTTCTTTGGTCTTGGCCATAGTGGAGTTGGAGTGTGACTGTTTGAGGTTGTGGACAGGTGCCATTAATACAGGTAATGAATGGAGGACAGAGGAGACTCTTAAAGAAGAAGTTAGAGGTCTGTGAGAGCCAGAAATCTTTCTTGTTTGTAGGTGACCAAATACTTATTTTCCACCATAATTTTCAAATAAATTCTTTAAAATTCAGACAATGTGATTTTATGGATTTTTTTTTTCATTATGTCTCTCATAGTTGAGGTATACCAATGATGAAAATTACAGGCCTCTCTCATCTTTTTAAATGGGAGAACTTGCACAATTGGTGGCTGACTAAATACTTTGCCCTACTGTAGTGTCCTAGGCTTGTAATACATGTAAGGCAGCTTTCTGTCAACTTCTAGCCATTGTATTCAACTCTAGTACAATAGAAAGGAAGAAAAAATAAATCAATACATCCAAATCCTGAAATTGAAAACTTCTATCTAATTGGTACTGCCAGCTTCATGGTTTGTCACCTTAAAGTAAATGGTAATATTGGTTACCAAAAAATAGTAAGCTACGAGTATGATGGTACTCTGGTCACTTACACAAATAGACACCAAAATAGAAGACCAAAGTATGATTTTTAGAAAAAGACATATAAAGCTTTATTGAAAATTAGACAGATAACAACACGTAAAAAACAAATAATATGGCAAGATGGTGGCACAGGAAAAAATGGGAGGCGAGAGGAACTGTATATCCTGTGTGCAAGACGTCCTTTAGAATGCACAAGTATTGTCAGATAGCCGGATATAAAAGTATAATTTGCCACATAGGGCATAACAAGTGTATATAGCAGGCATAATGAGAAGACATATACAGATGCAAGTAACAAGCTACAGCATAAAATGGCAAGACATAGCAATGGACATGCACCTAATTAGGATACCTCTCCCCTCCACCCCGAATGCGCGTTTTTGCACAATGCGTTGTCAGGGGGTCTTTTTCTAAAAATCATACTTTGGTCTTCTATTTTGGTGTTTAATAGTGTTGCTCGCGAATATTCGCAATTCGAATTTTATTCGCGAATATCGCATATTCGCTAATTTGCGAATATTCGCGAATATAGCGCTATATATTCGTAATTACGAATATTCGTTAGTTTTTTTTTTTCACAGTACACATCACAGTGATCATCCCTCTCTGCTTCCAGCTTATGTGGTGTAAGAAGGCTCTAATACTACTGTGTGAGACTGGTGTGCGAATTTTCGCATATGCAAATTTTATCTTATGTTAATTTTTGTATATGCAAATTTGCGTATAAGTTAATTTTCGCATATGCGAAAATAAAATGAGAACATTACGAATATGCGAATATGACGAATATTCGTCCATATATTCGCGAATATTCGCGAATTCGAATATGGCCTATGCCGCTCAACACTAGTGTTTAAATGGTAATATTGCTATAGCCACTAAGGCCTCTATGAGTCAAAGTCGTGTCATTTTCCCGGACTACAGGAAGTCACCAGGAGTAATAGAAAGGGCAATGAAAAATTTACTTGTAGACAGGTCTGGAGAAATATGGTGGGAACAGTTCTAAATGTAATTACAGTAGAAGCAAAGAAATAGCATAGAAAAAATATTATTATTATCTATAGAGCATAGCAAACTTTTTAAAAGTTTGGTTAGGCAGGTTTGCTGAATTGTGGCAAAAAGTTTGGTTCAAACCGAATTAGTTTAAAGGGGTACTCCAATGGAAAATAAAATGTTTTCAGATCAACTGGTCCCAGAAAGTTAGACAGAATTGTAATTTTGAAATCTTAAGCCTTCCAGTACTTATCAACTGCTGTATACTACACAGATAGTTGTGTAGTTATTTCCAGTCTGACCACAATGCTCTTTGCTGACACCTCTGTCCATGTCAGTAACTGTCCAAAACAGAAGAGGTTTGCTATGGAGATTTGCTTCTACTTAAGACAGAACCTCACAGGGACAGAGCACTGTGATCCTAGGCCAGCCGTTCTCAGAATCTGATTCTGAAGTGTGAACCCAACCTAAAAGAAACAGTTACAATATCATTATATATTTTTTCCAAAGTACATGGAGTGTAGGGTGATATTACTGAATGATAAAGGGGGGGGGGGGGGGCTCACATAGAAATAGAGGGGGAGAACAGTTGAGAAATGTTATGCCACTGCCTTTTTAGGGCATGTTTAAAACTGTGGATGCTAAACGGGTAATACAGGGAAGTATTTATATATATATAAAAAAAAAAAAAGCTCCAAAGCCACTGCACTACCTGGATGTGTTCCCTATCAACGATCCTGACTAATGTGCATGGCTTCTGCGGCCCCTGCTGTCTTCTCTTGCTGCATGATATTCTTTGCTTCTTCTGATATCCTTCTCTTCCTCTACAGCATGATACAACAAGTCCCAGTAGGCACTGCAGCTCTGCTCTTGCTGCCTTCCAGCTCTCTCTCTGAGAGCAGTCCCCACCCACATGCTCTGTGACCAGAGAGATACAGTGTGTGATTGGCACACACCTCTCAGCTCTCAGCACTAAAGGAAGCACGACCAGTGCAATGCAGAAACCATGTGGTCCGTCTCTCTCAAGAGGGTGGGGGCTGGTTTCAGAGAGGGACTTGGACAGAAATAAGGTGAATGGCTGGATAACATTTTTGTTCTTCACTCTTCATGTAAGTGACAAGCAAAATAGGGGAAGCTGCTCTATATAACTAATGAATTATATGTAGCCAATTAAATAGGTTGGTTAGAGGGAAAGGATGGGCTATGAGTTTAGTTCCCGGAGTACCCCTTTAAGTATAAGTTCAATGGTTCAGCCCTTTAAGTATAAGTTCAATGGTTCAGGATATTGCATTGCAAGGAACTGGTGCAGCACAAGCAAAGTCTTGAAGATGGGAGAAAGTGAGAGGTTCAGATGATAAAAGATCATAGTTTTAGATTATTAATAGAATAGCTTTTTTCCTAAATATTTATTTTCATTTTCGCTTAATAACTTTGGATTACAGGATAACAAAGCTTTTATATCCTACACAGATCATACCTTGGCTGAAGAGACCCTTGCCAGAAGATACCCTGATTCCAGACCCCATGGACTAATGTCTCAGCAGATTGAACCATTGATAAAAACTGCACCTGTTGGCTATGGGTGTACTGTTTTGTATAACCTCCAGTGTAGCTTTAGAGAAAGTATTCAGTGCCGCAAATGAACAAGATTGTCCGCCAAAAACATGGAAAGTCTTTCTTTGGTTAAAAGGAATTAGGCATTAATTGGTGAGAACCTGTACCTGGTGCCTCTGACTAGATATGCCATTGCTGCTGTCAACTGGCTAGACTTTTTACAAAACTTTTACACCGATTTTGTTTAGCTCAACTCTAGTTAGATACATTCAGTTCATCGAACTACAAATGTATGTGTCACGATGCCGGCTGGCAGGAGGTGGATCCTCTGTGCCAGAGAGGGATTGGCGTGGACCGTGCTAGTGGACCGGTTCTAAGTCACTACTGGTATTCACCAGAGCCCGCCGCAAAGCGGGATGGTCTTGCTGCGGCGGTAGTGACCAGGTCGTATCCACTAGCAACGGCTCAACCTCTGTGACTGCTGAAGATAGGCGCGGTACAAGGGAGTAGACAGAAGCAAGGTCGGACGTAGCAGAAGGTCGGGGCAGGCAGAAAGGATCGTAGTCAGGGGCAACGGCAGGAGGTCGGAACACAGGCTAAGAACACACAAGGGAACGCTTTCACTAGGCACAAGGGCAACAAGATCCGGCGAGGGAGTGCAGGGGAAGTGAGGTATATATATGGAGTGCACAGGTGAACACACTAATTAGAACCACTGCGCCAATCAGCGGCGCAGTGGCCCTTTAAATCGCAGAGACCCGGCGCGCGCGCGCCCTAGGGAGCGGGGCCGCGCGTGCCGGGACAGGACCGACGGAGAGCGAGTCAGGTACGGGAGCCGGGGTGCGCATCGCGAGCAGGCGCCACCCGCATCGCGAATCGCATCCCGGCTGGAGGCGGTATCGCAGTGCACCCGGTCAGTGGATTTGACCGGGGCGCTGCAGTAACGAGAGTGTAGCGAGCGCTCCGGGGAGGAGCGGGGACCCGGAGCGCTCGGCGTAACAGTACCCCCCCCCTTGGGTCTCCCCCTCTTCTTAGAGCCTGGGAACCTGAGGAGCAGACTTTTGTCTAGGATGTTGTCCTCAGGTTCCCAGGATCTCTCTTCAGGTCCACAGCCCTCCCAATCCACCAAAAAGAACCTTTTTCCTCTGACCGTCTTGGAGGCCAGTATCTCCTTCACTGAGAAGACGTCAGAAGAACCGGAAACAGGAGTGGGAGAAACAAGCTTGGGAGAGAAACGGTTGATGATGAGTGGTTTAAGAAGAGAGACATGAAAGGCATTAGGAATATGAAGAGAAGGAGGAAGAGGAAGTTTGTAAGAGACAGGATTAATTTGGCACAAGACTTTGAAAGGACCAAGATAGCGTGGTCCCAGTTTGTAACTGGGGACACGAAAGCGGACATATTTAGCGGAGAGCCATACCTTGTCTCCGGGAGCAAAAATGGGGGGAGCTCTTCTTTTCTTATCGGCAAACTTTTTCATGCGAGATGAAGCCTGTAAAAGAGAATTTTGGGTCTCTTTCCATATGGTGGAAAGATCACGAGTCACTTCATCTACAGCGGGCAAACCAGAGGACAAGGGAATAGGGAGGGGGGGAAGAGGGTGATGGCCGTACACCACGAAAAATGGGGATTTAGCAGAAGATTCAGAGACTCTGAAGTTATACGAGAATTCGGCCCATGGTAGAAGATCTGCCCAGTCATCCTGGCGGGAGGAAACAAAATGCCGTAAATAATCACCCAGGACCTGGTTAATTCTTTCTACTTGCCCATTGGATTGAGGATGATAAGCAGAAGAAAAGTTTAATTTAATCTTGAGTTGTTTACAGAGGGCCCTCCAGAATTTTGACACGAATTGGACGCCTCTATCCGAGACGATCTGCGTGGGCAACCCGTGAAGACGAAAAATGTGTACAAAAAATTGTTTAGCCAACTGAGGCGCTGAAGGAAGACCAGGAAGAGGAATAAAATGTGCCATCTTGGAAAATCGATCAACGACCACCCAAACAACAGTGTTGCCACGGGATGGGGGTAAGTCTGTAATAAAGTCCATACCAATCAGAGACCAAGGCTGTTCGGGGACAGGCAGAGGGTGAAGGAGACCAGCAGGCTTCTGGCGAGGAGTCTTGTCCCGGGCACAGACAGTGCAGGCCCGCACAAAATCAACAACATCCGTCTCCAGAGTCGGCCACCAATAGAAACGAGAGATGAGTTGCACGGATTTCTTGATGCCCGCATGGCCTGCGAGATGGGAGGAGTGACCCCATTTGAGGATTCCGAGGCGTTGGCGTGGAGAGACGAAGGTCTTCCCTGGAGGAGTTTGCCTGATGGAGGCTGGAGAAGTGGAGATCAGGCAGTCAGGAGGAATGATGTGTTGCGGAGAGAGCTCTACTTCCGAGGCATCCGAGGAACGAGAGAGAGCATCGGCCCTGATGTTCTTATCGGCAGGGCGAAAGTGAATTTCAAAATTAAACCGGGCAAAGAACAGAGACCACCTGGCCTGGCGAGGATTCAGCCGTTGGGCAGACTGGAGATAGGAGAGATTCTTGTGATCGGTGTAAATAATAACTGGAAATTTAGATCCCTCCAGCAGATGCCTCCATTCCTCAAGTGCTAATTTAATGGCCAGTAGCTCTCGATCCCCGATGGAGTAGTTCCTCTCCGCCGGAGAGAAGGTCCTAGAAAAAAAACCACAGGTAACAGCATGCCCGGAAGAATTTTTTTGTAGAAGAACCGCTCCAGCTCCTACTGAGGAGGCATCAACCTCCAATAGGAAGGGTTTAGATGGGTCAGGTCTGGAGAGCACGGGAGCAGAAGAAAAGGCCGACTTGAGCCGTTTAAAGGCGTCTTCCGCTTGAGGAGGCCAGGACTTAGGATTGGCATTCTTCTTGGTTAAAGCCACGATAGGAGCCACAATGGTGGAAAAATGTGGAATAAATTGTCTGTAATAATTGGCGAACCCCAAAAAACGTTGGATAGCACGGAGTCCGGAGGGGCGTGGCCAATCTAAGACGGCAGAGAGTTTGTCTGGATCCATTTGTAGTCCCTGGCCAGAGACCAAGTATCCTAGGAAAGGAAGAGATTGACATTCAAACAGACATTTCTCCATTTTGGCATAAAGTTGATTGTCACGAAGTCTCTGAAGAACCATGCGGACATGCTGGCGGTGTTCTTCTAGGTTGGCAGAAAAAATCAGAATATCGTCCAGATACACAACAACACAGGAATATAAGAGATCATGAAAATTTTCATTAACAAAGTCTTGGAAGACGGCAGGGGCGTTGCACAGGCCAAAGGGCATGACCAGATACTCAAAGTGTCCATCTCTAGTGTTAAATGCCGTTTTCCATTCATCCCCCTCCCTGATGCGGATGAGATTATAAGCACCTCTTAAGTCCAGTTTGGTAAAGATGTGGGCACCTTGGAGGCGATCAAAGAGTTCAGAGATAAGAGGTAGAGGGTAGCGGTTCTTTACCGTGATTTTATTAAGACCGCGGTAGTCAATGCAAGGACGTAGGGAGCCATCTTTTTTGGACACAAAGAAAAATCCAGCTCCGGCAGGAGAGGAGGATTTGCGGATAAACCCCTTTTTTAAATTTTCCTGGATGTACTCAGACATAGCAAGAGTCTCTGGGGCGGACAGAGGATAAATTCTGCCCCGGGGTGGAGTAGTGCCCGGGAGGAGGTCAATAGGACAGTCATAAGGCCTGTGAGGAGGTAGAGTCTCAGCTTGTTTTTTGCAAAACACATCAGCAAAGTCCATATAGGCCTTAGGGAGACCGGTTACAGGGGGAACCACAGGGTCACGGCAGGGAGTACTGGGAACCGGTTTAAGGCAGTCCTTGAAACAAGAGATACCCCAGCTCTTGATCTCCCCTGTGGACCAATCCAGGGTTGGGGAATGGCGTTGGAGCCACGGTAGTCCAAGGAGAATTTCGGAAGTGCAATTGGGGAGGACCAAGAACTCAATTTTTTCTTGATGAGGTCCGATGCACATTAGAAGGGGCTCCGTGCGGTAACGTATGGTACAGTCCAATCTTTCATTGTTAACACAATTGATGTAGAGGGGCCTGGCGAGACTGGTTACCGGGATGTTGAACCTGTTGATGAGAGAGGCCAAAATAAAGTTTCCTGCAGATCCGGAATCCAAGAAGGCCATAGTAGAGAAGGAGAAGGTAGATGCAGATATCCGCACAGGCACAGTAAGACGTGGAGAAGCAGAGTAGACATCAAGGACTGTCTCACTTTTGTGCGGAGTCTGCGTGCGTCTTTCCAGGCAGGGAGGACGGATAGGACAATCCTTCAGGAAGTGTTCGGTACCGGCACAGTACAGGCAGAGATTCTCCATGCGGCGTCGTGTCCTCTCTTGAGGTGTCAGGCGAGACCGGTCAACTTGCATAGCCTCCACGGCGGGAGGCACAGGAACGGATTGCAGAGGACCAGAGGAGAGAGGAGCCGGGGAGAAAAAACGCCTCGTGCGAACAAAGTCCATATCCTGGCGGAGCTCCTGACGCCTTTCGGAAAAACGCATGTCAATGCGAGTGGCAAGATGAATGAGTTCATGTAGATTAGCAGGAATTTCTCGTGCGGCCAGAACATCTTTAATGTTGCTGGATAGGCCTTTTTTAAAGGTCGCGCAGAGGGCCTCATTATTCCAGGATAGTTCAGAAGCAAGAGTACGGAATTGTATGGCGTACTCGCCAACGGAAGAATTACCCTGGACCAGGTTCAGCAGGGCAGTCTCAGCAGAGGAGGCTCGGGCAGGTTCCTCAAAGACACTACGAAATTCCGAGAAGAAGGAGTGTACAGAGGCAGTGACGGGGTCATTGCGGTCCCAGAGCGGTGTGGCCCATGACAGAGCTTTTCCAGACAGAAGGCTGACTACGAAAGCCACCTTAGACCTTTCAGTAGGAAACTGGTCCGACATCATCTCCAAGTGCAGGGAACATTGTGAAAGAAAGCCACGGCAAAACTTAGAGTCCCCATCAAATTTATCCGGCAAGGATAGTCGTAGGCCTGAAGCGGCCACTCGCTGCGGAGGGGGTGCAGGAGCTGGCGGAGGAGATGATTGCTGAAGCTGTGGTAGTAGCTGCTGTAGCATCACGGTCAGTTGAGACAGCTGGTGGCCTTGTTGCGCTATCTGTTGTGACTGCTGGGCGACCACCGTGGTGAGGTCAGCGACAACTGGCAGAGGTACTTCAGCGGGATCCATGGCCGGATCTACTGTCACGATGCCGGCTGGCAGGAGGTGGATCCTCTGTGCCAGAGAGGGATTGGCGTGGACCGTGCTAGTGGACCGGTTCTAAGTCACTACTGGTATTCACCAGAGCCCGCCGCAAAGCGGGATGGTCTTGCTGCGGCGGTAGTGACCAGGTCGTATCCACTAGCAACGGCTCAACCTCTCTGACTGCTGAAGATAGGCGCGGTACAAGGGAGTAGACAGAAGCAAGGTCGGACGTAGCAGAAGGTCGGGGCAGGCAGCAAGGATCGTAGTCAGGGGCAACGGCAGGAGGTCGGAACACAGGCTAAGAACACACAAGGGAACGCTTTCACTAGGCACAAGGGCAACAAGATCCGGCGAGGGAGTGCAGGGGAAGTGAGGTATATATATGGAGTGCACAGGTGAACACACTAATTAGAACCACTGCGCCAATCAGCGGCGCAGTGGCCCTTTAAATCGCAGAGACCCGGCGCGCGCGCGCCCTAGGGAGCGGGGCCGCGCGCGCCGGGACAGGACCGACGGAGAGCGAGTCAGGTACGGGAGCCGGGGTGCGCATCGCGAGCGGGCGCCACCCGCATCGCGAATCGCATCCCGGCTGGAGGCGGTATCGCAGCGCACTCGGTCAGTGGATCTGACCGGGGCGCTGCAGTAACGAGAGTGTAGCGAGCGCTCCGGGGAGGATCGGGGACCCGGAGCGCTCGGCGTAACAGTATGGCAGATGTAAAATGGATAAAATTTGTAGCTGCATTTTGACTTCATAAACTGTCAAGCTTTTTGCAGTTTAGCAGAACTAATGTGCCTATTTCTGATATTCAATAGTTTCACTTTGCACATTTTGCAGATCATTGCTTCTATGGTTGCACTCCATTTGCCATTTTCAATAAGGTCACTTGAATTAACCTTTCCTTAAATTGTGCATTAGAAATCAAGACTAAATATAATCTCTCAAGGCAAATCCTTCAACTAGTTCCTAAAGTTCATTCATAATTTGCATAATAACTTTATCTGCAGCTTTAGTACATAAAATATTAAATATTACATTATATTATTATATAAGTTTAATGTTTATGAAATTTATAAAGAATGCATTAGTTATTTATAGGTATACTATATACTCTTTTATGGCCAAGGATGTATTGGGCCAGGGTCACTTTTCCATCCTTAGGCCTTCTTCACACATGCTTTTATTTATGCAGTTTTTTTTTTTTTTTTTTGCTTAAAAGAAACTAAAAAAAAAACTGCAGTGATTTTCACTTTTCTGCAGTTTTTGTGAGATTTCTCTTAAAAAATGTGAAAAAAAAACCATCTTACAATCAGACCAAAAAAATCTATGGGGGAAAAACACCCCAAGCCGGGAGGAAGAAAAAAAAAGAAAAACTGCACCGACTGAAACGTGCATTGAGGTTGTGTTTTACACCCCATTCCAAATTATTCTGCAAATCATATTTTTTTCATTTACCTAAATAATTGATGTAAATAACAGTCAGCATAATTCCAATGTTATCAACTATTAACCCCTCAAGGATGCAGGGTTTTTCCGTTTTTGCATTTTCATTTTCACCTTTGCTCATTCAGGCCAAAGAGTTCAATTTTAACCTCATCGGTCCACAGAACTTGTTTCCAAAATGCATCAGGCTTGTTTATATGTTTATTTGCAAAGTTCAAACGCTGATTTTTGTGGTGAGGACGTAGAAGAGTTGTTTTTTCCTGATGACTCTTCCATGTAGACCATATTTGTACAAGTATCTCTTTATAGTGGAATAGTGTACCACAACTCCAGTGTCTACCAGATCTTTCTGGAGTGATTGTGCAGTCAATCGTGGGTTTTGAATAGTTTTTCTCATAATCCTGCAAGCTGTTCGGTCTGATATTTTTCTTGGTCTTCCAGATCTTCCTTTAACTTCCACTGTTCCTGATGACTGCCATTTCTTAATTACATTCCGAACAGAGGATATTGACCTCTGAAAACTTTTTGCTATCTTCTAATAGTCTTCTCCAGCTTTGTGAGCGTCAACTATTTTCAGTTTCAGATTTCTAGACAACTGCTTAGAAGAACCCATGGTGCTGATTGTTGGGGCAAGGTCAGATGAGTCTGGGCATTTAAAACCTTTGAGATTGACATCACCTGGTCTTCCCAGAGGATGATTGAGAACAATGACACTGGCAGGTCTCAGCTTTGCAAAGGGGGAAGTGCATGCTATAAATTCTGCATGGCGCTCAATCTTTTGCAGACACCATTTTTTAGTTTTCTGTTATTTTGAAAGTGTAACTTATGGAAATAAAATCTAACTTTTGTTGACATATTATAATGTCTAATCGGTAATTTGATGCCTTTTGGAGATTTTTCTCATCTTTCCTTGGCTTCTTTATGCACATTAATACAAATTTTTACCTGGGGTGCCCAAACTTTTGATCGCCAAAAGTTTGTCATCTTCTGATCACTATAACTTTTTTATTTTTCAACGTACGGGCCGGGATGAGGGCTCATTTATTGCGCTGTAATCTGAGGTTTTTACCGGTACCATTTTTATATTGATCTGACTTTTGTTTATCGCTTTTCTACATTTTTTCATGATATAAAAAGTGACCACAATACGCTATTTTACCAATTTTTTTTGCACGTACGCCATTGACCGTAAGGTTTAATTAACAATATATTTTTATTGTTTGGACATTTCCGCATGAGGTGATACCACATATGTTTATTTTTATTCTTATTTACACAGATTTTTTTAAATGTGAAAAGGGGGGTGATTCTTACTTTTATTAGGGAAGGGGTTAAATTATCTTTATTAACTTTTTTTCACACTTTTTTTTATTGCAGTGTTATAGCCCCCCCACCAGTGGCTATTACACTGAACATACCGATCTCATACACAGATCATTGCCGCGCATTGGTACGGCAAAGATTTTTGATCGGACGTTTTGATCACTTTTTATTCATTTTTTAATGGTTTGAAAAGTGACCAAAAATATGCTATTTTGGAATTTTGAATTTTTTTGCGCATACGCCATTGGCTGTGCGGTTTATTTAATTATATAGTTTTATAGTTTGGACATTTACGCATGCGACGATACCACATATGTTTATATTTATTTTTAAAAACTTCAGATTACGGCGCAAAAAATGAGCCCTCCTACTAATTTTAAACATAAATTTTACTGCTTATGATTTTATTCAGAAGTACGACAAAATCAAAAGTATACAAGTAGGGTATCATTTTAACCGTACGGACCTACAGAATAAAATAAGGTGTCATTTTTACCGAAAAATGTACTGCGTAAAAACGGAATCCCTCAAAAGTGACAAAATAGTGTTTTTTCTTCAATTTTGTTGCACAATGATTTTTTTTCCCGTTTCGCTGTACATTTTTGGGTAAAATGACTGATGTCATTACAAAGTAGAATGCTGGTGTTGCCCCATACTTTTTATTTTCACAAGCGGTAAAAGCAAAAAAAGACCCCCAAAATGTGTAACTCAATTTCTCCTGAGTACGAAAATACCCCATATGTGGGCGTAAAATGCTCCGCGGGCGCACAACAAGGCTCAGGAGTGAGAGCCCACCATTTGAGGCCTAAATTGGTGATTTGCAAAGGGGTGGCTGATTTTACAGCGGTTCAAACATGAACGCAAAAAAATAAATACCCACATGTGACCCCATTTTGGAAACTACACCCCTCATGGAACATAACAAGGGTATAGTGAGCCTTAACATCCCACAGGTGTTTGAAGAATTTTCATTAAAATTGGATGCAAAAATGAAAAAAAAAATGTTTTTTCACTTATATGCTGGTGTTACCCTTAATTTTTCACAAAAGAAAATAGGAAAAAAGCCCCCCAAAATTTGTAACCCCATATCTTCTGAGTAAGAACATACCCCCATATGTGGATGTAAAGTGCTCAGTGGGCGAACTACAATACTCAGAAGAGAAGGAGCGCCATTGGGATCTTGAAGAGAAAATTTGTCCAGAATTGAAGGCCACGTGTGTTTACAAAGCCCCCATAGTGCCAGAACAATGGACCCCTCATGTGACCCCATTTTGGAAACTACACCCCTCACGTAATGTAATAAGGGGTACAGTGAGCATTTACGCCCCACAGGTGTCTGACAGATTTTTGGAACAGTGGTCCGTGAAAATGAAAAATTTAATTTTTCATTAGCACAGACCACTGTTCCAAAGATCTGTCAAACTCCAGTGGGGTGTAAATGCTCCCTGCACTCCTTATTAAATTCTGTGAGGGGTGTAGTTTCCAAAATGGGGTCACATGTGGGGGGATCCACTGTTCTGGTGCCACGGGGGCTTTGTAAATGCACATGGCCCCTGACTTCCATTCCAAACAAATTCTCTTTCCAAAAGCTCAATGGCGCTCCTCCTCTCCTGAGCATTGTAGTGCGCCAGCACAGCACTTAACATCCACACATGGGGTATTTCCATACTTAGAATAAATGGGGTTACAAATTTTGGGGGTCATTTTCTCCAATTACCCCTCGTAAAAATGTAAAATTTTGTAGGGAAAAAACAGCATTTTAGTGAAAAAATTTTTTTTTTTCATTTACACATCAAGCTTTAGCAAAAGGTCGTCAAACACCTATGAGGTGTTAAGGCTCACTGTACCCCTTGTTACATTCCTTAGGGGGTGAAGTTTCCAAAATACTATGCCATGTGTTTTTTTTTTTGCTGTTCTGGCACCACAGTGGCTTCCTAAATGCGACATGCCCCCCCAAAAACCATTTCAGCAAAATTTGCTTCCAAAAGCCAAATGTGACTCCTTCTCTTCTGAGCATTGTAGTTCGTCCGAAGAGCATTTTATGTCCTAACATGGGGTATTTCCACACTCCGAAGAGATGGGGTTACAAATTTTGGGGGGCATTTTCTCCCATTACACTTTGTAAAAATGGTAAATGGGAAAAAACTGCTTTTTAGTGAAATCATTTACAGCATTTTCCAGCATAATTGACCCCATGTTATGAGGCCAACGTTATAGCTAAGTGGCTTGGTAAACAAAGTTGTTATTTTGTGTCCCTTGGCAGGATACTCCCAAGATGATAATCATATTTAGAATCTGTGGTCAATTATAAAAAAAAAAACAGATGGACAAACCAAAACACAGAAATTGTCATGAACTCCAAACACTGATTAAGTAAGAATGGGACATTATAGTCATCAGTGAGGATTTGGCCCAGCAAGCCAGGATGACTTGAAGAATTCTGACATAGAATTTCATTTACACATCCGACTTTAACGAAAAGTCATCAAACACCTGTGGGGTGTTAAAGGGGTACTCCGGTGCTTACACATATTATCCCCTATCCAAAGGATAGGGGATAAGATGCCTGATCGCGGGAGTCCCGCAGCTGGGGATGCCCGCAATCATGCACGCGGCACCCCGTTTGTAATCAGTCCCCGGAGCGTATTCGCTCCGGGTCTGATTATGCTCGATCGCAGAGCCGGCGGCGTGTGACATCATGCCCCCGCCCCCGTGTGATGTCATGCTCCGCCCCTCAGTGCAAGCCTACGGGAGGGGGCGTGATAGGTATCACGCCCCCTCCCGTAGGCTTGCATTGAGGGGCGGAGCGTGACGTCACACGGGGGCAGGGAGCGTGACGTCACACGCCGCCGGCTCTGCGGTTGAGCATAATCAGACCTGGAGCGAATACGCTCCGGGGACTGATTACAAACAGGGTGCCGCGTGCATGATCGTGGGCGTCCCCAGCTGCGGGACTCCCGCGATCAGGCATCTTATCCCCTATCCTTTGGAAAGGGGATAAGATGTGTAAGCACCGGAGTACCCCTTTAAGGCTCACTGGACCCCTTGTGACATGCCTTGAGAGGTGTAGTTTTCAAAATGGTATGCCATGTGGGGTTTTTCTGCTGTTCTGGCACCATAGGGGCTTCCTAAATGTGACATGCCCCCAAAAACCATTTCAGCAAAATTCACTCTCCAAAATCCCATTGTTGCTCCTTCCCTTCTGAGCCCTCTACTGCGCCCGCCGAACACTTGACATACACATATGAGGTATTTCCTTACTCAAGAGAAATAGGGTTACAAATTTTGGGGGGCTTTTTCTCCTATTACTCTTTGTAAAAATTCAAAAACTGGGTCTAGAAGAACATGTGAGTATAAAAAATGAAGATTTTGAATTTTCTCCTTCACTTTGCTGCTATTCCTGTGAATGCACTTACTGAATGTCATTTTGGATACTTTGGATACTTTGAGTTGTGCAGTTTTTATAATGGGGTCATTTGTGGGCTATTTCTAATATAAAGGCCCTTCAAATCCATTTCAAAACTGAACTGGTCCTTGAAAAATTCCGATTTTGAAAATGTTGTGAAAAATTGGAAAATCGCTGCTGAACTTTGAATCCCTCTGATGTTTTCCAGAAGTAAAAACATGTCAACTTTATGAGGAAAATATAAAGTAGACATATTGTATATGTGAATCAATATATAATTTATTTGGAATGTCTGTTTTCCTTACAAACAGAGAGCTTCAAAGTTAGAAAATCAAATCAAATTTTGGAATTTTTCACCAAGAAAGTATGCAAGTATCGACAAAAATGTACCACTAACATGTAAAAGCATCCCAGAGTTATTAATGCTTAAAGTGACAGTGGTCAGATGTGCAAAAAATGGCCGGGTCCTTAAGGTGAAAATGGGCTAGGTCCTTAAGGGGTTAAAATGGACAGAGTGTTGGGTTTTTACTAGTTTGAAATGTTGTTTAAGACTTGTAGGATTTCTCTCTATTTACTATGGGGATCACAGATGTACAAGTCGGGAAGATTTTCTGACCAGCTTTTTCTACGTGGAAATTTCCAGCCATTTGTTCACAGGATTTTCTGTGAATTCAATAGTAAATAGGTTGGGTTGTTAAGCCATGCCCCCTTTGGGCCAAGCACACCCCTTTGTGGCAGACCATGTCCCTTTTTCAGCTTTTCACAATGCAATGTTGGGTTAGTTGGATTTTCCTGGTGCACACTGTCGCACAGTGTCTCAGACACTGTGCACCAAAATATCTAGTGGGTTTTAGCTTAGTAAATGAGGGCCATTAGGTGCATGTACATTCCAACTACACCTGTGTATAACATCAGTGCACCTGCACTGACTTTGAGAAATGTCCCCGTAATGTTTCAAATCAGTGTTTTTTCCCTCTATTCTCCCCAAAAAATCTTTGAATAATTTGAATCAAATGACTTGTGTTAAAAAAATAAATAAATAACAAAAAACAAAACACTGCATCTTAGGAAAAGAAAGTTTATTTATAGTGTTTATTTTGTAGCAAAAAAAAAATTTAAAACACCTAACAAAAGTTTTGTGTAATTCCAGCCTGACTGTGGTGTAACACACAGTTTCTTTCATTTCAGCATTATGCTACCCTTTTTCCTTACTATTTAGGTAGCACACCTCATGTATTTTTTTTTGCACAGAATTACTATAATTGTATTGGCTTTTATACCCATCATCCAATGCTTGTGTGTTATTGATGTCTCTGTTTTTTATATGGTTTAATAGGCTATATAATAAAAAATAGATGTTTGCTTTAAATTAGGTAATGTGTCTCCAGTGCTTTTTTGGAGGAAAATTGTGAGTGACCCCATCCCCATGTCACAGACCTCATGGTAGTCCTTACCTTTTCTTTTCTGGACCATCATATTTTCAGATGTCTCAACTAATCTGAAGGCTTTGCCAGGAAAAAACAACTTTATTCCAGTCCCATGCAGTCCAATTTATGTACATTCTATAGAATGTCAGTCTGTATTTTATGATTTCTTGATGGATAAGTGGCTTCTCTGCTACCTTCTTGACACTAGCCAGCCTCCCAATGCCTTGGCCTATGCATGCAGATGCACTAACACCTGACATCTGAAACAGTCCTAGCACTTTCTGGTATCTAAACATCCTCCAAGAACAACATCTTCCAACAATCCAGGAGGATTTTAGGGATGAACAATGCTGTTTCCAGCATAATGGACACCATGTTACTTGACCAAAGTGATAGCTAAGTGGCTTGGTAAACAAAAAGTTTACATTTTGTGTCCCTCGGCAGGATACTAACAAGATGACAATCATATTGAGTATCTGTGGTCAATTTTTAAAGGACAGATTGACAAACAAAAACACAGAAATTGTAATAAACTCCAAGCACCGATTAAGTAAGAATGGGACATTATAGTCATCAGTGAGGATTCGGCCCAGCAAGCCAGGATGACTTGAAGAATTCTGATATAGAAGGCTCAACACTACAAATATTGAGTCTGCGTTAACTTGATGTATTTGCCAATACAAGATTAAAAACGTATGGAATGCTTATAATTGTACGTCAGTATACCATATAAACATCTGACTAAAATATCTACAAAACACTGAGACAGCAGACTTTATGAAAAACAAAAATTTGTGTCCGTCTCAAAACTTTTGGTAATGACTGTAGTTCCCTGTTTCCCCTGTTTTAATCTAATGGTAAAAGATACTTGTAAATGGTATAAACAGACATGCAGTGAAGATGCACCTTGTATCGTTGCTATATACCTTCAAGTGACAGATGCATGCAGACTGACTGATCTCTTTAACAACTGACAGAATTCAAATGTGATGGCTTCATTCAAAAACAAAACTTTCAATAACTAAAGGCAAAACCATCGGTAGTTGCAGTATCTTGTAATACCTTTTTTATTGGACTAACAAGATTTTGTAGAGACAAGCTTTCGGGTTTCCTCCCTTTATCAAGTTATAAGCATTTCTGAGCTCACAAGGAGAAAACACGTTCTATCTCACAAAATATGCAGGGGTTAAAAATACATATGTGGAGAATGGACATTAAGTTGGGTCATAAATTGTATAGCTATAGGACGATAGATACAGATAAGGATGAGGGGGGGGGGTGGTGAGAATGGTGATTACGCTGAACAGAGGAGAAAGGACAATTTTACTACAGAACCATAGACTGACGATAAGACTTAGACGGGGGGGGGGGAGCAGGGGTGTAATGGTGGTAGAGCAGGGAGAGGGAAGACAGTTTAGCAAAGGTTATAGGAAATTTTGATAATGAGATAAGAAGCTTAAATCCACATTAAGTCCTCTGTTCTTGGAGTCATAAAGAACTATCATTTTGGCTTCAAATGTCTTTCTTTCCTGGGTGTTCTTGAAGTTTCCTTTCAGGATCTTGATTTTGAGGTCCTGTAGCGAGTGATCTGTTTGGGTGAAATGGTGTCCAAATAGGGTGCAATAGTCCTTTTCTCTATGGTTATAACAATAGAGAACAACTACCGATGATTTTGCTTTTTGCATCACTGGACTAATACGGCTACTCCTAACTACAATAACTAAAGGGATAGTCAATGGCCCAGATTTATTGGTCTCAGGTCAAAAACTGTCTGGTTTTCCCTTAGCGACCAATGAAAGGTCAGAAGGTTCATTAATAATAATTTTATTTATATAGCGCCTACACATTCCGCAGCGCTTATAATTATGGGGTACAAACAAAGACAAGTATCAGACATAATATGTCATTATCATGCTCCCATCCTAAGATGACCCCTGCTTTGACTGCATGGCAGTACAAATTTCCAAGGCAATTGGCACCTAAATATATCCTCCAGGCTTTGCACCCTATTCAAAGGAAAGGCTGCCATAAGATTATAGTTGTATATTGACTGTTTATAGTCATGTATTCCCTTTCCTGTTTCTCACTCTTTCCATCCTCATTCTGATTTTGACTCCCAATTGACCCTTATCTTTAGCAATGGCTTTTTTCTTCGATTGAGCTTTTGCCTTCAATTTTTTTTTCCATTTCTGTCTCAATAAGCATTATAAGGAACAAAGTTGAGCACGTATAAATAAGGCTGCACTTCACACCATAATCTGAAAATGCAGTCACATCTTTATTAAAACATCTAAAGACATACAACATTAGAAACATACCAGTATATTCATACCAGTCATGGATCCATGATGGGATCGCATGACCCCCATGTAGAGGGCCGGTGTTAAGGCTGGGCAAACCAGGCAATTGCCAGGGGGGCCCCCAGTGGGCTGCCACTGTATTTGCTGCTTGGGAAATGGGTGGGAGTGCAGCCAGCACCATTTAGAAGTGAGCCTCGTTGCTTCTTAAAAGCTCTCAGCAGCTCAGAGCAAGAGGACACTAATAACCAATGGTAATGTACAGAGGACACCCTACACAGTAATCTTGTACACTATTATCAGTGCATGTACTAAAAACACAAAAGATCAGAAATCAGGAACTCTCTAGACTCCCCACTCCAAACATGGAGGGACATCAATACTAACTCCTGTAGACTTCTAGCCAGCGGGCACACTCCACTGTGTGATCAGGATACTGGCCTAGAAGGAAACAGAAATATAATTCACGGAACACTAGACTGAAAATGGATCAGTCTGAACTGACTCGACAAAACCAAACTCCAAAACATGGAGGAATACAGGTCAGGATACAAAACAGGAAAATTAAATACAGAGCACAATACAAGCAAGACTCACAGTGTGAACACAGACTAAGGTAACAAGGTTAAAGCAGAGCGGACATACATAATCCTAAAAACTGACAAATGTACTAAAAACCAAGCAGACTAAAATCTATCATAAACAGGACAATTAGCCATGGTTAAACCTCAGACAAAAAACATAGCAAGGTAAAACAAATAACCTGCACAGAGTCCAGGAGAGCTCAGCTTTAAATAGCCACACCCAAGCTGTCATTGGCTGCGTGCTTTAACTATTCCCTAGCCATGGAGAATAGCAAAGAAAACTACCCAGTCACAACCCAGTGTCTGAACAGACACCAAAACAGAAAAATTTAAAAACGCAAAAACACAGTAGCAAACCTCTCCTGCTCTGGACAGTTCCTGACACGGAGGGAGGCATCAGCAGAGAGAACTGTGGTCAGTCTGAAAAGAACTACTCAACTTCCACTGTATTTTATAGCAGCAGATAAGTACTGGAAGGATTTACCTTTTTTAATGAAAGGGATTTACATATCTGTTTAGCTTTCAGGATCCATTTTTTTTTTCCATCAGAGTACCCCTTTAAGACTGGAATGGGAGTTCATCTTTCTGCCGAAACGGGGAAGTTATCAAAACTTATAACAAAAGTTATCAAAAAAAAAAGTTAGCAAAGAAAAAAATGTTGTCCATAGTAATCAATCAAATCACTTATTTTATTCTTCTGAGACCTTTTTAAAAGTAAAGAAGCAATCCAATTGGTTGCTATGGGCAACTAGTCAAGTTTTCCTCTGCACAGGTTTTGATAAACGTCCCCTATTGACCCTGAACATAGAACCAGAGCCACAATGGTTTAGATAAAGTTGATGTCCTGAAATGGCCCAGTCAAGCCCAAACCTGAATCCAACCTATAGCGAAACTTCAATCATTGCTGTTAACAGATGGTCTTCATCCAATCTGACTGAGCTGTAGCTTTTTGCCAGATGATGTGCAAAGCTGGTAGGAAAATATCCCAAATGATAAAAGTCTGTTTAAGTCTAAAATATAAATATACATTTGTAACAGTAGAAAAATGGGGGACCCAGCCATCGGACACATCTAAGATGATACACTTATCCCCTATTCTCAGTTACCAGAAATACATTGTTACATTGGCTACCACTGCCTTAAAAAGAATTAAATACAGTATAACATTTGCCATTTCATAGTTCTAATTTACTGGATTTACTTAAGTAAAAGACATTGCATTCTTTATTTTGACTTATGCTTTTAAATTGCAGAATAAGGAATTAAAATATTTCACTAAGATGGCCTGGGGCTTGGCTGCATTTTAATGAAAAACCAAATTTAGATCACCCTAAAGATATGCAGACTTTTCTTCTGTTTAGATATGGATGAATAAACTAAACTGACAGGGAAGTGGAAAAATGTGTGCCTTCTAATAAAAACAGGAAGGAATTAGCAAGAAATAATGAAAGAGTTGAATCAGGTCTGGCCCGTACGTAACACAATTGAATTATTCTTTTGAGATTATGCAAGGCTAGATGTGTCACTTTTCTGTTCAGGCGATATACTGTACATGTAAATTTCCTGACATTATCAGATTTTTAGTCTTCATAGAGTGTTATAGAGATCTTGTCACCTTCTACTTATCTACAAAAAGATTCAATCTGTCTTTAAACACCACTTTACAGCCTACATACAATTGAAAAAGAAAAAAGTTAATGAATCCTTTGGAGTAAATGAAGGAAATTTAGGACTGTTGCTCTTCCAAAGAGAGACCATTCTGTTAATATTACTCCAAAAGCACAATAGACAATAATGAAATACATGAGAAACACCCAAAGGTAACAATAAAAGACACACAGAAGACTCTTCACTCTGCAAAAACCCCTGTTCATGTATCCACTATTAGAAAAACTGGACCAAAAATACAAAATTGGTAGGAGCACTCCTATATGTTATTAGTATCAAAAATAAAAAATATATTATTTAGTCCCAGTGGCTACTTAGTTTGGGTGAGTGGCAGAATAAAACACCACTCACTTCCAACATACGAAGCTACACATCAATCAATCCTCTGCGTGATTTAATGACCATTCAATGATAGAAGTTGATGTGATTAACCCCTTAAGGACTCAGTCCATTTTATTTTTGTTTTTTCCTCTTCGCCTTCAAAAAATCATAACTCTTCTATATTTTCATCCACAGACTAATATGAAGGCTTTTTTTTTTGCATGACCAGTTGTTCGTTGTAATGCCATCACTCACTTTACCATAAAATGTATGGCGCAACCAAAAAAATACTATTTGTGTGGGGAAATTAAAAAGAAAACCGCAATTTGCTAATTTTGGAAAGTTTCCTTTTCACGCCGTACAATTTACGGTAAAAATTACAAGTGTTCTTTATTCTTTGGGTCCATACGATAAAAATGATACCCATGATAACATACTTTTCTATTACTGTTGCGCTTAAAAACTTTTTAACCAAATTAGTACATTTAAAATCCCCCTATTTTGAAGACCTATAACTTTTTAATTTTTTCGTATAAGCGGCGGTATGGGGGCTCATTGTTTGCGCCATGATCTGTACTTTTTATTGATACCATATTTGCTTATATAAAACTTTTAATACATTTTTATTAATTTTTGGGGGGAATAACATGTTATAAAAAAGCAGCTATTTTATGACTTTTTTTTTTCTTTTTTTTTACGTTCACTCCGTTCATCGTACGGTATCATTAACACTATATTTTAATTGTTCATATATTTACACACGCGGTGATACCAAATATGTATATAAAATATTTTTTTTACACTTTCTGGGGGGGAATAGGGAAAATGGGACAATTTACGTTTTTATTGGGGGAGGGGGTTTTTCAGTTTTTTTAAAACTTTTTTTTTAATTTTATTTTTACACTTTAATAGTCCCCATAGGGGACTATTTATAGCAATCATTCGATTGCTAATACTGTTCAGTGCTATGCATAGGACATAGCACTGATCAGTATTATCAGTCATCTTCTGCTCGATCGCAGACCAGAGCAGAAGACCCTTGGAAGACAGCGGAGGCAGGTGAGGGGACCTCCGTCTGCCGTTCTGGATGATTATCCATTTTAGTGACCGCGATGCTGCAGATGCCGTGATCAAGGCATCTGAGGGGTTAATGGCGGACATCCGCGCGATCGCGGATGTCTGCCATTACGGCGGGTCCCTGGCTGGTATCAGCAGCCGGGACCTGCCGCGCATGACCCGAGCATCGCTCCGATGCTCGCAGTTATGCATAAGACGTAAATGTACGTCCCGGTGTGTTAAGAACCAGCTCACCAGGACGTACATTTACGACCGGCATCGTTAAGGGGTTAAAGAAGTTATCCACCATAAGGTGATTTTAGTATGCATCTGCCAGACAGTAATGTACATGATTAGGAAGGATCAGTGCTTATGGCTTAGTTGTGAGATTTCCATAACGCTGTGGCCAGGGGCGTTGCTAGGTCTCCAAAAGATCGGGGACTAGAGCCCATAGACCAAGCCACGCCCCCTAGAATCACCCCAGTCACACCCCTAACCACGCCCTCATTCATGCCCAATCGCGCACGGCCTCCTCCTTCAATATACTACCTACTGTTACAGTGAGCGCCCTACTGTTACAGTGAGTGGTGCTCTGACCGTGAGCGCTCACCTCCCAGCTCCCATGTCTGGGCCACAATTCGCATTGTGACCCACTTCTCACCTGCCTCCGCTCGGCCCTCTGGTTCCCGGCGTGCGCGCCCCCACCTCCTAGGGCGTGCGCACGCCGGCTGCATGAAATTTAATGGGCCAGTGCACCACTGATTGGAGCCTGGTCCCACTGCTATGTTATATAAAGCAGCTCCTCCCTGGCGTATCTTCAGTGCCCCTAGCCTGAGATTAAGCTTTACCTATTGTTTGTTGCCTTGCCTGAGTTTTTTGACTACGCACCTTTGCTGCCCGCCTTGACCTTCTGCTAAGTCTGACTACGCCTCTGCCTTACCCTTCTGTACCTCGTCTTTGCCCAGCTGCTTGTGTGGTCGAGTCGTATCGGGGGTCGCTCCCTGATACAGCCCGTCCCATCTGCGGTACAGGTTAGAAGATCCACATCCAGGACCGTTAAAGCAAGATCTGGCCATGGTCTTTTAACTGGAAGGGCCCTGGCCTGGGCAACCCCATTATGGAATCGCAGTGATCCACTCACAGCTAATCTCCAGGCTTTCTTGTCTGAATTCCAAGGTGTCTTTAACCCCTTAAGGACCCATGACGTACTGGTACATCATGAGTCTGCTCCCGTTCTATAACTCTGGGCTACAGCGTGGCCCTGCGTCATAGCGGATCGGGCCTAGCCTCTAACAATGGCCGGGACCCGTGGCTAATAGCACTGATCGCGGTGTCGCGAGCTATTAACCCTTTAAACGCGGAGGCACATTTGTTGTGGAACACTGCCTTGAAAGCTACAGCTGAAGAAAAGATGGCTGTGAAGAGGTACAGGTACGCTCAGGTGCATTAAAGGGGTACTCCGCACCTCTAGACATCTTATCCCCTATCCAAAGGATAGGGGATAAAATGTCAGATCGCCGGGGTCCCGCTGCTGGGGACCCCCGTGATCTCGACAGCAGCACCCACCTGTACAGCTTCTTCCTCACACCGGCGACACTGGAGGCTTCGGATCCCGACCACAATGGGGGACGAGCGTGACGTCACGACTCCGCCCCGTGTGACATCACGCCCCACCCCCTCATTGCAAGTCTATGGGAGGGAGCTTGATGGACCTCCCATAGACTTGCATTGAGGGGGCGGGGTGTGACATCACATGGGGCGGAGTCGTGACGTCACGCTCGTCCGCCATTGTGGTTGGGATCCAAAGCCTCCAGCGTTGCCGGTGTGAGGTGGAAGCCGCACACGTGGGTGCTGCTGCCGAGATCCCGGTGGTCCCCAGCAGCGGGACCCCGGCGATCTGACATCTTATCCCCTATCCTTTGGATAGGGGATAAGATGTCTAGGGGTGCGGAGTACCCCTTTAAGTCCCAGATGGCTTTACTATAGAGGGGGAGCAGCTCTCTTTCTAAGGCAGTGTTCCCCAACCAATGTACTTCAAGATGTTGCAGAACTACAACTCTCAGCATGCCCAGAGCAGCATATGTTTGCTATGGGGAGTTTCTCCTACTCTGGACAGTTCTTAAAATGGACAGCAGAGGTCAGCAGAGAGCACTGTGATCATGACATCAGAGGAAATGCATTTCTTTTTTGGATTTCTCTTTAGTATACAGCCCCTAAAAAGTACTGGAAGGATTAAGATTTTTTGAATAGAAATGATTTACAAATCTGTTTAAAGGAGTACTCTAGTGCAGAGTATTCCTGCTCCGTCCTGCCCGGGCTGCAAAATAAATGAAAATGAACCATCACTCACCTCCCTGGGTTCCCGTGGAGCGCCACTACAGCTGATCGGTCCTCCGGTCCATCCTCTTCATACTTCCGGGTGTAACGAAGCATCACATGGCACTCAGCCTGTTGCCGGCCGCCGCGATGTTCTGCCTCGGCCGGCGATAGGCTGAGTGCCATGTGACGCTTCGTTACACCCGGAAGTATGAAGAGGATGGACCGGAGGACCGATCAGCTGTAGTGGCGCTCTGCGGGAACCCAGGGAGGTGAGTGATGGTTCATTTTCATTTATTTTGCAGCCCGGCAGGACGGAGCAGGAATACTCTGCACTAGAGTACTCCTTTAACTTTCTGGCACCAGTTGATAAAAAAAAAAAAAAAAAGTTTTCCACGGGAGTACCCCTTTAAGTCCCAGATAGAAGAAGTGTACCTGTACCTCCTCACCGCCATCTTTACTATAGAGAGGGAGCAGCTCCCAGCTAAGGCAGTGTTCCCCAACAATGTAACTCAAGCTGTTGAAGAAATTACAACTCTAAGCATTCCCAAACAGCCTTTGGCTCTCTGGGCATGCTGGGAGTTGTAGTTTTGCAACATCTGGAGGCACATTGGCTGTGGTACACTGTTGTAGAAGATAAAGACGCACCGCAATGACTGGGAGCTGTACCCCTCTGTATAGTAAAGATGACTTAACCTACCTGTACATCCTCACTGCCATCTTTACTATAGAGGGGGAGCAGCTCCCACCTAAGGCAGTGTTCCCCAAACTATGTACCTTAAGCTGTGGAAAACTACAACTCTAAGCATGCTCGGACAGCCTTCGGCATGCTGGGAGTTGTAGTTTTGCATAATCTAGAGGCACTCTGGATGTGGAACACTGCCTTGCCAAGGCAGTGTTCCACAACCAGTGTGCCTCCAGATGTTGCAAAACTACAACTCCCAGCATGCCCAGACAGCCTTCAAGAGTTGTAGTTCTACAACAGCCCCAGTGCTACAGAATAAGAAAAAATTGTGATGAGGAGGTGGTAGGGAGGTGGGGTGTGAGGTCGTGGGGTGGGTTACCTGTGTACGCTGCGGCAGGAGGTGCTTGGTTCCTTGTCGGCGGCGGCAAACAAAACGTGACATCACTGGGACGGGCTGGCGTGCCTGCACGCAGCACGTCACAACACTTACCAGAAGCGGAGGCTTTCACTTTTGCTTTTTCCTCCTTGCCTTCTAATAGCCATAACGCTTTCATTTGTCCATCTACAGATCGATATGAGGGCTTGTTTTTTGCGCCACAAATTATACTTTGTCAGACATTCACTCATTTACTACCAAATTTACAGTGAAACAAAAAAAATTATTTGTGGGGCAAAATAGTAATAAAATAAAGCAACTTCCGATTCTACACAGTGCACTTTTCAGTAAAAATGATACATTATATCTATTCTGTAGGTCCATATGGTTAAAACAATATCCTATTTATATAGGTATTGCTTTATTTTACTACTTTTAAAAAATTATAACTTTTTGTATGAAAATTAGTATACATAAAATTGTCCGCTTCTGATCCCTATAGCTTTTTTTTATTTTTTTGTATACCGAGCTGTATGAGGGTTAATTTTTTGTGCCGTAATCTGTTGTTTTTATCGGTACCCTTCTGGTATTGATCTGCAAAAAAACGGAATTCTGGGGTTTAGTGTTTTTTTTACGTTTACGCCATTTACCGTAAGGGATAAATAATTTTATATTATGAAGGTTTGAATAATTATGCATGTAGCGATACCTAATATGTTAATTTTTATTTTGCTTAAGTGTTTTTTAAATGGAAAATGGGAAAAGGGGGGTGATTCAAACTTTTATTATGGAAGTGGTTATTGGGTGTTTTTTTAAACTTTTATTTAACTTTTTTTTTTTTTTTTTTACATTATTGGTGTCCCTTAGGGGACTTTTCCATAGAACTACATTGATCTGTGTGCTCTGTGCTCACTTGGTAGAGCCTGGTCCAGCCAGGCTCTATCAAATGCAGAGCCGTGACCAGGAAGGAAGCAGAGGTAAGCCCTCCGCTTCGGCTACCTCCACAGTGGATCGCCCCCGCGATCATGCTGCGGGGAGGGGGGGAGGGGGAGATTGGCGATCCACCCCACTGGACCACCAGGGGCAGATTAAAGGTCCCTTTAGATGCTGCTGTCAGTTTTGACAGCGGTGATCTAAAGGGTTAATAGCCGGCCACAGCAGTCGCCACATGTCGGCTATTAGCAGCGGCCCCCAGCTACAGGAATCAGCTGTGGGCAGCCGGGTATGAAGCGGGCTCGAGTCAGGAGGCCGCTCCATACACCCTGAGCGGCACCATGACGGACCAGGTCCATCATGTGTCGCCAAGGGGATAGTTTAAAAAAAAATTGTCTGGCAGTGGACCCGGGGCTATTGCATGGATACCCTGGGCTATAGCCCTGTTACCCCACCCCCCTCACCCCCTGGCCCCGGCTATCTTTTTGTGAACTGGGTATTTCCTGTTGGATTTTATTCTCCAACTACACATTCCCATAGTTCCTTGTTTGTAAGTTTGAGGTCACTTTCCTCCCTCCCACACATCAGCCACCCAACCCATTAAAACACAAATGAGTCTCATTCCATTCAAAAGACCAGTGTTTTCTAACCAGGGTGCCTACAGCTGTTGAAAATTGATCTCGCTCCCACCCAGCGTTCGCTCCACCCATTGAAGCAGACATGTTCCCTTTCATCACTTGACTAGTGATGTGATGTTTCGACGCACTGCAACCTGGGAAAACCCCATTTTGTATGCTGTTAATAAATATTAGGACAAAAATCACAGAAGTATTGCGAGACCACCACCACACATAGGTAAAGACACTATATTATGAACTACACTAACTTTACAGCCCCTGTAGCATAGTCAAATAAAAAATCCTGGAATACCCCTTTAAATGCTGGAAAGATATATAGTGATCTCCTTCATTGGTTTTGAATTTGCTCTCCACAGGTATAAACTGCATATGCAAAGTTTTAAGACCCTGGCCTTTTTTTTTTTACATTTTGTGCTAAAATAAAATAAAAAAAAGTCTCCCCCCCATCATTCTGCACTCAATAACCCATAATGACACAGTGAAAACAGAATTATAGAAATCTTTGCTAGTTTATGGAAAAGGAAAACCTAAAATATTACACTAACATAACTATTCAGATCCGTTATTCACTACTTAGTTAAAGCACCTTTGGCAGTGATTACAGCCTCCAGTCTTCTTGAGTAGAATGCCACAAGGTTAACACACCTTAATTTGGGAATCGTCTGCCATTTTTCTCTACAGATTTCCTGAAGCTTTGTAAGGTTGAATGGGAACCCTAAGTGGAAGCCATTTTCTGATCTCTATAGAGATGTTCAACTGGTTTTAAGTGAGGGATCTGGCTAGGCCACTCAATGACATTTACAGAGTTGTCCCTAAGCCACTCCCGTGTTTCCTTGGCTGTGTGCTTAGGTCATTGTCTTGTTGGAAGGTGAATCTTTAGCCCAGTCTGAGGCGCAGAGCAATCTGGATAAGGTTTTCCTTAAGAATATCTTTGCTCTATTCAGCTTTTCCTCAACCCTGACCAGTATTTCTGCCTCAGCCACTGAAAAACACCCCCACAGCATGATGCTGACACCTATATGCTTCACTGTAGACATGGTATTGGGTAGGTGATGAGCAGGGACTGGTTTCCTCCAAACATGACAATTAGAATTAGAATAGAATTAGAAAGTTACCTTTTGGTTTCATAGTCTCAGAGTTGTTGTTTTTTTTCATGTGTTTTCATGTCTTTCATGGCTTTATTGAGAAGAGGCTTCTTTCTAACCATTCATTAAGCCCAGATTGTTGGAGTGCTGCAGTTATGGGGCATTTCTGAATGTTTCTCCTATCTGCACACAGTATTACTGGAGCTGGAGCCACAGTTACCATTGTGTTTTTGCTCATCTCTCTTGCCAACGCCTTTCTTTACCAATTACTTAGTTTGGTGGGATGGTTCAAGGAAAAGTCCTGGTTATTCCAAACTTCTTCAATATAAGAATGATGGAAGCTGCTGTATTCTTGGGAACTATAAATTCAGCAGAAATGTTTTTGTACTCTTCCCCAGATCTGTGCCTACACACAATCTTGTCTCAGATCTCTACAGGCAGTTCTTTCCCCTTATTGTTTTATTTTTTTTAAATAATTTTCAAAGACATTTTTCATTTTTCAAACAGGTACAATAAGAAAAGAAAAAAAAAAACATTGTACAAAAGCATATAAAGTACCAGAGATGTATATCCAATAGAACTGACAGCATCATGTGCTGTGATACCTTTATATAGAGGAAAAATCCTGGCATGATTTATTCTGCTAGTTCATGTTTCATGCTGTTTAATAAAAGAAGGCGTATTTTTATGCTATCAATATTATGAGTGTGCATACAAACATTGGTGAGTATGTTTTACTAGAAAAGAAACCTTGGAATATTTAGAGATGTACAGTAATAAAAGTGCTTCCATATGGCTGTGCTGCAATTCTTAATTGCATATCTTTAGCTTCCGTGAAAGGCAGTATAAGAATTATGCCTTGATAGGCAAGATGCTAACTGCAAACATGCATTATGTTATATTATTTTTCACTACTGAAAATGATTCAGAATCCATATACAGGTGTATTAATTTATCTGAGAAACAAACTGATTTGCCGATAACAACCAATCACAGTTCAGATTTCATTTTACCAAAGCAATCAGAGAAGTAAAAACTGAGCTGTGATTGGTTGCTATGGGCAAATCAGACACTTTTTGTCTCAGACAGATTAATACATTTGAGCCTACTGGTTTATTCAGATAGATTTATCATTTATTCAGATAGATTTATCATTTATCGTAGATTTATTATATTGTTTTAGATGTGTATAACGTACACCCTGGTTGCAGTAGAGTGTATAAAGCACACTCAAAAGCTGAGCGCCCATCAGACCCGCTATCAGGAGCCAAGACACACCACTAATGCTTGGCATTGGTGAACTCAGTTAACCCTTCAGATGCTGCAATCAAAGTTGATTGCAGCACCTAAAATGGTTAAAATATTAATGCCAGTCCTTTGCTGAGGCTGATTGGGACCTTCACATTGCATTTTTGGGGGTCCTGATCAGTAGTAATTTACTGTCTCTGCTTAACATATGAGGCCATATTTTTAATATATCTGTAAATCATTCCTAAATATTTTTTGCAGTGAAGTAGGGTGCATTATCTGGCTGTAAGAGTCCCTGCTATTAGAATGCTGCTGCAGTAAAGGGGCATATTTGGTGGTATGTAACAGTATTTAACCCCTTAACGACCACGGACATAAATGTACATTCTGGTTTGGCGGTACTTCGCACACCAGGACGTACATTTACGTCCTGTGTATGACCGCGAGCATCGGAACGATGCTCGCGTCATACATGGCAGGTTCTGGCTGCTAGCAGCAGCCGGGGACCCGCCGGTAATGGCTGACATCTGCGATAGCGCGGATGTCCGCCATTAACCCCTCAGATGCCTTGATCAATACAGATCACGGCATCTGAGGCAGTGCGGTACTTTAAATGGATGATCGGATCGCCCGCAGCGCTGCCGCGGCAATCCGATCATCAAACATGGCGGCCGGAGGTCCCCTCAACTGGCTCTGGCTGTCTCCCGGGGTCTTCTGCTCTGGTCTGAGATCGAGCAGACAGAGCAGAAGATCACCAATAATACTGATCGGTGCTATGTCCTATGCATAGTACTGAACAGTATTATCAATCAAAGGATTTCTATAGATAGTCCCCTATGGGGACATAAAAAGTGTTAAAAAAAAGTTGAAAAAGGAAAAAATAAAAAGTAAAAAAAAGGGAAAAATCCCCTTCCCCAATAAAAATGAAAATCGTCCGTTTTTCCCATTTTACCCCCAAAAAGCGTAATTTTTTTATTATAAACATATTTGGCATCGCCGCATGTGTAAATGTCCAAACTATCAAAATATAATGTTAATGATCCCGTACGGTGAATGGCACAAACGTAAAAAATAAAAAAATTCCAAAAATGCTGCTTTTTTGTCACATTTTATTCAAAAACATTAATAAAAAATTATCTAAAAGTTTTATATATGCAAATCTGGTATCGATAAAAAGTACAGATGACTGTGCAAAAAATGAGCCCTCATACTGCCCTATATAAGGAAAAATGAAAAAGTTATAGGTGTTCAAAATAGGGCGATTTTAGATTACTGAGTTTGTACAAAAAGTTCTAGATTTTTTTTAAGCGGTACAAAAATATAAAAGTATCTAGCCATGGGTATCATTTTAATTGTATTGACCCACAGAATAAAGAACATGTAATTTTTACCATAAAGTGTACAGTGTGAAAACGAAACCCTCCAAAATGTTCAAAATTTTGGTTTTCATTTAAATTTCCTCCCTAAAATTTTTTTTTGGGGTTCACCATACATTTTATGGTAAAATAAGATGTTTCATTACAAAGCACAATTTTTCACGCAAAAAATAAGCCCTTATATGGGTCTGTATATGGAAATATAAAAGAGTTATGGATTTTATAAGGCGAGGAGGAAAAAACTAAAACGCAAAAATAAAATTGGCCTGGTCCTTAAAAGGCCGTGACATCATGAGGGGCGGAGCCATGATGTAACGATGCTCCGGCCCCTGTATTGCCCATCATTACGCGCAGAGCGAACTTGCTCTGTGCAGTAATGATAGCGTGGTGACGCAGCGGCGATCCCGGGGTCCCCAGCAGCGGGACCCCGGCGATCTGACATCTTATCCCCTATCCCTTGGATAGGGGATAAAATGTCTAGGGGCGGAGTACCCCTTTAAGGTTAAAATGGGCTTGGTCCTTGAGGGGTTAAAAGGGGCATAACAGCTCAAAATTTTGTATTTAAATAAGACTATCCCCCCAAGATACATATCTTACTAATATAGTGTTATAACAAATTGTACGTGATTTTGGGTGATTTATCCCTGACAGGAAGTTCTTTTATTTTTCAATGTGGAATTGTCTCTACCTCTTTGCGTGCTCCCTCTCTCCCAAGACAATGCATCATCCTCCCAAGACATCATTAACTGGATCTTGTCTCTGAGCTCTAACCACAGCTCCTGAGTAAAGTCATCACCTCTTACTACCTCTTACAGCCACCAATGCCCTATCATTTACACATACACAATTGTGTGTTATTGGGACATTTAGGGAGAATGCTCTCTTCAGCTGAACAAATCCACAGGCAGAGGAGCATACAGTGAATGATAAGCAGTTGCTGCAACCTCATTGAGTGTGCGATATTCTGCTGTGAAATAAAATGTTCTGCAACAGCTCTGGTGAGAAACTGTCAGGATTGTTGTGTAAGGGAAGTGAGGGCTTTAATGAAGACCTAGGACCCAGGACTGTGACCCCTAAAACAAATAGATTTCTTCGGGGGGGTTTAGTACCAGAGAAGACTGGTAAGCAATGCTGTATGCTTCTGCACATTTTTATATATTTTTACCTGATGAGTACCTCATTAAGCCGGAAGTACATGTCAGAATAACATCTACATGAGTGTTGCGAACCTACAGAACTGAACTTTTAAAAAGTTCACTCATCTCTAGTAAAGTCACAGACCTGAATAACAGTCAATTCCCATGGCAAAATGTCCGCTTGCGGAATTCCGCCTCAAATTAAAGCACTTCTATGGGATTCCGCACTCCCATTTAAACTACTGAATTTCCCTGGAATACTGCATGCGGATATTCAGAAGTGTGAATAGAACTTAAAATGCACTCATACTACTGTCTTGACATGCTTGGAAAGTTTTCTGTTATATGTGGTTTACAGTTGGTAGCCTGTCAAAATAATTTTCAACATACACCAGAACTCTATATCTGCCAATTTCTGTGATTTGTTACAGTGTGCTGTTTTACTGACTACACAATGTTCCTAAGACACAAGAATATCACTATAAATAGTCAAGGAGATAGCAACATGCACCCTAAACAGCAATTTATTGTAGATTTCAATTTTATATTCATATAAATTTTCATGTTAATTCATGTTTCTATGGCAATTGCATATTTCTCCCATTCAAATCTTCAGCACCTGGAAATTTAAGTATGATTTATTTCCCGAAAATGAAAAAAATAAAAAAGTTAAGTAAATATAAAGAATGTTTAGAATTACATAAGCAGATGTTAAATACACAACTTCCTAGTGTTAGATTAGTTTGCATGATAATGATCAGAAGAAATAAAGACCGAAGTACCAACAGGTGCAAGAAGAAAAGACTGTTTGTGTCTTCAGCATACTAAACCAGAAATGTATGTGAACATTGGACTGTGGGTTTTCTTGAAAATGTAAAAGTAGAAAAAGCCGTCAAATAATCCAAATGTAAACCAAAGTACAAATTTAATTTTAAAAGCAATATTAAATAACTAAAGCTGCATTGGGATTGGTTGCTATGGGCAACAAAAATAGTTTTTCTTTTGGACGATTTCAAAAATGTCCCCCATTGTGTTTTTGCAAGCCAAAAATACTGCTGTGTGTGTAAAGTAGGCATAAGAGTACTACCACTTGATATTTTTATGGACTTTTTAATGCAGCTTTTGAAATCAAAACAAGGAATGGATTAAAATAAGAAATAGAATTTCCTTTATCTACTTTATGATCTACTCTTATCACTGACATCACTGTTCATCTGAATGCCATTTTAGCGCAGCATGATACATGTTGTTTAAGTATTTAGTTAATTCCTAGTACCTAATGAGATTTTTAAAGTAACAATGTTAATTGCACAGTTGATATTAAAATATCACATGCTGCTAACAATGAAAATCCAGATTTTCCTCCTCACTTATTTTCAACATCAGAATACCGTATATACTCAAGTATAAGCCGATCCGAATATAAGCCGAGGCCCCTAATTTCACCTCAAAAACCCAGGAAAAGTTATTGACTCGACTATAACCCTAGGGTGGCAAATACATCATCCCCCATGTCATCATCCCCCCTGTCATCATCCAGACCCCCATCATTAACACCCCTGTCATCATCACCCCTGTCATCATCACCACGTCATCATCACCCTCATATTTTTACCCCCGTCATCATCACCCCGTTTTCATACCCCTCGTCATCATCCCCCCCCTTCATCATCACCGCCTGTTAATCCCTTCAATGACAGTCAGTGGTCTTCAACCTGGGGACCTCCAGATGTTGCAAAACTACAACTCCAATCATGCCCGGACAGCCATCGGCTGTCCGGGCATGCTGGAAGTTGTAGTTTTTAAAAATCTGGAGGTCCACAGGTTGAAGACCACTACCCGGGCCTTCGTCATCATCCAGACCCCCCTTTAGTTTTCTACTCAGCTCCCTGAGCTGAGAAGAGGGCCTCCAAGTGAAGATGGACAGCCGGGAACGACTAACCCTCCCCATCGGACGGTCCCTGCAGCATAGATGGCCCGGACCAGCTCACCCTTCCTTCCCACCGAGGGGAGGTGAGTAGAAAACTAAAGGGAGGTCTGGATGATGACAAAGGCCCGGTGGTCTTCAACCTGCGGACCTCCAGATGTTTCAAAACTTCAACTCCCAGCATGCCCGGAGAGCCGATGGCTGTATGGGCATGCTGGGAGTTGTAGTTTTGCAACATCTTGAGGTCCGCAGGTTGAAGACCACTGAAAAGTGATTGACAGGCGGAGAGTTCACTCGAGTATAAGCCGAGGGGGGCGTTTTCAGCATGAAAAATCATGCTGAAAAACTGGGCTTATACTCGAGTATATACGGTACATTTCAATACATTTAGCAAACATAAACTTCCATTATTTCTATTTTTGTTTGCAGGTGTTTTATTAATAAAAGACTTCTGTTTTTTTTTCCCCCATATCATGCACACTTGCAATCAATAGTTGTACAGTGCTATTTGTTTTATTTCAGCAAAGCTGAATGCATCAATGCATTTTATTACTGTCATTTGGTCATGGGATCAACAATCACGTTGCTTGAAGTGTTACAGAAATTCAGTCCGGGGACAGTTGTTGTAAAGTCTCCATGTAAAAAGCAAGAGGGTTATAATGGGTGCTGATGGCTTGTTAGATGGAAAGATGGGCATCCTGACACCTACCTGGTGTGGTGGGTTAACCCATGTGAGCGAGGGCCAAGAGGACTTTGCTTAAGAGAGGACAGTGTGTTGGAGTAATTGGAGGGTAGACCTGCTGTGACAGTGATCGATAATTTGCCTTATTTTGTTGGGTTAGTCTTAACTTGGGTGGCATTTGTACCCAGGTGAGTTGGTTGCATTTGAGGTTTCTGTAGTGACCCTTGCAACCTTGTTTGTAACAGTAAGCTTTGCTTTAGAAAGTTTCACCTCAGACAATGTACACAGTACTGTATTGCTTAACAATACCTACAGGAGCAGGTAGGCCGGCCATTGAAAGAAGTCACCTGTAAATATTGTACAAGTACAGTTCCAATAGTGTAAAATTGCTGTGTAATAGAGTCATGTACCGCCAATCATGTTGTAGATCCTGCTGTAAATTTTAACTCCCAAGGCTACTGTACAAAATTTTTTTAAGGATCTTCAGTTCTCTATATCTCCCTTTTTTGTATCTTTATTTAAAAGGGAACACTTGGCATACAACATTAAAAATAATGCATGAAAAGTTTGTCCATCTTGTACTGAGCTGAATATAATAATTAGTTTAATAGTGACTAGAACAGTTTATCGTCTGGGACCTATTTTTAGATGGCACCAGCCAATGTATAGTTACCAAACATCACACCTTCTTGCAGTGTTTATAATAAACCATCATACCTACAGTAGTGAAGAAGGAAGTAACCTTACCTAGTGATCTTGTGAACTAATCTGCTCTTTATCCATACTACTAAAAAATCTGTAAAAAGCAAAAAAAAAAAAAAGTTACACGTACCTATCTGTGTCCCCCCACAGCGCCTATTTACCTTCTTCCTGTTACTGCTTGAATCCTAGATAAAATTTCAGAGCCAGACCTGTCTGCTCAACAAATCCTGGGTCACTGACTTCTTGTCTCAGAAACAGACAGAAGAAATGTGCAACAATGAACTGGAAGAAGCTGCATCTGGAGCTGCAGGGGACCAGGGTAGGTAAGTATCTTTTTTTTATAGAAGCCCCAGCAAAATATAAGTTGTTCAGCAGTATATATGTCACTGATTTGTGACTACTCTGGCAGCCACAGTCTGAAGATCTTAACTTTCTTGCAAGGTTTATGGGGAAATAATGATAGGATGTCTTAGACCTAACTCCCTAATGTGAACACAGCCTAGATCTCGACACAACTGATGCCACAACTGATGACAAGTTGTCATCAGTTGTATGGCAACCTGCGTCCATTGTTTCTGCACGGCAGACAGGGGAATGCAGCACCCTATCTGGTGCATTCCTGCATGTCAAACCATTCGGTGTCAAAATTGAGATGCTAGATTATTGTGAACTGTCCTATTCAAATGAATGGGATCAGTTCCAGCATCAGTTTCCCTCTGGTGCACACCGGAGGGAAACTGTGTCGAACAACTGATATATGTGAACTCAGCCTTATTTGGCAGCGTCAAACTAATTTTAAACAATAAAGATTTTACTATTTCAGACAGTTGCATAAAAATTTCGAGCATGTTTTCAATGTCTTTCTACCACTTAAGAAGCAGTAGCATTTGATTGCTCTTTGTGTCACTTATATTACCATACCAAGGCTAACTCAAAGGGACAATATTTATTTTGGTTAAATTAAGCTGACAAGCTACACATGCATTTTTTTGTCACTTTTGGTCTGTAGGAAGCCTGGTGTTGCTGAACAGGTATGGAGTAATTTGCTCTCTTATAGTAATTTGCTCTCTGTGCGCTTATTAGGAGAGTTCAGTCAAGCATGATTTTATAAGAGATCGGAAAATAAAACCTGTAATTGGAAAGAACAAAAAGTTCACTGGTGCTTCTGTCTGATAGCTTAACCTCTACTTCTCAGAAAATCCAAACATGCCCTAAATCAGCTAATGCTAAGAAAGGTGCCAGAACCATTAGCAGCAGCTCCTTTAATGAAGGGAATATTTATGGTAATATCGGGATTCTTATATTGGATGTCAAAATCATTTAGGATGCATACAGTAGCTAAAAGTCTTGGTTCAAGTATTTTCCTCTGCCAAGACGTCTTTCATCGGTTCTGCTCTTTTGGATTCCGGTTCTGCTGGTAACTTCATTGGTGCCTCCCAGGTCCATAAATACCGTCTTCAAGTGAAGTCTCTTGCCAAGCCCTTCCACATCTCTTCTGTTAATGGACAAAATCTGAACTGTAAGGTGCAATTTTGCATGGAACCCCTCGACATGCAAGAAAGAAATTTACATAAGGAAAAAATTCATTTCTATGTGCAACCAAATTGTACTTCGGGGCCTCTTCTTAGTCTTCCTTGGTTTCAATATCATTTTCCACAACTCGAAAACTGATGAAATTACTTATTGGGAACAATATTGCCAAGATCACTTTCGTGTTCCCCCTGTGATATCTTCTGTGCCTGTTAAACTCAGACTTAATTCTTGAATTGGGGACATTCTTTCTTGCCAGTTGGTCACCTTAGAAGACGGAAGACTCCATGATTGAAGCCTGCAAGTTCCTTACAGCCTTTTCCCATTCCAGATACCCCTTGGTCTCATGTAGTGGTGAAATCTCAGAATTCAAAAGAAGAGGGGGAGACCAAAGGGGCGGAGGGTACTGTAACACCTGCGCTCCGGCTGGACACGCTGGCGGTGAGCGCTCTTTGGCTTATGTCCCAGCTGCCGGCAGGGCTGGGATTCGCATCCCGGGACGTGCCCGCATGTGAGTCCCAGCCCGTCACTCACCTCCCTCATCTTCCGCCTCTCCGTGTCCTCACAGCCCCGGCGCGTGTGCCCCCACTTCCTGGGGTGCGTGCATGCTGGAGCTCTCACTTTTAAAGGGCCAAGGCTCATTTAATCAAGTGAGGAAGAAATTATAAACGGGGATCAGGAAAAAGCAAATATATTAAACAAATTCTTCTCCACTGTATTCACTAAGGAAAATGAAATGTCAGGTGAAATACAGTGTGATAAGGTAATCTCCCCTTTACATGTCACCTGTCTAACCCAGGAAGAAGTACAGTGCCGCCTACAAAAAATCAAAATAGACAAATCACCAGGTCCAGATGGCATTCACCCCTATGTTCTAAAGGAATTAAGTAATGTAATAAACAGACCCCTATTTTTAATATTCAGGGACTCTATTGTGACAGGTACTGTTCCCCAGGACTAGCACATGGCAAATGTGGTGCAAATATTTAAGAAGGGGTCAAAAGGTGACCCTGGGAATTATAGACCTGTTAGTTTAACCTCGGTTGTATGTGAATTGTTTGAGGGTTTCCTAAGAGATGCTATTTTGGAATATCTTGATGAAAATAAATTTATGACTCCGTATCAGCATGGATTTATGAGGGATCTATCCTGTCAAACTAACCTGATCAGCTTTTATGAGGAGGTGAGCTCCAGACTGGACCAGGGGCAATCGCTGGATGTCGTATATCTGGATTTTTCCAAAGCATTTGATACGGTTCCACATAAAAGGTTGGTGCATAAAACGAGAAGTTTTGGGCTGGGGGAGAATGTGTTTAAGTGGGTAAGTAACTGGCTCAATGATAGGAAACAGAGGGTGGATATTAATGGTACTTATTCTTTTTGGGTGACTGTTACTAGTGGGGTACCACAGGGGTCCGTCTTGGGTCCTGTCCTATTTAATATATTCATTAATGACCTTGCAGAGGGGTTGAATAGTAAAGTATCAATCTTTGCAGATTACACTAAACTCTGTAAAGCGGTAAACACTATAGTGGACAGTGCACTGTTACAAATGGATCTGGATAGGTTGGAGGTTTGGGCTGGGAAGTGGCAGATGAGGTTCAACACTGATAAATGTAAGGTAATGCACAGGGGGAAGAAAAATCCGGGCTGGGATTATGTATTAAATGGGAGAACACTTGGGATGACTGACATAGAAAAGGACTTAGGAGTCTTAGTTAACAGTAAATTTAGCTGTAGTGACCAGTGTCGGGCAGCTGCTGCCAAGGCAAATAAAATCATGGGGTGCATCAATAGGGGCATAGATGCCCACGACAAGGAAATAATTCTATCGCTGTACAAATCACTAGTCAGACCACACATAGAATACTGTGTACAGTACTGGGCACCAATGTACAAGAAAGATATAGTGGAGCTGGAGAGGGTTCAAAGACGGGTAACCAGAGAAAGACGGGGAATGGGAGGACTACAGTACCCAGAAAGATGATCAGAATTAGGGTTATTTAGTTTAGAAAGAAGAAGGCTTAGGGGAGACCTAATAACTATGTATAAATATATCGGGGGACAGTACAGAGATCTCTCCCATAATCTATTTATACCCAGGACTGTATCAATAACAAGGGGGCATCCTCTACGTCTAGAGGAAAGAAGGTTCCTACACCAGCACAGACTGTAAGAGCAGTAAGACTGTGGAATTCTCTCCCGGAGGAGGTGGTCATGGTGAACTCTGTAAAAGAGTTCAAAAGGGGTCTGGAGGCATTTTTGGAGAGTAATTACATTACAGGTTATGGATTCTAGATTTATAGGGACAGAGCGTTGATCCAGGGATTTATTCTGACTGCTATATTTGGAGTCGGGAAGGAATTTTTACCTCTAGTATGAGGTTTTTTTTTCCTTCCTCTGGATCAACTCAACTCAATAGGGACTCATTAGGGTTATAGGTTGAACTTGATGGACTCTGGTCTTTTTTCAACCTTATGAACTGTTACTATGTTGCTATGACTACACTTGCACCCTTGTCCTTAAATATCAGCTCCTCCCTTGGTTCCCTGCCGTATCTTTGGTTGTCTATTGCCATAGTTAAAGTTCTGTGTCTCTGTTACCGTGTACCTGTTCCTTGCTACCTTATCTACCCTGCACCTGTGTTCCTGCCCTGACCTACTGCCATCTTGCCATGTCCGGCCAGTCTCTTTCTGTGCCATGCCACCTCCCAGCTACCTGTGTGGACAAGTTGTGCCAAGGCAGAAAGACCATCCTGCTTTGAGGCGGGCTCTGGTGAAAACCAACAGCACCTTAGACTCCACTCCCTGGCACGGCCCACGTCATCATCCACACATGCCCAGAGAATCCACCACCTGCCATATCCCGTTACAGACATGACTCCTTCTTCTGGTCCCAGTTTATTTTAGGCAATCTTTAAAAAATAATGAACTTTTAGAACTTGAAGAGTCTATAAGACACTATTACTGTATATTGTATTACCACTTTCCAAGAGACCTCTAAGTCTGGATCTAAGTCATCATCAAGTTTTCTATTTTTGATGAAAATGCTAAATGTATAAATAATATCTTGTCTGTACAAAAATACAACTACTGCTTTGTTGAATCTTTCCTAATTTCTCTACCACAGACTGGGTTAATATTTAAGAAAATGGAATAGGATCCATAGGCTAGCACAGGGCTTAATAATGTCTGCACAGATTTTAAAGAGTAATTCAGCTTTGAAAAACATTGATCATTTAAAGAAAGGCAAAGAAATACTCTGTATGGTCTACACTTTATTTTATGATAAAAATGTTTTCATTTGTACACATAGTAAATGTAAACATTTTGCCGGTTGCTCTTCAAACAAAGAATAATGTATTTCCACCCCACTGTCAAGTATGTGACAGATTAGCTCTAACCTTATAATGTTCATCTGGACTTCCACAATACATTGCTTCCTGGCAACAGTCATCTAGCAAAAATCTGTCATTTGTTAATATAAGATAAGTAAAGCAAAACATTTGCCAAAATCCTTAAAGGGGTACTCCGCCCCTAGACATCTTATCCCCTATCCAAAGGATAGGGAATAAGATGTCAGATCGCCGTGGTGCCGCTGCTGGGGATCCCCGGGATCTCCGCTGCGGCACCGCGCTATCATTACAGCACAGAGCGAGTTCGCTCTGTGCGTAATGACGGGCGATACAGGGGACGGAGCCGTGTGACGTCATGGCTCCGCCCCTCGTGACATCACGGCCCGTCCCCTTAATGCAAGTCTATGGCAGGGGGCGTGACGACCGCCGCGCCCCCTCCCATAGACTTGTATTGAAAGGGGCGGGCCGTGACATCACGAGGGGCGGAGCCATGACGTAACGATGCTCCGGCCCCTGTATTGCGCGTCATTCTGTGCAGAGCGAACTCGCTCTGTGCTGTAATGATAGCGCAGTGCCGCAGGGGGAATCCCGGGGCTCCCCAGCAGCGGCACCGCGGCAATCTGACATCTTATCCCCTATCCTTTGGATAGGGGATAAGATGTCTAGGGGCGGAGTACCCCTTTAAACTTACTCATCTTCCAATTCTAAGCATATTTCAATAAAACTATTTTTTATTATTATTACTCGTAAGAAGTGCAAGAAGAGAAAAATATCCTTTTCAGCTGTATGGTAGAGGTAGAGTGAAAGTTGTAAAGTAATGCTAGGCCATAGCTGCTTTACAGCCTCCATATAGTCTAAACCATAAAAAAAAATTTAAACAGTGCCTTTCAAGCCCTGGTATGGATCTGTAGGTAAAATTTTTTTTATAGTAATGGATTTTAAAATTCAAAAAGGAAAAAAACAAATGTCACATCAGGGTAGGGAGCAGTCCAGATATGAACTTGCCACAAAACCACTGTCTCTACCCACTTTAACGATCCGCCCCAATCGGCAGCCCTCAACTGGGCCACAGTCTCTACACTAAACTACATGCAGGGGTGTCAGAATAATCACACAAACCAAGTTGGTAACACAGGCAGATAAAGTACAAAATGACAAAGACAAAGGCAGAGTTAGGAGAAGCTAAAGGCTGAGCATAGACAACGATGTGGTCCAAAAATCTATAGGCAAAGGCAACATCAGAAAACAGGCATAAAGTCAGGTCACAGGAGGTCATAAGATTAGTCAAAGTAATGTTAGTGAAAGGATATGTCCACAATTACTGGCTCTGACTGCAGCAGCTGTCCAGTATATATATATATATATATATATATATATATATATATATATATATATATATATATCCAGTCTTCAGGAGGTGTGAGCACTGTTGCTGCAGCTGATTGGCCCAACATTTCTTTCTCACAATAGGTCAGCAATAGTCGGTCTGATGTGCAGCTCTGTACTGAGCACAGCTGGTTGTTATAACACCAAAATACGAAAGAGAAAATCAGATGCGCAAAAACAAGGCTGCTGCATTAAAGGAGTATTCCACTGCCCCAGCATAAGGAACATTTAGTTCCAAATGCTGGGTGCGGACTGCGAGGGTCATGACGTCATGTCCATGCCCCTCGGGATGCCATGGCCATGCTCCCTCAATGCAAGTCTATGGGATGGGGCGTGACGGATGTCACGCCCCCTCCCATAGATTTGCATTGAGGGGGCATGGTTGGACGTCACAAGGGACGTGGCCGTGACGTCACGACCCTTGCAGTCCACACCCAGCGTTCAGAACTAAATGTTCCGGACACTGGGGCAGTGGAGTACCCCTTTAAAGTGTTTAAGTGTTAAATAATAAGTGAAATCAGCTATATTGCATTTCGTAAAAGCAGTCCACTTTAGGAATTTTCTCAATATCTATCAAGGCAATAGCATAAGAAATATGACTATTAAAAATGTTTACTGTGGTTGAGATGTACAAATATCATTATTTTGAGCAATGAGTAAAAAAGAAGCGGGATACATATATTTAGAAAGACACAGTTACATATATACATAAATAAACAAAAGATAGCTGCTCCATTTGCATTAAACAGCATATGGTAACCTACAATTATAGTGCTCAGTGATGATGTATGGTTGTTGTAGAATCCAATATAAAGCATTGTTTATCCCCTCTACTGATTTTTAGAAAAGAGATCCATGATATCGATAAAAGATTGATAACACTATATGGAGCATTCTAACAACAACTAATCTTTTAGAGATCTGTTATTGTTTAGTACAAGACTTAAGCCAGTCTACATTATAAAATATAATAAAATGCAAGTTAGTGCTAGACACAAGTCTGGTAACTTGGTCTTACATTTTCTTTTCTTTTTTTACTTTTAGATCTAGCTGTTTCTCAATGAATATTCATACACAGATCATAGTAGAGAGGGAATAGGTGAAGACCAGGAAGCTTACACCAAAACAAGTGTAAATAAGCTTCACAAGTAGAGTTGGGGGAGGTTGATAAGTTTCAGATTGTGGGGTCCGACCGCTGGGGCCCCCCCATCCATCTCCCGTACGGGGCCGCGGCAGTCAGCGGCCAGGGGCCGTGTCCGACCACTGCATGACATGGCAGCCGACACGCCCCCTCAGTACATCTCTATGGGAGAGCTGAAGCACTGCATTTGGAAGTCTCTGCCTCTGCGGAAGTATTGAAATGTAGAAATGTATTGAGGGGGCGTGTCGGTTGCCACATCATGCGGTGGTCAAAACGCGCTATTCTGGCAAAGAGCCGAGTGCCCCGTATGGGAGATCATGGGGGGCCCCAGCAGTCAAACCCCTGTCATCTGAATCTATCACCCTATCCTTAGGATAGGGGATAAGTTTCATATCCTGGAGTTCTCCTTTAAAGGGGTTATCCAGGAATAGAAAAACAGAGCTTATTTTTTTTTTCATAAAACACTCCCCGTCTGTCTCCAGGTTGGATGTGGTTCTGCAGTTTAGTTCCATTGATGTCACTGGTGCCAAGTTATAAAACCAAACCCAATCTGCAGACTGTTTTTGAAAGAAATTAGATGTGTTTTTCTATTCCTGAATGACCCCTTTAACTTTCTTTTTGTAGAAGCTAGCCTTTCCACTCAGTGCCCTGTCTGCTGCCCCACCTTAGGTCCAGATCCGGTATACTGAGACGAATATGACCAAAAATACCAGTATACAAGGAGGAACATACAGTGGGGATCAAAAGTTTGGGCACCCCAGGTAAAAATTTGTATTAATGTGCATAAAGAAGCCAAGGAAAAATGGAAAAATCTCCAAAAGGCATCAAATTACAGATTAGATATTCTAATAATATGTCAACAAAAGTTTGTTTTTATTTCCATCATTTACACTTTCAAAATAACATAAAACAAAAAAAATTACATCTGCAAAATGTATAGCATGCACTGCCCCTTTGCAAAGCTGAGACCTGCCAGTGTCATGGATTGTTCTCATCAGTCATCATCTGGGAAGACCAGGTGATGTCAATCTCAAAGGTTTTAAATGCCCAGACTCATCTGACCTTGCCCCAACAATCAGCACCATGGGTTCTTCTAAGCAGTTGTCTAGAAATCTGAAACTGAAAATAATTGACGCTCACAAAGCTGGAGAAGGCTATAAGAAGATAGCAAAACGTTTTCAGATGTCAATATCCTCTGTTCGGAATGTTATTAAGAAATGGCAGTCATCAGGAACAGTGGAAGTTAAAGAAAGATCTGGAAGGCCAAGAAAAATATCAGACAGAACAGCTCGCAGGATTGTGAGAAAAACAATTCAAAACCAACGTTTGACTGCACAATCCCTCCAGAAAGATCTGACAGACACTGGAGTTGTGGTACACTATTCCACTATAAAGAGATACTTGTACAAATATGGTCTTCATGGAAGAGTCATCAGAAGAAAACCTCTTCTACGTCCTCACCACAAAAATCTGCATTTGAACTTTGCAAATGAACATATAGACAAGCCTGATGCATTTTGGAAACAAGTTCTGTGGACCGATGAGGTTAAAATTGAACTTTTTGGCCGGAATGAGCAAAGGTACGTTTGGAGAAGAAGGGGAACAGAATTTAATGAAAAGAACCTCTGTCCAACTGTTAAGCATGGGGGTGGATCAATCATACTTTGGGGTTGTATTGCAGCCAGTGGCAAAGGGAACATCTCATGAGTAGAAGGAAAAATGGATTCAATACAATTCCAGCAAATTTTAGATGCTAACTTGATGCCATCTGTGAAAAAGCTGAAGTTAAAGAGAGGATGTCTTCTACAAATGGATAATGATCCTAAATACACCTCGAAATCCATGGGGGATTACATCAAGAGGTGTAAACTGGAGGCTTTGCCATGGCCTTCACAAACTCCTGACCTCAACATAATTGAAAATCTATGGATAGACCTTTAAAGAGCAGTGCGTGACAGACAGCCCAGAAATCTCAAAGAACTGGAAGACTTTTGTAAGGAAGAATGGTCAAAGATACCTCAAAAAAGAATTGGAAGACTCTTGGCTGGCTACAAAAAGTGCTTACAAGCTGTGATACTTGCTAAAAGGGGCAGTACAAGATATTAACTCTGCAGGATGCCCAAACTTTTGCAGACGCCATTATTTTTATCTCTGTTATTTTGAAAGTGTAAATGATGGAAATAAAATCTAACTTTTGTTGACATATTATAAGAATGCCTAATCTGTAATTTGATGACTTTTGGAGATTTTTCCATCTTTCCTTGGCTTCTTTTTGCACATTAATGCAAATTTTTAGTTGGGGTGCCCAAACTTTTGATCCCCACTGTAATCACAATACATATTACCAATATACTGTTACTGACCAAATCCTTTATACTGAGACCAATATAATAAAAAATACCAGTATACATGGTGGAAATATTATCATACATATTACCATCATACTGTTACTGACCAAAATCCTGTATAATTAACCCCTTAAGGATGCAGGGTTTTTCAGTTTTTACACTTTCGTTTTTCCACCTTCTAAAAATCCTAACACTTTCAATTTTGCACATACAGACCCATGTGAGTTTTTTTTTTTTGCGCCATCAATTGTACTTTCTAATGAAATCAATAATTTCACCACAAAGTTTATGGCGAAACCAGAAAAAAAAATATTTGTGGGGCAAAATTGGGAAAAAAACACAGTTTTGTAAATTTTGGGGGCTTCCGATTCTATGCAGAGCACTTTTCGGTATAAAGGACACCATATCTTTATTCTGTAGGTCCATACAGTTATAAGGATACTTAACTTATATAGGTTTTTTTTTTTTTTACTACTTAACTCCTTAACCCCTTCCCGCAGAATGGCATATATAAACGCCGGGTTGTGCAGTGTGTTCGCGCATCCCGGCGTTTATAAATGACATTCAGTTAACCCGGCGATGCGCAGCATCGCACGGGTTAACTGGCAGAAGTCCCGCTGTTTTCAGCAGGGGACAACTTCTGCTTCACCCCCAGGACCATCCATTGATGGTCCTGGTCAGCGATCACTGTGATTGGTCCCTGTGGACCAATCACAGTGATCTGGGGTGAAAGTTCAGATCCCTCCGGACCTGCAGCATAGGGGGGGAACACGTGGGGACCGGCAGCCTTACCAGATCCAGCGGCGGGACCGAGGAGCAGCGCGGGACCGGCCACGAGGAAGAGGAGCGACAGGACCGGGAGGTGAGTATATGGTCCTCAGAAGCAGCAGTGAAGATCTTCACTGCTGCTTCTAGGAGTCTGAAAACTACAACTCCCAGCATGCCTAGACAGCCTTTGGCTGTCTGGGCATGCTGGGAGTTGTAGTTTTGCAACATCTGGAGGGCCCCAGTTTGGAGACCATTGTATAATGGTCTCCAATCTGTGCTCTTCCAGCTGTTGCAAAACTACAACTCCCAGCATGCACTGATTGTCTAAGGAATGCTGGGAGTTTTAGTTCAGCAACATCTGGCCCTTCAGATGTTGCCGAACTACCACTCCCAGCATGCACTTCAGCTGTCTGGGCATGCTGGGAGTTGTAGTTTTGCAACAACTGGAGACACACTGGTTGGGAAACATTGTTTCTAACTCAGTGTTTCCTAACCTGTGTGCCTCCAGCTGTTGCAAAACTATAACTCCCAGCATGCACTAACAGACCATGCATGCTGGGAGTTGTAGTTTTGCAACATCTGGAGGGCCCCAGTTTGGAGACCATTGTATAATGGTCTCCAATCTGTGCTCTTCCAGCTGTTGAAAAACTACAACTCCCAGTATGCACTGACTGTCCAGGCATGCTGGGAGTTTTAGTTCAGCAACATCTGGCCCTTCAGATGTTGCCGAACTACAACTCCCAGCATGCCCTTCAGCTGTCTGGGCCTGCTGGGAGTTGTAGTTTTGCAACAACTGGAGACACACTGGTTGGGAAACATTGTCTGTTTCTAACTCAGTGTTCCCTAACCTGTGTGCCTCCAGCTGTTGCAAAACTATAACTCCCAGCATGCACTAACAGACCATGCATGCTGGGAGTTGTGGTTTTGCAACAGCTGGTGCACCCCCCCCCCCCCTGTGAATGTACAGAGTACATTCACATGGGCGAGGCTTTTACAGTGGGTTTCTCGCATCTTGAGATGCAGCAAATTTGGCGCCGGGAAACTCGCTGTAATCCCCCGCCCATGTGACTGTACCCTAAAAACACTACACTACACTAACACAAAATAAAATAAAAAGTTAAAAACACTACATATACACATACCCTTACACAGCCCCCCTCCCCCAATAAGAACGTCCGGTACGCCACTGTTTCCAAAGCAGAGCCTTCAGCTGTTGAAAAACAACAACTCCCAGTATTGCCGGACAGCCGTTGACTGTCCACGCATGCTGGGAGTTTTGCAACAGCTGGAGGCACCCTGTTTGGGTATCACTGGCGTAGAATACCCCTATGTCCACCCCTATGCAAATCCCTAATTTAGGCCTCAAATGCGCACAGCGCTCTCACTTTGGAGCCCTGTCGTATTTCAAGGCAACAGTTTAGGGCCACATTTGGGGTATCGCCGTACTCGGGAGAAATTGCGTTACAAGGTTTGGGGGGCTTTTTCTTCTTTAACCCTTCATGAAAAGGAAATGTTGGGGTCTACACCAGAATGTTAGTGTAAAAAAATTACATTTTTTACACTAATATGCTGATGTTGCCCTATACTTTACATTTTCACAAGAGGTAAAAGGGAAAAAAGCCCCCCAAAATTTTTTACGCAATTTCTCCCGACTACGGAGATACCACATATGTGGGCATAAAGTCCTCTGGGGGCGCACAACAAGGCCCAGAAGGGAGAGTGCACCATGTACATTTGAGGTGATTTGCACAGGGGTGGCTGATTGTTACAGCGGTTTTGACAAACGCAAAAAAAAAAAAAAAAACACATGTGACCCCATTTCGGAAACGACACCCCTCACGTAATGTAATGAGGGGTGCAGTGAGAATTTACCCCCCACAGGTGTCTGACGGATCTTTGGAACAGTGGTCCGTGAAAATGAAAACTTGTACAGCCCACTGTTCCAAAGATCTGTCAGACACCAGTGGGGGGTAAATTCTCACTGCACCCCTCATTACATTCCTCAAGGGGTCTCGTTTCCAAAATGGTATGCCATGTTGTTTTTTTTTTGCTGTTCTGGCACCATAGGAGCTTCCTAAATGCGATATGCCCCCCGAGCAAAATTTGCTCTCAAAAAGCCAAATATGACTCCTTCTCTTCTGAGCATTGTAGTTCACCCATAGTGCACTTCAGGTCAACTTATGGGGTACCTCCATACTCAGAAGAGAAGGGGTTACAAATATTGGGGGGTATTTCCTGCTATTAACCCTTGCAAAAATGTGAAATTTGGGGGGAAACACACATTTTAGTGGAATTTTTTTTTTTTTTTTTTACATATGCAAAAGTCGTGAAACACCTGTGGGGTAATAAGGCTCACTTTATTCCTTGTTACATTCCTCAAGGGGTCTAGTTTCCAAAATGGTATGCCATGTGTTTTTTTTTTGCTGTTCTGGCACCATAGGGGCTTCCTAAATGCGACATGCCACCCGAGCAAAATTTGCTCTCAAAAAGCCAAATATGACTCCTTCTCTTCTGAGCATTGTAGTTCACCCATAGTGCACTTCAGGTCAACTTATGGGGTACCTCCATACTCAGAAGAGAAGGGGTTACAAATATTGGGGGGCATTTCCTGCTATTAACCCTTGGAAAAATGTGAAATTTGGGGGGAAACACACATTTTAGTGAAATTTTTTATTTTTTTTTACATATGCAAAAGTCGTGAAACACCTGTGGGGTATTAAGGCTCACTTTATTCCTTGTTATGTTCCTCAAGGGGTCTAGTTTCCAAAATGGTATGCCATGTGTTTTTTTTTTTGCTGTTCTGGCACCATAGGGGCTTCCTAAATGCGACATGCCACCCGAGCAAAATTTGCTCTCAAAAAGCCAAATATGACTCCTTCTCTTCTGAGCATTGTAGTTCACCCATAGTGCACTTCAGGTCAACTTATGGGGTACCTCCATACTCAGAAGAGAAGGGGTTACAAATATTGGGGGGCATTTCCTGCTATTAACCCTTGGAAAAATGTGAAATTTGGGGGGAAACACACATTTTAGTGAAATTTTTTATTTTTTTTTACATATGCAAAAGTCGTGAAACACCTGTGGGGTATTAAGGCTCACTTTATTCCTTGTTATGTTCCTCAAGGGGTCTAGTTTCCAAAATGGTATGCCATGTGAGGTTTTTTTGCTGTTCTGGCACCATAGGGGCTTCCTAAATGCAACATGCCCCCCAAAAACCATTTCAGAAAAACGTACTCTCCAAAATCCCCTTGTTTGTGAAAAATTGGAAAATTGCTGCTGAACTTTGAAGCCCTCTGGTGTCTTCCAAAAGTAAAAACTCGTCACTTTTATGATGCAGACATAAAGTAGACATATTGTATATGTGAATAAAAAATTTTTTTTATTTGTAATATACATTTTCCTTACAAGCAGAGAGCTTCAAAGTTAGAAAAATGCTAAATTTTCAAATTTTTCATCAAATTTTAGGATTTTTCACAAGGAAAGGATGCAAGTTACCACAAAAATTTACCACCATGTTAAAGTAGAATATGTCACGAAAAAACTATCTCGGAATCAGAATGATAACTAAAAGCATTCCAGAGTTATTAATGTTTAAAGTGACAGTGGTCAGATGTGCAAAAAACGCTCTGGTCCTTAAGGCCAAAATGGGCTTGGTCCTGAAGGGGTTAGGGACTTAGGGCGTACCTGTATGCCCTGAGTCCACTCCCGTTCTATAACGGATCGGGCCCATGGCTAATAGCGCACGGCACTGATCGTGGTGCCGCGCGCTATTTACCCTTTAGACGCGGAGTTCAAAGTTGATTGCCACGTCTAAAGTGAAAGTAAAATGCTACCAATTAGCTCAGGGGTCCCGAACAGCTGTAGGACAGCAGGAGAATCCCCTACCTTCCTCCTCACTGTCCGATCGCCGAATGACTGCTCAATGCCTGAGATCCAGGCATGAGCAGTCAAGCGGCAGAAGCATTGATCAATGATTTCCTATGGGAAACCATTGATCAATGTAAAAGATCAGTGTGTGCAGTGTTATAGCCCCCTATGGGAGCTATAACATTGCAAAAAAAAAGTGTAAAAAAATGAAAGTGAATACAGATCATTTAACCCCTTCCCTAATAAAAGTTTGAATTACCCCCTTTTCACATTTAAAAAAAAAAACCTGTAAATAAAATAAACATATGTGGTATCACCGTGTGCAGAAATGTCCTAATTATAAAAATATATCATTAATTAAACCGCACGGTAAACGGCGTACGCGCCAAAAAATTCCAAAGTCCAAAATAGCGTATTTCTGGTCACTTTTATATCATGAAAAAATTTATAAAAAGTGATCAAAAAGTCAAATCAATACAAAAATTTCCTCAATCCCAAAAAAATTCAGATTACGACGCAAAAAATGAGCCCTCATTCCGCCCTGTACGCGGAAAAATAAAAAATTATAGGGGTCAGAAGATGACAATTTTAAACGTATAAATTTTCCTGCATGTAGTTATGATTTTTTTCCAGAAGTACAACAAAATCAAACCTATATAAGTAGGGTATCATTTTAATCGTATGGATCTACAGAATAATGAGGAAAAAACGAGTGCAAGTGCAAAAATGGAAAAACACTCTGTCCTTAAGGAGTTTAAAAAAATAACTACATGAACCAAAATTAGTATGTGTAAAATGTCATCTTCTGACCCCTATAACTGTTTTATACAGGGATGTTTGAGGGCTAATTTTTTTGTGCCGTGATCTGAAGATTTATTGGTACCATTCTTGTTTTGATGGGACTTTTTCATCGCTTTGACATTTTTTTAAGGTATACAAAGTGACCAAAATATGCAATTTTGGACTTTGGAATATTTTTTACGTGTACACCATTTACCGTTTGGTTTAATCATTCTATTATTTTTTATAGTTTGGACATTTACGCACGTGGCAATACCACATATGTTTATTTTTATTATGGTTTCATATTTTTTTTATATTGAATTTGGGAAAGGGGGATTGATTCAAACTTTTAATATGGAAGAGGTTAATGGGTGTTTTTTTTTAAACTTTTTATTCAACTTTTTTTTTTTACACTTTTAGTCCCTTAGGGGTCTTTTAGGAGGAATCATTAGATTCCTCATACAGATCAATGTGGTTCCATAGAACCACATTGATCTGTGTGCTCTGTGCTCGATTGATAAACACACACAAAAAAGCATGCAGAAGTTGCACCACCTATGGGAAAAAGATTTATACAATCTTAGTATGGTATATCAATAATGAATGGAGCCCACCGAGCGGCTACCTAAATTCACTGTACGATCATAAATAAGTAACCCATACGTAAATAAAATATCCCATTATTGTATGTGCAAAAATGCCTATTGTTTATAGACTCCAAGACAATACAAAAATACCCAAGGAAAAGGAGCTATTTGACACAAATGTAGATACAAAATATAATAAATCTTTATTAATGCACAATAGCAAAAAAAATCATAAAATACATTAAAAAGACATCAAGGAATGCACAACAAAATGGCGGCAGCCTGGGACTATATTATATACATGAGGAACCAAGTGGAATTAAATACAATAAAACATGGGCATGCAAGTGTAAAGGTAAGTTGATATTGGATACAAAGAGCCACACACGTATCAGCAGCACTATAATATGTAAGGTAAGTATATAAATACTAATGGATACAATTCATGTATATTAATCAGCAATGAAAAGTAAAGTGCAAAGTGCAATTTGTAATGCACACTATAGTGCGCCGCTGTTCTATATATGCCCATGCAAGGTGAATGAACTAATGCAGTAAATACCAACCACATGTACAAAAGAATGGGATGGAGTAATAAATTGATAAAAATATTATGACTTTATTAATAATTCATTACATTATAAAAACAAGAAGAAACATCATAAAAGGGAAAAGCCAACCCCCAGGACGAAGGATAACCCGAAACGTACGTTGGGGTGGCGTCTCTCCAGTGGTCCCTTTCCTATTTGCACTTTGATTTTATTTATTGGTATGTATACTGTCTCTAAGCACTTTATAGTTGTTGAGGTATATCCTCTATGGGATTGTGCAATAGAATGAGCAGTAGTGCAACTTATGAAATGTGTCTAATACTATAGTTTACATTGTGGACCTCCTGAAGTGACGCCCTCTTTCCATCACAAGTTGGCTTTTCCCTTTTATGATGTTTCTTCTTGTTTTTATAATGTAATGAATTAATAATAAAGTCATAATATTTTTATCAATTTATTACTCCATCCCATTCTTTTGTACATATTCTTAGTATAAGGAGTGTATAGCAGGGCCATATATAATAATTGTATATAGGAATCATAGATCCCTAATTATAATATATACTATACTGTGCCATAACTTTGGTTATAAATACCAACCACGTAGAGCGTTGAGAGTCAGATAGTCCCAGGATGCCGCCACCCCTGGGTGCTTCCCTGCTGACCTGAGAGCCAAGAGCTTCACTATAAGCACTAGAAACAAAAAGTGGCTGTAATTTTTACACCTTTGATATCCCTCACATATATCCTTGTATCTGGTCAATGGTCCAGTCACTCCACTACTGCACCACTGAGAGGTAATACAATTATATATTGCCATATCTATACTCCTGGGATCCTCTATATTAAAGATTTCTACACCAAGGAGGTTTTGTCCATCCCCTCAGTTTCTACTATACAGTCACATCTGTGACAAGGATTTCTTCTGTCCTGAGTCTACTCTGTATTCTTGTTGGGCATTATATGTTGTAGCCTGTATTTTTACCTTCTATTCACTGTGGAGGGCAACAACTTGTGCAGATTGTTTCTTCAATCGGAGCGAATTACATAAAAGTAAATGACCCCAATCTCTTTACAAAAATGTGTTGAATGATTAGAGTAGATCCCAACTTTAGACTCACATTCTATGCATTTTAAGTTTAGTGTTATAGAATACCAGGTCCGGATACACTGTGCCCAACTCTGGAAATCCCCCCCCCCCCCTGCACTACACAACCAGCCTACGCCATTATTTACAGCCTTAGCTTGCTGCTAATTGCTACTATATGTTTGACTAAACCGAGAAAATACATGAAAATTGGCCTTAGATAGCAATTCTGTGACCAATCTCAATGCATTTAAATACATATTTATGTTAAACCCAGGTAGAATGCTATGTGTTTGATTAAACCCAGAAAATACACAAAACCTGGCCTTAAATGCGTATTCCATGTTCACAATGCTTTTAATGCTTATTTGTACTCGGGGCTTCACACTCGTGCTTGTAACTGCATACAAACCTGTATGAAAAAACATTAAAGAGGTACTCCGCTGCCCTGTGTCGGAAGCTCTGCTCCCCAGCGTACGGAAGTTTATTGTTCCGAATGCTGTGTGCGGGCTTCCGTGTTCAGGGCTGCCCCTCATGACGTCACGCCTGCCTCCTTCGTGACGTCACACCCGCCCCCTCAGCGTAAGTCTATGGGAAGGGGGCGTGACGGCCAGCGCGCCCCTTCGCATAGACTTTTGCTGAGGGGGTGGGCGTGACCTCACGAAGTGGGCAAGCGTGACGTCACAAGGGGCAGCCCTGAACACGGAAGCCCGCACACAGTGTCCGGAACAATAAACTTCCGGACACTGGGGAGCAGAGCTTCCGACACAGGGCAGTGGAGTACCCCTTTAAACTTAGCAAATCGGTCAGAAGTGTGCCATTAACGGCATCTGAGGGGACGCCTTTAGAGGGCATACCCTGCAATAAATGAACAAAATAAGGGAGGGTTGTGAGGGATCTGCAAATGTCACGTATGCCCCACCTGGAAGTGCAGGGAGGCGTTATATACTCACGCCCCTCACACAACTCCTGGACACCCCGCCTAGTAGTACAGGGGGCGTATACATACTCAAGCACCATCGTCCTCTCTGGTGATGGTACTTACACCTTTTGTTATGAAAACATGGGGGAAGGGGGGGGGGCAGGGGGATGGGTTGTTGGGTTTGTGCCTGGGCGGTTACATCCGCCCAGCCCTGCCATCCTTCTACTTTGATTGATTCCAGGTAGTTTAGTTTGAATTTTTTGCCCACTCTTACTTTTATATGGGTTTGTGTCTAACCATTGTTACTACTCCTTCTATAAATAAAAAGAAAAGAAAAACTTTGCCTCTTGACTAAGAAACTTATGAAAATAACACAACTTGTGATAAAACTACATACAGTTGTGGTACAGTTGTGGTATGTGATTCTCATCTGCACAGCACATGGACAGGTTCAAGTTAGCACTCACCAAATCACTTTTCTTTAACAATGTAAGCTATAACATAGACTTTATTCTGTGAGTCTGGTAACTTCACTGCTTTCCACAATGTTTTAACAGCCTGTTACTGCTTTTCAAATCCTTTTCTAATTATATTAGATCAGACTCAATTTATTAACTGATGATAGAAATTTCATTTTATTGCATGTAATTAATTCAGCGCAGGTGACTGCGGTTGGAAAACATTTACAAAGTGGAGTATTGCCTCACTGTGCTCCCTTATATTGTGAATTGTTATGCTTTTACATTGTAGTTTTTGAACACTCAATTAATACACTGCTCAAAAAAATAAAGGAAACAGTAAGATAACACATCCTAGATCTGAATGAATGAACTAATCGTATGAAATACTTTCGTCTTTACATAGTTGAATGTGCTGACAACAAAATCACACAAAAATTATCAATGGAAATCAAATTTATCAACCCATGGAGGTCTGGATATGGAATCACACTCAAAATCAAAATGGAAAACCACACTATAGATTGATACAACTTTAATGTAATGTCCTTAAAACAAGTCAAAATGAGGCTCAGTAGTGTGTGTGGCCTCTACGTGACCATATGACCTCCCTATAATGCCTGGGCATGCTCCTGATGCGGTGGCGGATGGTCTCCTGAGGGATGTCCTCCCAGACCTGGACTAAAGCATCCGCCAACTCCTGGACAGTCTGTGGTGCAACGTGGCGTTGGTGGATGGAGCGAGACATGATGTCCCAGATGTGCTCAATCGGATTCAGGTCTGGGGAACGGACGGGCGAGTCCATAGCATCAATGCCTTTCTCTTGCAGGAACTGCTAACACACTCCAGCCACATGAGGTCTAGCATTGTCTTGCAATAGAAGGAACCCAGGGCCAATTGTACCAGCATTTGGTCTCACAAGGGGGTCTGAGGATCTCATCTCGGTACCTAATGGCAGTCAGACTACCTCTGGCAAGCATAAGGAGGGCTGTGCGGCCCCCCAAGGAAATGCCACCCCATACCATTACTGACCCACCTCCAAACCGGTCATGTTGGAGGATGTTGCAGGCAGCAGAACGTTCCAGAGCGTCTCAAGACTCTGTCACATCTGTTAAATGTGCTCAGTGTGAACCTGCTTTCATCTGTGAAGAAAACAGGGCGCCAGTGGCGAATTTGCCAATCTTGGTGTTCTCTAACACATGCCAAACGTCCGGCACTGTGTTGGGCTGTAAGCACAACCCCCACCTGTGTAGGTTGGGCCCTCATACCACCCTCATGAAGTCTGTTTCTGACTGTTTTAGTGGACACATGCCCATTTGTGGCCTGCTGGAGGTCATTTTGCATTGCTCTGGCAGTGCTCCTCCTGCTCCTTCTTGCACAAAGGCAGAGGTATTGGTCCTGCTGCAGGGTTGTTGCCCTCCTACGGCCTACTCCATGTTCTCCTGATGTACTGTCCTGTCTCCTGGTAGCGCCTCCATGCTCTGGACACTATACTGACAGACACAGCAAACCTTCTTCCCACAGCTCGCATTAATGTGCCATCCTGGATGAGCAGCACTACCTGAGCCACTTGTGTGGGTTGTAGACTACGTCTCATGCTACTACTAGAGTGACATCCTTTTTCATCAGTTTTTCACCCGTTAGTATGAAAAGTCAGCCACCTACAGACTTCTGCAGCCGGGAATACTATTGCTCCCATCATGGAACAGACTTGTTTCTATGATGGGAGTAGTATTTCCTGGCTGGAGTCTGCAGGTGCCTGGGGAGGCAACATTAGTGCTTGCACTACTACCCCCATCATGGAACAGAGTATGTTCCATGTTGGGGTAGTAGTACATGGGCTGAAGTATTGATCGCACTGGGTCTCACTTCTGAGACCTGATGCGATCAGAACTTATTAAGCAGGGGAGCGAGTGGCATGCTCCACTCCCCTGCGATGTAAAGAGTGTTTCTACTTTCATTTTTAAATCCCTGCTGGAAGCCCTGAATGGCTGGCACAGAGGAGCCACTCAGGGCCCCCAGTAGGGTTTTTAGAATGAAGATTGTAAGTGCGCAGTGGGAGCATATGTATATTAAAAGAGGTGTGGGGGGGGAGATATATAGCGCTGCAGGGGGGGCAGACATATAGCGCTATATACCTAGCCCCCCCAGTGTATTTATAATATGCCCCCAGCAACGCATTTAATACTTTTCACACATAGTGTTGCGGGGGCATATGTATATAGATGTGTTGGGGGGGGTCAGACATGTAGCGTTATCTGGCCCCCGCAGCACTTCTATACACATATGCCTGCGCAGCACTATGTGTGAAATGTATTCTATTAGCAGCGCATCTGCCAGGGAAGTCGGCCCGCAGATGCGCTGCTTATAGAATACTTTTTACACATAGCACTGCGGGGGGGGCGCACATTATAAATGGGCTGGGGGGTATATCTTTATAAAAGCGCTGCGGGGGTCATATCTTTATAAAAGCGCTGCGGGGGCAGATCTTTATAAATGTGCTGTGGGGGCATATTATAAATGCGCTGAGGGGCTAGATATATAGCACTATATGTTTGCCCCCCTAATATACATATGCTCCTGCTGCGCACTCACAATCTTCATTTTATAAACCCCACCGGTCGCTATTGGCCATTCAGTGCTCCTGGCGGGGGATATAAAAATGAAAGTAAAAACCGCCTGCTCCCCTGCTTAACCTGTTAAGGACCCAGGGCGTACCTGTATGTGCTGAGTCCGCTCCCATTCTATAACGCGGCCACGTCGTTGTTAGAGGCCGGGGCCCATGGCTAATAGCGCGCAGCATTAATCGCGGTGCTGCGCGCTATTAGCCCTTTAGACTCGGCGTTCAAAGTTGAATGCCGCGTCTAAAGTGAAACTAAATCACTGCCGGTTAGCTCAGAGGGCTGTTCGGGATCGCCGCGGCAAAATTGCGGCATCCCAAACAGCTTTAGGACACGCGGAGGGTCTCCTAACTTGCCTCCTGGTGTCCGATCACATACAGGCATGAGCAGTCAAGCGGCAGAATCATCTCATAAGAAACCAATGATCAATGTAAAAGATCAGTGTGTGCAATGTTATAGCCCCCTATGGGAGATATAACATTGCAAAAAAAATGTTTTTAAAAAGTGAATAAAGATCATTTAACCCCTCCCCTAATAAAAGTTTGAATCACCCCCCTTTTGCCATAAAAAAACAAAAAACAGTGTAAATAAAAATAAACATATGTGGTATCGCCGCGTGTGGAATTGTCCGAATTATAAAAATATATAGTTAATTAAACCGCACGGTCAATGGAGTACGCGCAAAAAAATTCCAAAGTCCAAAATAGTGCATTTTTGGTCCCTTTTTATATCATGAAAAAATTTATAAAAAGCCATCAATAATTCCTATCAATGCAAAAATGGTATCGCTATAAAATTCAGATCACGGCGCAAAAAATTAGCCCTCATACTGCCCCATACGCATATAAATAAAAAAGTTATAGCGGTCAGAAGATGACAATTTTAAAACGTATACATTTTCCTGCATATAGTTATGATTTTTTCCAGAAGTACAACAAAATCAGGGTATCATTTTTATCGTATGGACCTACAGAATAAAGTGAATGTGTCATTTTTTCCGAAAAATGCACTGCGTAGAAACGGAAGGCCCCAAAATTTACAAAATGGCGCTTTTTTTTTTTTTTCAATTTTGTCTCACAATGAATTTTTTTTGTTTCGCCATAGATTTTTTGGTAAAATGGCTGATGTCATTACAAAGTAGAATTGGTGGCGCAAAAAATAAGCCATCATATGGATTTTTAGGTGCAAAAATTTAAAGAGTTATGATTTTTTAAAGGTAAGGAGGAAAAAACGAAAGTGCAAAAACGGAAAAACCCCGGGTCCTTAAGGGGTTAATAAATTCTGATCGCATCCTGTACTACTGCCCCTGTACTACTGCCCCCAACATGGAACAGACTCTGTTCCATGATGGGGGTAGTAGTACAAGCACTAATGTAGTCTCCCCAGACTCCCACAGCTGGGGGAACTACTACTCCTATCATGGAAACAAGTCTGTTCTATGATGGGAGTAGTAGTAGTCACGCAACAATGCAAGAGTCTGCTGATTTCACCCCTTCTGTGCATGCTCAGAAGTAACAACGGTTCAAAACTGATATTATAAACGGGTGCAAACGGATGACATTAAAGGCTCATCTGTCTGCCATATACTTCAATGTCAAATTTATAGTATCCGTTTCTATTCCGTGATTTTTGACGGGAGAAAAAATACTGCATGCAATGTCTTTTCCCCAGTCAAACAAAAAAACAAACAAACAAAAAAAAAAAAACGGAACAGGAAGCAAACGGGTGCAAACGGGTGATAAAGGAAAATTTAAAATTATCAAACGAATTGATAACGGGCATTTATTAATGGACAGTTGGCCTGTGACTGCAAAAATATTCTTACTTTTGGAGATACCCAACAATGCAAGGACCCTCACAGTAAAACTATTGTTTTGGACCAGGGTAGCCTAAGTGTTAAAGGGGTACTCCGCCCCTATATATCTTATGCCATATCCAAAGGAGCCAGACCCCCGTGATCTCGGCTGTGGCACCCCAGGCATCTGGTGCACAGAGCGAACTTTACTCCATGCCGGATGACTAGCGATGCACGATCACGCCCGCTCGTGATGTCACAGCCACACCCCCTCAATGCAAGCGCTGCACCCGATGCTCTAGATTAACGCCAGGTGCTCAAGGGAGATCACGGAGGTCCCTCCACTGGTCTGGCCTTTGGATAGGGAATATGATGTCTAGGGGGGGAGTACCCCTTTAATGTCATTAAAATAAACTTTTGGCAAGTTGTACAGACATGTCAAAAGTTTAGATTACAGATCTAATTAAGATCTTGGTGCTGAAACCCCACCAATCATTAAGGCTGGGTGAAGTATGTGCTGGTGGGCTTCACACCCCAGCCTGGCCCTAAGTCAGACTGATGGCAGGAGACAGGCTTTACTATAAGTCTTATACAACAAGACAAAAAAGTTGTGTATAGATCAAATAGCTTTACTAAGACATAAACACTCCAATGAAATCACATGTAGCGATAGAAAGTACAGCTGGTGATGGAACCAAACAAAAAATGGATGCTTACATATAGGATATGATCACAATGTAGATAACACTATATCAGAGGTGCATTATATTCCCCAAAGTCCTCACTGTCCTAGGACTCATAGCACCAATAAGTACAAAGTGCATATGTGGAAATAACAAGAAAGTAATAATCCAGGTCAAGTGGAAGAAAAACACCAAAACAATAGCAAAGATAAGAACAATTATTACCAAGTGGGCTTAAGAGTGTAAGCAAGCCTCCACCACCCAACGTTTTGCTCCAAGGCTTCTTCCAAGGCTTGTTCGGTTCCGTCACCAGCTGTACATGTGATTTTAAATGATTTTAAATGTATGTCATTGGAATAGTTATGTCTTAATAAAGCTATTTGATCTACACACGCCTTTTTTGTCTAGTTGTATGTGATCTATCTTTGGCGTGGATCTGTCACGCATGGGAAAGTTTGTTCTATTTTACTTTAAAGGGGTAGTCCAGTGGTGGAAAACTTATCCCCTATCCTTAGTTAGTTTCAGATCCAGCGGTCGGACCCCCCACAATCTCTCTGTATGGGGCCCCAGCTCGCTGGTCAGATAGCGGGTGTTGACCATCGCACGAAGCGGCTGCCAACACGCCCACTCAATACATCGCTATGGCAGAGCTGGAGATTGCCGAAGGCAGCGCTCCAGCTCTGCCATAGAGTTGCATTGAAGGGGCGTGTCAGCCACCACTTTGGGCAGTGGTCAACACACCCCCTTCCCGAGGGCAGTCGGGGCCCCGTAGAGGAGATCACGGGGGGCCCCAGCGGTCGGACCCCCAGCGATCTGAAACTTATCCCCTATCTTTAGTTTTTAACCACTGGATATCTCCTTTAAAGGGGTACCTTTTTTCTTTTAAATCAACTGGTGGCAGAAAGTTAAACATATTTGTGAATTATGAATTCAGGTAGAAAACAGACATGGCGCACATCTACAATCTTGTATAATGATCTGATTGCTTCTCAGCATAATATCAAAAACTAACAGGTTGTTAGTATACATTTTTGATCAAAAAGTACAAGCCCACTCGCCACGTCAAGGCCACCTATTCAGAGTGGGTCCCTAATGTCCCTAGCATAAAATGGCATAGCACTGGGCGGCGACCACCACCGCCGCGACACCAGCGTCCACGGGGGGGGGGGGGGAACGACCCACTGGCAGAGCGGCCCCAATGCCACTCAAACCAATCTATGGACTGCACCCGCCCGCAGACACAGCGCCACGGCAGCAACGGACGCCACCCAGCATATTTGTGAATTACTTCTATTAAAAAATCTTAATCCTTCCAGTACTTATTAGCTGCTGAATGCTACAGAGGAAATTCCTTTCTTTTTGGAACACTGATGACATCATGAACACAGTGCTCTCTGCTGACATCTCTGGCCATTTTAGCAACCATGCATAGCAGATGTATGCTAAGGGCAGCATGGTGGCTCAGTGGTTAGCACTGCTGCCTTGCAGTGCTGGGGACTTGGGTTCAAATCCCAAAGGATAACAATAAATAAAGCATTATTATTATAATAACGTCAGCAGAGAGAACTGTGGTCGCGATGTCATCAGAGAGCATTCCAAAAAGAAAAGAATTTCCTCTGTAGTATTCAGCAGCTAATAAGTACAGGAAGGATTAAGATTTTTTAATAGAAGTCATTTACAAATATGTTTAACTTTCTGCCACCAGTTGATTTAAAAGAAAAAAGGTTTTCACCGGAGTACCCCTTTAAGTCTTGTAGCACATCCTGTGTCATGAGACACCAAGTGGAGAGGAAAGTCTCCTGTCCTTTATATATATATATATATATATATATATATATATTTTTTTTTTTTTTTTTTTTTTACTGTGAATGAGTAAAATGGAGGAAGATTTTCCATATTCATATTGCAGTTACCACAGTATATTAACACATATGTTTAAGATAAAAACAACAGAAGGGTCACCTGCACTAACATGAATACATGGGCTTATAGTGCAAGTGAGTCTCTTTTCAACAATGCATCTCTAATCTAAATCCATCAGGCAGTTGTGGTGATATACAGTAAAAATGATAATTCTGGGATACTAGTAATGGGGGCTTTCTCATTGCTCTTTTAACAATAATAATGTCTTCATCTTCTGGCTGTTCAGACTGCCCCTTCATAAATATTTACTGCTCCAGGTGGTAATGAGTGTATCAGCAGCCAAGAGCTGTGAAGGAGCAGTGAATATTAATGACGGGGAGAAAGCCCCCATTGCTAGTTCATCAGAAATAGCATATAGACAATGTGCTGCATATCTTCTGAATGGCTGGGCGGAATGGGGTAAGAGAAGCATCATTAGAAAGAGGGTCATAGCACTAAGTCTGGGTATCACATTGGTGCTGGTGACCCTCCTATCAGATTCCCTTTAATGGGTCCTTCTGTCCTACACCTTCACGCACTTGATCACATATTGGCTGTTGAATTTATAAAGACAAATGCCATTAAGAAAGAGAAATCTGTCAATTCATTCCTTTACATAGGTTACTCTCATCTCCGCATAATTATAAAGGTTATACTTACTGGTCAGTTTTTACACATGAAGATTTCTATAAGCAAGGGGTGGATTTACAACACATTACTCATGGAAAATGCATATAACAGTGCCAAGCATTGCAGAATGACCATTCATTACATCTATAGCCTATTAAGAAGGCCATATGTGACAACAAGGTGAAATTCATTACATTAGATCATTCAAAATGAAGGGAAATGAGACTATAAGTCAAAAGTTTGTCTAATATTGCTAGCATTGACTGACATTGGTATTACTCTTAAGAACACAACTGTTACATAAACATAAGAATGAAAAGCTCAAGTATTTGTCATTCCATAGCTATTTAAAGGGGTGCTCCACCATACGGTGATTTTAGTTCGTGCCTGGCAGGCAGTAAAGGACATGCTTAGGAAGGATCTGCGCTTGTCTTGGGGCTAAATGGCTATGTTGTGAGATTACCATAATACTGTGGCTAGCTTTTTGTGAACTGGTATTTCCTGTTTGAGTTTTCTTTTTGCCTACAAATCCCATAATTCCATTTTCCTCTCTCCCACACATCAGCCACCCCACCCATTGAAACCTAAATGAGCTGCATCCATTCAATTCAGACCTATGATTTTCAATCAGGGTGCCTACAGCTGTTGCATTAGTTGCAGATTGATCTCTCTCCCACCAAGTGATCACTCTACCCATTGAAGCAGATAGGCTCCCTGTCATCAGCTGACTAGTGAGTCAGGTCTCAGCCACATTGCAACCTGGGTAAAATCTGAGACAACAGTCATTTTGTATGCTGTTAAAATGAATATTGGGGTGAATATCAGAGAAGAATTGTGAGAAAACCGTCACACACAGGTTCAGACACTATATTATGAACTATACTAACTTTACAGGCCCTGTAACATAGTCAAATTAAAAAAAAATCTGGAATACCCCTTTAAGCTTCCACCAGAGTGACATTAGTGACCTGAATGCTAGACCAAATCATATAAGGATTGTTTTTATGCTGCATCTTCATATTGTGGGTGACTGTTTGGAATACATGGCATGTTGCATAACGCAGATATAGTTCCCCATGTTCAGACTAAGGCCATTTTCACATGATGGAATGTACGTGCAGAATTAAGCAGGAGTATTCCACATGGACATTCCACTGCAGCAGTGTCCCATTGAATTCAACTGGATTCTGTTGCACTTTTCGCATGGTGGAATTTCTGAGGCAGATATTTCTCTGAAGATTCTGGGGCCCACCAAAACAATAGACATGTCTATTCTTTTTGCGGATTTTGCTGGGAAATGCATTTCTGTCTATGAGACGGTGCATTTCCAAATGTTCCTAGCGCCCACCGGAATCTTTAAATGTATGGAATGTCTGCACGTGCTTTCTGTTCGGACATTACGCACATTTTACACTATGTGAACATGGCCTAATAGTGACGCAGGAAAAAGAAGTATAAGCTGGACGCACCGCATGAACATGGTGCCATTGTTGGTACAGTAGAACGTACTGTATATTTCATCATCAACATACAGTATATACTCATTTCACTTGTGCTGTATGTTTTCTTTAATTGGATCCCTAGCAGTTGCTACCATTCATCCAAAAGTGTAAGAAAAAAATGGTATCATTCTGACAGCAGTGCAGTTGTTCCCCGTGGAGCTCTAAAGTGACAGTTGCCACTAACTATGTGACCTACAAATATCCACCTGTTACTACAACTGCTGACAATAAAGCCCAAGTATATATGGAAACATCTCACACGTAGATTCTAAAAATGAATCTTGATTCTGGAGTGAAGAAAGTTGAGGAAATACAATGAGCCATCAGATTAGGTTGCTTTAATATTGACGTTTGGCTACTAGACGAAGAATAAATAGTAAATACTGAAAATACAAATAGATTATATTTAGTCTGTTAGAAATGTTTAACTTTAAATAGTTTGCATACAGAATTATTCTATATAACTAGTTTAACAACTTTGCAAATACATTATTTATCTAGTACTGGTGTTAAGGCATAGCTTTTCTCTAGTCTAGGGCTGCATTTATTATTGTGCTGGTTTCAGAGCTTCAGAGCTGGACACATGACTTGCTTCTAGTTGTAGAAGGGATAGTTGGCGCTACTCTACATGTACATTCTAATATAGATAGGATAGGATCTTATGTGATGTTAAAGTGGACCTGTCACCAAAAAGTACAGTGACCCCGCGACCTATGATGGCCCCAACATACGATAATTTCAACATGCGATGGCCTCTCCTTTGTCGTCATCACGTCGCATGCACGCCGTCCCGTCATCCAATATTAGCGGCGTGCGTGCGTAGTGACGTGATGACGGCGACGGAGAGCGAGGATCCTGGGGAAGCAGAGATGTTGTTACGCCGAGCGCTCCGGGTCCCCGCTCCTCCCCGGAGCGCTCGCAACATCCTCGCTACGGCAGCGCCCCGGTCAGATCCACTGACCGGGTGCGCTGCGATACCGCCTCCAGCCGGGATGCGATTCGCGATGCGGGTGGCGCCCGCTCGCGATGCGCACCCCGGCTTCCGTACCTGACTCGCTCTTCCTCGGTCCTGTCCCGGCGCGCGCGGCCCCGCTCCCTAGGGCGCGCGCGCGCCGGGTCTCTGCGATTTAAAGGGCCACTGCGCCACTGATTGGCGCAGTGGTTCCAATTAGTGTCTTCACCTGTGCACTCCCTATGTATACCTCACTTCCCCTGCACTCCCTCGCCGGATCTTGTTGCCCTTGTGCCTAGTGAAAGCGTTCCCTTGTGTGTTCCTAGCCTGTGTTCCAGACCTCCTGCCGTTGCCCCTGACTACGATCCTTGCTGCCTGCCCCGACCTTCTGCTACGTCCGACCTTGCTTTTGTCTACTCCCTTGTACCGCGCCTATCTTCAGCAGTCAGAGAGGTTGAGCCGTTGCTAGTGGATACGACCTGGTTACTACCGCCGCAGCAAGACCATCCCGCTTTGCGGCGGGCTCTGGTGAACACCAGTAGTAACTTAGAACCGGTCCACTAGCACGGTCCACGCCAATCCCTCTCTGGCACAGAGGATCCACCTCCTGCCAGCCGGTATCGTGACAGTAGATCCGGCCATGGATCCCGCTGAAGTACCCCTGCCAGTTGTCGCCGACCTCACCACGGTGGTCGCCCAGCAGTCACAACAGATAGCGCAACAAGGCCACCAGCTGTCTCAACTGACCGTGATGCTACAGCAGCTACTACCACAGCTTCAGCAATCATCTCCTCGCCAGCTCCTGCACCTCCTCCGCAGCGAGTGGCCGCTTCAGGCCTACGACTATCCTTGCCGGATAAATTTGATGGGGACTCTAAGTTTTGCCGTGGCTTTCTTTCACAATGTTCCCTGCACTTGGAGATGATGTCGGACCAGTTTCCTACTGAAAGGTCTAAGGTGGCTTTCGTAGTCAGCCTTCTGTCTGGAAAAGCTCTGTCATGGGCCACACCGCTCTGGGACCGCAATGACCCCGTCACTGCCTCTGTACACTCCTTCTTCTCGGAAATTCGTAGTGTCTTTGAGGAACCTGCCCGAGCCTCTTCTGCTGAGACTGCCCTGCTGAACCTGGTCCAGGGTAATTCTTCCGTTGGCGAGTACGCCATACAATTCCGTACTCTTGCTTCTGAACTATCCTGGAATAATGAGGCCCTCTGCGCGACCTTTAAAAAAAGGCCTATCCAGCAACATTAAAGATGTTCTGGCCGCACGAGAAATTCCTGCTAATCTACATGAACTCATTCATCTTGCCACTCGCATTGACATGCGTTTTTCCGAAAGGCGTCAGGAGCTCCGCCAGGATATGGACTTTGTTCGCACGAGGCGTTTTTTCTCCCCGGCTCCTCTCTCCTCTGGTCCTCTGCAATCCGTTTCTGTGCCTCCCGCCGTGGAGGCTATGCAAGTTGACCGGTCTCGCCTGACACCTCAAGAGAGGACACGACGCCGCATGGAGAATCTCTGCCTGTACTGTGCCGGTACCGAACACTTCCTGAAGGATTGTCCTATCCGTCCTCCCCGCCTGGAAAGACGCACGCTGACTCCGCACAAAGGTGAGACAGTCCTTGATGTCAACTCTGCTTCTCCACGTCTTACTGTGCCTGTGCGGATATCTGCATCTACCTTCTCCTTCTCTACTATGGCCTTCTTGGATTCCGGATCTGCAGGAAACTTTATTTTGGCCTCTCTCATCAACAGGTTCAACATCCCGGTAACCAGTCTCGCCAGACCCCTCTACATCAATTGTGTTAACAATGGAAGATTGGACTGTACCATACGTTACCGCACGGAGCCCCTCCTAATGTGCATCGGACCTCATCATGAAAAAATTGAGTTTTTGGTCCTCCCCAATTGCACTTCCGAAATTCTCCTTGGACTACCGTGGCTTCAACGCCATTCCCCAACCCTGGATTGGTCCACAGGGGAGATCAAGAGCTGGGGTACCTCTTGTTTCAAGGACTGCCTTAAACCGGTTCCCAGTACTCCCTGCCGTGACCCTGGTGTTCCCCCTGTAACCGGTCTCCCTAAGGCCTATATGGACTATGCTGACGTATTTTGCAAGAAACAAGCTGAGACTCTACCTCCTCACAGGCCTTATGACTGTCCTATTGACCTCCTCCCGGGCACTACTCCACCCCGGGGCAGAATTTATCCTCTGTCCGCCCCAGAGACTCTTGCTATGTCCGAGTACATCCAGGAAAATTTAAAAAAGGGGTTTATCCGCAAATCCTCCTCTCCTGCCGGAGCTGGATTTTTCTTTGTGTCCAAAAAAGATGGCTCCCTACGTCCTTGCATTGACTACCGCGGACTTAATAAAATCACGGTAAAGAACCGCTACCCTCTACCTCTTATCTCTGAACTCTTTGATCGCCTCCAAGGTGCCCACATCTTTACCAAACTGGACTTAAGAGGTGCTTATAATCTCATCCGCATCAGGGAGGGGGACGAATGGAAAACGGCATTTAACACTAGAGATGGACACTTTGAGTATCTGGTCATGCCCTTTGGCCTGTGCAACGCCCCTGCCGTCTTCCAAGACTTTGTTAATGAAATTTTTCGTGATCTCTTATATTCCTGTGTTGTTGTGTATCTGGACGATATTCTGATTTTTTCTGCCAACCTAGAAGAACACCGCCAGCATGTCCGCATGGTTCTTCAGAGACTTCGAGACAATCAACTTTATGCCAAAATGGAGATATGTCTGTTTGAATGTCAATCTCTTCCTTTCCTAGGATACTTGGTCTCTGGCCAGGGACTACAAATGGACCCAGACAAACTCTCTGCCGTCTTAGATTGGCCACGCCCCTCCGGACTCCGTGCTATCCAACGTTTTTTGGGGTTCGCCAATTATTACAGACAATTTATTCCACATTTTTCCACCATTGTGGCTCCTATCGTGGCTTTAACCAAGAAGAATGCCAATCCTAAGTCATGGCCTCCTCAAGCGGAAGACGCCTTTAAACGGCTCAAGTCTGCCTTTTCTTCTGCTCCCGTGCTCTCCAGACCTGACCCATTTAAACCCTTCCTATTGGAGGTTGATGCCTCCTCAGTAGGAGCTGGAGCGGTTCTTCTACAAAAAAATTCTTCTGGGCATGCTGTTACTTGTGGTTTTTTTTCTAGGACCTTCTCTCCGGCGGAGAGGAACTACTCCATCGGGGATCGAGAGCTACTGGCCATTAAATTAGCACTTGAGGAATGGAGGCATCTGCTGGAGGGATCAAAATTTCCAGTTATTATTTACACCGATCACAAGAATCTCTCCTATCTCCAGTCTGCCCAACGGCTGAACCCTCGCCAGGCCAGGTGGTCTCTGTTCTTTGCCCGGTTTAATTTTGAAATTCACTTTCGCCCTGCCGATAAGAACATTAGGGCCGATGCTCTCTCTCGTTCCTCGGATGCCTCGGAAGTAGAGCTCTCTCCGCAACACATCATTCCTCCTGACTGCCTGATCTCCACTTCTCCAGCCTCCATCAGGCAAACTCCTCCAGGGAAGACCTTCGTCTCTCCACGCCAACGCCTCGGAATCCTCAAATGGGGTCACTCCTCCCATCTCGCAGGCCATGCGGGCATCAAGAAATCCTTGCAACTCATCTCTCGTTTCTATTGGTGGCCGACTCTGGAAACGGATGTTGTTGATTTTGTGCGGGCCTGCACTGTCTGTGCCCGGGATAAGACTCCTCGCCAGAAGCCTGCTGGTCTTCTTCATCCTCTGCCTGTCCCCGAACAGCCTTGGTCTCTGATTGGTATGGACTTTATTACAGACTTACCCCCATCCCGTGGCAACACTGTTGTTTGGGTGGTCGTTGATCGATTTTCCAAGATGGCACATTTTATTCCTCTTCCTGGTCTTCCTTCAGCGCCTCAGTTGGCAAAACAATTTTTTGTACACATTTTTCGTCTTCACGGGTTGCCCACGCAGATCGTCTCGGATAGAGGCGTCCAATTCGTGTCAAAATTCTGGAGGGCTCTCTGTAAACAACTCAAGATTAAATCAAACTTTTCTTCTGCTTATCATCCTCAATCCAATGGGCAAGTAGAAAGAATTAACCAGGTCCTGGGTGATTATTTACGGCATTTTGTTTCCTCCCGCCAGGATGACTGGGCAGATCTTCTTCCATGGGCCGAATTCTCGTACAACTTCAGAGTCTCTGAATCTTCTTCCAAATCCCCATTTTTCGTGGTGTACGGCCGTCACCCTCTTCCCCCCCTCCCTACTCCCTTGCCCTCTGGTTTGCCCGCTGTGGATGAAATAACTCGTGATCTTTCCACCATATGGAAAGAGACCCAAAATTCTCTCTTACAGGCTTCATCACGCATGAAGAAGTTTGCTGATAAGAAAAGAAGAGCTCCCCCCATTTTTTCTCCCGGAGACAAGGTATGGCTCTCCGCTAAATATGTCCGCTTCCGTGTTCCCAGCTACAAATTGGGACCACGCTATCTTGGTCCTTTCAAAATCTTGTGCCAAATTAATCCTGTCTCTTACAAACTTCTTCTTCCTCCTTCTCTTCGTATTCCTAATGCCTTTCATGTCTCTCTTCTTAAACCACTCATCATCAACCGTTTCTCTCCCAAACTTATTTCTCCTACTCCTGTCTCCGGTTCTTCAGACATCTTCACCGTAAAGGAGATACTGGCCTCCAAAAAGGTCAGAGGAAAAACTTTTTTTTTAGTGGACTGGGAGGGCTGTGGTCCTGAAGAGAGATCCTGGGAACCTGAGGACAATATCCTAGATAAAAGTCTGGTCCTCAGGTTCTCAGGCTCTAAGAAGAGGGGGAGACCCAAGGGGGGGGGTACTGTTACGCAGAGCGCTCCGGGTCCCCGCTCCTCCCCGGAGCGCTCGCAACATCCTCGCTACGGCAGCGCCCCGGTCAGATCCACTGACTGGGTGCGCTGCGATACCGCCTCCAGCCGGGATGCGATTTGCGATGCGGGTGGCGCCCGCTCGCGATGCGCACCCCGGCTTCCGTACCTGACTCGCTCTCCCTTGGTCCTGTCCCGGCGCACGCGGCCCCGCTCCCTAGGGCGCGCGCGCGCCGGGTCTCTGCGATTTAAAGGGCCACTGCGCCACTGATTGGCGCAGTGGTTCCAATTAGTGTCTTCACCTGTGCACTCCCTATGTATACCTCACTTCCCCTGCACTCCCTCGCCGGATCTTGTTGCCCTTGTGCCTAGTGAAAGCGTTCCCTTGTGTGTTCCTAGCCTGTGTTCCAGACCTCCTGCCGTTGCCCCTGACTACGATCCTTGCTGCCTGCCCCGACCTTCTGCTACGTCCGACCTTGCTTTTGTCTACTCCCTTGTACCGCGCCTATCTTCAGCAGTCAGAGAGGTTGAGCCGTTGCTAGTGGATACGACCTGGTTACTACCGCCGCAGCAAGACCATCCCGCTTTGCGGCGGGCTCTGGTGAACACCAGTAGTAACTTAGAACCGGTCCACTAGCACGGTCCACGCCAATCCCTCTCTGGCACAGAGGATCCACCTCCTGCCAGCCGGCATCGTGACAGATGTCCGGAGCGTCGGGGACACCACGGGGACGCAGCGACAGCGATGGAGGGTGACATCCAGGGCAGTGGTGACGTGTCCGGAGCGGCGGGGACAGGTGAGTACAGCTTCCTATACTTTACATTGCACAGGTCCCTCAACATACGATGGTTTCAACAAACGATGGTTCATTTGGAACGGATTACCATCGTATGTTGAGGGATCACTGTATATTACAGCAGGTAGGAAGTAAATATAACCAAACATGAGATAAATCCCCTTTGGAAGCATTAGGATTGTAAATTCAGTCATTATTTCATGAGAGAACTACCATGGAAACAGCTCATGAGAGGGGCCGAAAACGTCACACTGCCGCTCAGCCTGTCGCCAGACGAGTTGGGACTTCGCTACGGCCGGTGATTGGCTGAGCTCAGTATGACTCGCCGACCACCGGCAACCAAGAAGAGGATCGCAGCGGAGATCGGAGCGGGTTACCGGAGGCACGGGGGAGCAAAGGAAGGTATGTACCTCTTTTTACTGCTGGCAGTATGGAGTACAATTTTCCTATTCTGGAGTACTCCTTTAAGGTTGGCAGTTCAGCCTGCAGTGTCATTTTGACTTTAGATCACATTAGTGATTACAACTATCCTAGCTTTCCCATCCACTAATAGGATAAAACATAACTTTTATTGTGTGCCTCAACAAGTGATTAAAAACTTCACTTACTAATAACTTGTTTGTATATAATTCCTATATAGAGGAACAACACCATTGACCATTTGTCCTTGAGAAAGCCACAGTGTGTGGGGAAACGTAGGATGAGGTAATGTGTTAAATTTTAATATCACTCACTAGTCATCAAAGATAATGATAGTGATGGCGAACTGCAGCTGCACTGTCTAACAGCAATTCATCAGTGAGGTGACAATTGTTCCTCTATATAGTGGATCCTCCATCCATATGTCCATTTGTGTTCCAGCCTGCAGTGTACACACAGGACACGCCCCCAGATTCAAAGCCTGTATGTGCACGGATTCCAGGCTTGTGTGCACCGCATTCACAGGCTCTTGTAAGGGTAAATGTTGGGGTCTGTATAGTTTCTCCAGTGCATCTAAGCCTTTCATTTGTAATGCTGCCTACTGGGCAGGTGTATTTATGCCTAGAGTATTTGATGTTGTCTATTGGGCCAGTGTAGCTAAGTGTGGTGCCACGGAGTGGTGTTAGTGGAAATACCTGATCACTTTGTGACGCCAAGGCACCATTATCCTATACACCAGTGGTTCTCAACCTTTTTCGCGACTGTACCCCCAAAGGTTGACGTGTAAGTTTGCGCGAGGGGTACACGCAGACATAATAAGTCGTAAAAGTACTTAATTTCATAAGGACATGTGCTTACCTTTCTAATGCGATACTAATATGATTCTTAATCCCCTTGTGCCATTATTCCTCCCCTTCCCTCTTATCCCCTTTTGCCATAATCAGATAATGGCAAAAGGGAATCAGAGGGAGGGGAGAATAAAGGCACAAGGAGTTTAAGATGGGGGGGATAATGATTACCCTCCACCTCCATATTAATCCCCTTGTGCCATTATTCCCCCCACCCTCTGATCCCCTTTTGCCATTATATCCCCCCCTCCATCTTAATCCCCTTGTGCCATTATTCCCCCCTCTGATCCCCTGGTCCAATATATGAGATACATACAATCACACCCTCCCATACTGCAGTGTTACACTTAGTTTAACATGCTTACCAGGCCTGTGTCTATCCTGTTCGGTGGGAGTCAGAGGGCCGCACTGATGGATGACGTCCTTCTGCGCTGTCCCGGCATCTCCCTGCAATGTCAGGCCAGGCAGCCACTGCAGCTCACGTAAAGTGGCCACAGCTCCGGCCACGGTACAATATAGTGAGCTGCTGTGGCAACTCTTGCGTCCAACGCAAACACACCCCTGATTGAGAACCCCTGCTATACACGGTCCAAGGTTGGAGACAGCTTCTACTGGGCGAGAAACAAGGAGTAAATTAACACACAGACGTCAGGTTAAAGATGACTGTCTTTACTGTGCTGGGTGCAGATGGTATTACTGGTATGACTTGTAAGATGGGTAGATGAATCCTGGTAGGTAGAATTCTGTCAAGATACTGAAGCCTTCTCCGCCGGGGCATGAACTTTCACTGTGCAAGCAATCCTTGCACAATGATCAGTTGAGATTAGATTTGAGCTAGGCATTCCCTTAGAGCACGCAGCACATCACACCTGAACCAGACTGTTGCTCAGCAGTAACTAAACTGGGAAAACATCTCCCCCCACTACACTATATAGTGGAGACTTTAGGGGTTCTCATTGGCAGGCAGGGTCACATGGGGTTCACTGCTCTCATTTAAAGGTACGGTAACACAGAAGAACATATATACATATAACAGTAATATAATTAGTTTAGAAAAATATATTATTTTGCAACAGAATATGAACATAATTAATATAGCAACAAGTCAGAGGGCGCAACACCGTGTGTTGCCAAGCTGCCTGAAGCAGTCCGAAGACTCAGGACAGCTATTGGTGCTGGGACACCACACATGCACACTTCCCTTACAGGCATACCATGCACATGTCCTCCACAGGCATACCATGCACACGTCCACCACCAGCATACCATGAACATGTCAGAGCGGGGTGGTTTTATATGTCACATATACAAACATACCACTGTTTTGAATATAAGCAATATTACCCTATAGCCTTTCCACAATGCATTAAGCATTCACATGGTTGTGGAAATCATATCGCCCGACACTTGATGGGAGACCTACCTATCTGGGGCCCTGTCTATCTACTGGAGAAGCCCTTCCTGCCTACCTGATTAGTGACATATCTATCTGAGTCTCTGTCTACCTAGTGAGGGAGCCCTATCTTCCAACCAACTGGGGGGACATATCTATCTGAGGCATTATTTACCTACTGGGGGTGCCCTCTCTGCCCACCTACCTGATGAGGGGACATTGGTTGAAATTATTTTGTGTACCAGGACAAATGGATTGTCATGAGTGACAGGTAGATCATGCTCTGTTTTTGTCCTTTGGACAAGTATTTATTTATTTTTTTCGCACCCCTGGTCTGTCAGGTTCCATCATTATCATTTTAATGGGAAGGATGGCGTTGCTTTTTGTAATTTTTTCCCTGTCAAATATTATAGAATATACAAAAGGCTCCAATGCAGATGTGAACCAGAGCCTTCGTGAGCTGCAGATTTATTACAGCCCTCCCTCATACCTTGCATTAACAGTGGTTAGTAGAAATATGTAGGAATCATGAAAAATGTTGTCCTTTACCCACCCACATATTGCCTTGGCAGCATCAAAACAAACCCACTAGGAGCTGGGAACTATGCAGCATAATGAACATTGTTAATAGGCTCAAAATACTCATCCCAACACCTATTTAAATTGGGCTTTGTATTTGTTACACTACAAAGAATAGTCTGAAATAGATGCTCTAGAGAGAGTTCAGAGAAGAGCTACTAAACTAGTACATGGATTGCAGGATAAAACGTACCAGGAAAGGTTAAAGGACCTTAACATGTATAGCTTAGAAGAAAGAAGAGACAGAGGGGATATGATAGATACTTTTAAATACATAAAGGGAATCAACACGGTAAAGGAGGAGAGCATATTTAAAAGAAGAAAAACTACCACAAGAGGACATTGTTTTAAATTAGAGGGGCAAAGGTTTATGCAGTAATATCAGGAAGTATTGCTTTACTGAGAGAGTAGTGGATACATGGAATAGCCTTCCTGCAGAAGTGGTCACTGCAAATACAGTGAAGGAGTTTAAACATGCATGGGATAAGCATAAGGCTATCCTTCATATAAGATAGGGCCAGGGACTATTCATAGTATTCAGATTATTGGGCAGACTAGATGGGCCAAATGGTTCTTATCTGCCGACACATTCTATGTTTCTATGAAACATGTTGTCATGCCAGAGAATAGTTGTGCACAATCCAACTCTAGATAAAATTAGCCAGAGATCCACATGGCTTATTGTTCTAAAATCATGCTCTTGTGGATGAGGGTCACATAAAGCTCTTTGTTATTGTTCCATGTACTTATATTAAATTTGTTAAGCTTCAAATCCAGTACATCAGGATAGTCTGAAACCTCACTGACTTAAAAATGTTAGCTTGAGAACGTCTATATATACAAACTCGTAAAACATTTTTGAACAGTACAGACCCAAAAGTAAAAGCATTAGGTGACTGAAATGAGAGTCTTTTCTCTTTTATGGAATGGCTATTTGTCAACTACTTATATACAAACTTTGGCGAAAAATAGGTACTCCTTAAAAAAGTAATAAATGCAACTTTATAAAGTAAAGCAAATTGCCATGTTCTCTGGGTTCTGCCTTCAGGGGGACATCATCAAGGCTTGTTGCCAGCATTAAATACATTTCTTTTTTGTGCAAATAAATGTCATTTTGTTATAAAAAATAAACACTGATAAATTCTCCAAATTATTCTGTATGATAAATTTAAAAGTGGGAAAATAAACATTGTAATAAGTAGTGATGAGCAGCATTGCCCATATTCGAATTCGCGATATTTCGCCAATATTTACATGAAAATTCATCCTATATTCGCGAATTTCGCGTATTCGTTATATTCGCATATTCGCATATGCGAGGAAGAAAACAGTGAGGGGTTGGGCAACTTTACTATTGGTTGCTAGGGATGTTGTTGATAACCTCTGACAAGTGTATTTGAATCATTCTAATTGGCCCAAGAGTGAAAAGAATGAATATGCGCATATACGAAAAAAAGTGAATCTTCATAATTTCGAATATATAGCGAATATATTCACAATATTCGCGAATTTGCAATAAAATTTTGAAATGCAAATATTCGCGCCCAACACTAGTAATAATAAACATACTGCAAACTGTAAATACACTTACACAACTGGACAGATCCAAGGGGTCTCAAGAGTACTGATAAAATGTCATGATCTGTAGCATGGCAAACATGATATAGGAAAAAATGTCTCTGGGGACAGAGTTTTTATGACTTCATTTCAGAGCCCAATTAGACAGTAGTTGGATAATAAACTTTAATGATGACAGTTTCTACTATTGATTTAATGCTACTCAGTGTTCTGCATTCAATGTATTTATCTCTTAAGGGGCTGACAAGTGTGACTGACTAGTTAGAATAACATAATGAAGTCACATGCAGATGGTAAAGAAGTAAATTTCATAGATGTATTGGCCTTGATGCACTATTGCAAAGGCTAATGTCAAATTTTTGGAAACTTGCACCAAAAAACTGTCATTGCGCAGTCATTTATTATGAGTTTAAAGGGGTACTCCGCAGAAGAAACAACATTTTAATTAACTGGTGCCAGAAATATTAACAGATTTGTAAATGACTTCCATTTATAAATCTTAATCCTTCCAGTGCTTATCTGCTGCTTTATGCTCCACAGAAAGTTATTTTCTTTTTGAATTCCCTTTCTGCCTGACCACAGTGCTCTCTGCTGACACCTCTGTCCATGTCAGGAACTGTCCAGAGTAGGAGCAAATCCCCAAAGCTATCCTGCTCTGGACAGTTCCTGACACAGACAGAGGTGTCAGCAGAGAGCACTGTGGTCAGACAGAAAGGAAATTCAAAAACTTCCCGTGGAGCATACAGCAGCTGATAAGTACTGGAAGGATTAAAATGTTTAAATAGAAGAAATTTACAAATCTATTTAACTTTCTGGCATCAGTTGATTAAAAAAAATGTTTTCCAAAGGAGTACCCCTTTAAGGCACTCAGTAAAGGGTCATGAAATTGGTAAAAGGAGACATGGTCTAAATGTGTCAAAAATTGGTTAGAAGAAAGCCATCTAAGCCATTTGAAGATCATCTAAGAATTAGAGTTTTAGTAAATCATCTGAGCCATTACAACTCTATATTTATCTTTTTCTTTTTTTTACACTATTACTCTCTTGCCAATTTTATAAATATTGTGTAAAAGTGCGGTAATTAGAAAACATTGCTTACCCACGCCATGCTAAGAATAATGTTTTGAGCTGCTTTTAGTGGCTCTTAATGTAACTATTATACATTTTTACTACATCAATAGTAATTGTAAGAAAAACAACTGAACTGAAGTTTGTTCATATAAGGCCTCGTTCACATCACCGCTGTACACCACTAGAGGGAGCTCTGTTGCAAAATAACAGTATTGGGGCGGAAAAAATAAACTGCATGTCCCATATTTTTGTCTGCTCAACACCCCTAAAACAATGGACACCAGATGGGCCCCATTTAAAGTCAATAGGATTTGTTGGGATCCGCCAGGTGCCCATTGTGCTCCAACCCTTTTAGCGTCCGTTAGGTGCAAACTAACAGACCCAGAACGGCAGTGGTGGGAACTTAGTCTAAGTTTGCATGGCCTATGAATTACAAAATCTTATTAAATCTGGGCCAAAGTGTCTGTGGTTCCTGAATTTCTAAGGAAGGTGGGGTGATATGCAAGACAGAGTGCCTTTTTCATCAACAACTTAACTTAAAGGGGTATTCCAGGCCAAAACTTTTTTTTATATATCAACTGGCTCCGGAAAGTTAAACAGATTTGTAAATTACTTCTATTAAAAAATCTTAATCCTTCCAATAGTTATTAGCTTCTGAAGTTGAGTTGTGTTTTTCTGTCTAACTGCTTTCTGATGACTCACGTCCCAGGAGTTGTGCAGTTCCTATGGGGATATTCTCCCATCATGTACAGCTCCCGGGATGTGACATCATCATTGAGAAGTTAGACAGAAAACTTCAGAAGCTAATAACTCTTGGAAGGATTAACATTTTTTTAATAGAAGTAATTTACAAATCTGTTTATCTTTCCGGAGTCAGTTGATATATAAAAAAAAGTTTATGTCTGAAATACCCCTTTAAGCTTTATCTTTGGGTCAAAAGAGTGAATCTTTACCCTTTCTGCATGCTAGCATTTATTGTTGCCTGAACAACCAGTACATAAATGTACAAAAAAAATATGTTCTTATTTTTCTTGTTTTGTGGGAAAGAACAATAATACCACACAGTCACAATTATTTCTGTATAGCTGGAACAATAAATTTATTAATATATTTTTCAAAAATAGCAAATGTATTAATAACACAAAACATATGTATATTGAAATCTTCATTAATAAAATATTAGGTAAAGTTAGTATATTACAATAGGCTTCTGTTTAAGCAAATAACAATGTCTTCATTTTCATTGGAAATACTGCTTTTAAGAATGTTTATTTTATTAAATTGATACAAATGTCATTTAAATGGTAAGATAAGGTTGTCAGCTCCAAATTGTTACATAAGACATGTTGTACAGTTAGAGTCACAAATGATTTTTTCACATACAATTATTCCCTATATATTTTCTAGCAGTGAGCATCATATTTGTTGTCTAACATCCTTAGAATAAAACTCTTTTATCCCTTTAAATTCAACAGTGACCTCCTCTTTGTACTGTGTTTAAAGGGACACTTCTGTTGAAATGTTTTTTCTTTTTAAACATTAATGAGTAATATCCATAGGAAAGTCTGTTTGCAGGAGGGGGTGTGGTGTGATGTCATGAGGGGGGGTGGCGTCACGTCACAACCACAGCCTCCCAAACCTAGCATTCAGAACACTGGGTGTCTGCACAGAGATCTCAGGGGGTCCCAGCATCAGGAACCCCATCAGACATCTTATCCCCTATCTTATTAAGATGTCTAGCAACGGAGTACCACTTTAACTAATATTTGTCATTTTTTGTCATGTATTTGTGATTTTACATTTAAAATTCACTCATGTAAACTATTTCTTCTCTTGTGCCCCACACCTGTACCTCAGCTCCTCACACTAGTCAACATAGTCAACATAGTATGAAATGGTGTGTGGATTTTGTGTACCGCGTGTTACCATGGTTCCAAAATATATTCTGTGTTTTCCAAGTAAATGACTTTAAAGGGGTACTCTGTTGGAAAACTTTTTATTTTTAAATCAACTGGTGCCAGAAAGTTAAACAGATTTGTAAATTACTTCTATTAAAAAAACGTAATCCTTCCCGTACTTATTAGCTGCTGAATACTACAGAGGAAATTTTTTTTGGGAACACAGAGCTCTCAGCTGACAGCTCATCATGAGCACAGTGCTCTCTGCTGACATCTCTGTCCATTTTAGGAACTGTCCAGAGCAGCATCTGTTTACTATGGGGATTTTCTCCAACTCTTTGCAGTTCTTAAAATGGACAGATATGTCAGCAGAGAGCACTGTGCTCGTGATTCAGCAGAGAGCTCTGTGTTCCAAAAAGAAAATAATTTCCTTTGTAGTATTCAGCAGCTAATAAGTACTGGAAGGATTAAGATTTTTTAATAGAAGTAATTTACAAATCTGTTTAACTTTCTGGCACCAGTTGATTTAAAAAAAAAAAAGTTTTCCACCGGAGTACCCCTTTAACCCCTTAAGGACCAAGGACGTACCGGTACGTCCTTGGTCCTGCTCTTCTGATATAACGCGGGGTTACACAGTAACCCCGCGTCATATCATGGCGGGCCCGGCGTCATAGTGGAGCCGGGACCCGCCTCTAATAGCGCGCAGCGCCGATCGCGGCGCCGCGCGCTATTAACCCTTTAGCCGCGCGCTCAGAGCTGAGCCGCGCGGCTAAAAGTGAAAGTTCCCGACTAGCTCAGTCGGGCTGTTCGGGATAGCCGCGGCTAATCGCGGCATCCCGAACAGCTGACAGGACAGCGGGAGGGCCCCTTCCTGCCTCCTCGCTGTCCGATCGCCGAATGACTGCTCAGTGCCTGAGATCCAGGCATGAGCAGTCATGCGGCAGAATCGTTGATCACTGGTTTCTTATGAGAAACCAGTGATCAACATAGAAGATCAGTGTGTGCAGTGTTATAGGTCCCTATGGGAGCTATAACACTGCAAAAAAAAGTGAAAAAAAAAAGCGAATAAAGATCATTTAACTCCTCCCCTATTAAAAGTTTGAATCACCCCCCTTTTCCAATAAAAAAAAAAAAACAGTGTAAATAAAAATAAACATATGTGGTATCACCGCGTGCGGAAATGTCCGAATTATAAAAATATATCATTAATTAAACCGCTCGGTCAATGGCGTGCGCGCAAAAAAATTCCAAAGTCCAAAATAGTGCATTTTTGGTCACTTTTTATATAATTTAAAAATGATGACTTAATGATCAATAAGTCCTATCAATGCAAAAATGGTACCGTTAAAAACTTCAGATCACGGCGCAAAAAATGAGCCCTCATACCGCCCCATACACGGAAAAAGAAAAAAGTTATAGGGGTCAGAAGATGACAATTTTAAACGTATTAATTTTCCTGCATGTAGTTATGATTTTTTCCAGAAGTCCGACAAAATCAAACCTATATAAGTAGGTTATCATTTTAATCGTATGGACCTACAGAATACATATCAGGTGTCATTTTTACCGAAAAATGTATTACGTAGAAACGGAAGCCCCCAAAAGTTACAAAACAGCGTTTTTTTTTTCAATTTTGTCGCACAATGATTTTTTTTCCCGCTTCACCATAGATTTTTGGGCAAAATGACTGACGTCATTACAAAGTAGAATTGGTGGCGCAAAAAATAAGCCATCATATGGATTTTTAGGTGTAAATTTGAAAGAGTTATGATTTTTTAAAGGCAAGGAGCAAAAAACGAAAATGCAAAAACGGAAAAACCTCCGGTCCTTAAGGGGTTAAAGTCATTTAAAACATACACCCTATTAAACATTCTATATTTTTCATTCTTCATTTTTTTCCACTTCACTTGCCATTACCCCTGTCTGTCAATGCCATGTTTATCTGGACCTATCATGTTATTAAAATCCTCCATCTACCATAATAATGAGTTTACTCTGTGGCAGGTTGGGTTAAATATGACTGCTGACTATGAATAAATATTTTTTATTTATTTTTAAAAGCATAATACTGTTAACATACAAAAGGTCAAATATTCTAAAAAAATGTTTTCTAGCAATATTGAGGTTAATAAAAATTATCCCTTATCGACAGAAGTGTCCCTTCAGCAGCAAGCTCCATGGACTCAGATTAGTGGTCCTATGGTTCTCTCTTTATGCCAACTAGAAAGCCTTATCTACAGCAGCAGCAACAGCATACCGTAAAATCAGTATAATCCATCAAGTAAATGATTACATATCAACGTACAAGATTAAAGCCATGAAAAATATATGCTTCTTGCTGGTTTGAAGGAAGTACATATTTCATTATTTTATTCTTTATTTCTCTATATTATAACTGTGTTTACTATATACATTTTTGTTTAATATCCTTCATATTTAATGTATGAAGTACTGTTTTTATGGTTTTTAGGGCACATTAACACATTGAGGTCAGTATTTTTATTTTTTCACCAACTGGCTTGGATTCAAAGAAAAATGAAAAAGATGAAAACAGCGGAATACCTGAGTATTTTGTTTACAACACTTTCAAAACTCCAAGGATTATGTGATTGTATCTACTAAACAGAATGAAAGCAAAATATGGAAACAACATACCTAGTGCAAAACTTTGAGTCTTGAAACTTTGAGTTCTGTTCACATTTGTGTTGGCAGATTTTGTTATATCGGATGGGAAGAATTTCACAGGATGCAGCACTATACTTCCTAACAAAAGAACAAGCATGATAACAGAACCTTGTAGATCCGATTATATGTCTGTATAATGCAATTATGCAATTGATATGGCACTTCTTCATTTTTATTTTCAGCTCCTATGTCAATTGGGAATACAGATGTAAACTACACATAACGAATAATTTTTTTTTCATTTGAGCAAAATTTGAATAAGGAATTTTGTGTGACTACTGTTTGTTAAAGGGATTATCCAGGAATTTCTTTCAAAAACAGCTCCCCGTCCGTCTCCAGGTGGGGTGTGGTTTTGCAGCCCAGTTCCATTGAAGTAAATGGAGCCAAGTTGTAAAACCTCACCCAATTTAGAGACAGATGTGGAGCTGTTCTTGAAAGAAATGAGTTGTGTTTTTCTATTCCGGGATAGCCTCTTTACCCAATAAACAGTAAATAAAGGACATATTAAAATATAAGTTGATCCTAAGCTACATTCATTTTTGACTGTAGTGAAGCTGAGATATGAGTTATTTGGTAATTTATACCTATCCTTGCTTTTTCCTTCCATACTCCTGCCCCTTTAGATTATTTCCATAGTCACATGTGTGTTTCTGTTTTGGATTAGTAAAATGGGAAAGCACTATACTGAGGTATGCATTACCACATAGTAGTTAATTCTGGACACTATTAATTTAAACCTGTTTATTTAAAGTGTACATGTTGTTAACAAAACTGTTTGATATAATGTAGATAATACCATTATATGTATATTTGTAATATACATTGATTTAAAAAATTATATTTTGGGGTGAAAAAAATGCTGTGCCTAAAGCTATTGTCTGTGTCTCTATGAGGAGACCAAATACAGGAAGTGAGGGTGGGACAAGCAGGGCTCTGTGCAGGCTCCTGGCTTGTCAAATATCCTGATGTGTGAGCTGGGAACGTGTCATAGAGACTCAGTGAACAGAGCCCTGCTTGTCCTCAGTGTACAGAGCCCTGCTTGTCCTCACTGCACAGAGCCCTGCTTCTCCTCAGTACACAGAGCCCTGCTTGTCCTCAGTGCGCAGAGCCCTGCTTATCCTCAGGGTGCATAGCTCTGCTTGTCCTCAGTGCACAGAGCCCTGCTTGTCCTCAGTGCACAGAGCCCTGCTTGTCCTCAGTGCACAGAGCCCTGCTTGTCCTCAGTGTACAGAGCCCTGCTTGTCCTCAGTGCACAGAGCCCTGCTTGTCCTCAGTACACAGAGCCCTGCTTGTCCTCAGTGTACAGAGCCCTGCTTGTCATCAGGGTGCAGAGCCCTGCTTGTCCTCAGTGCACAGAGCCCTGCTTGTCCTTACTGAACAGAGCCCTGCTTGTCCTTAATGCACAGAGCCCTGCTTGTACTCACTGTAGAGCCCTGCTTGTCCTCACTGCACAGAGCCCTGCTTGTCCTCAGTGCACAAAACACTGTGTGTCATCAGTGCGCAGAGCCTTGCTTGTCCTCAGTGCACAAAACCCTAGGTGTGATGTCCAGTATTAACCCCTTAGACACTGCGATCAACGTTGATCAAAATTATCCAGGCAGCTAAGCGGAGCTGATCGGAACCACAGCGGTGAAACCGCAGTGACCCGATCAGCTTAGAGGACAGCAGGAGGGCCCTTACCTGCCTTCTTGCCATCCGATCATTACTAGGTTGCTCCAGGCAGTCTTAGCAGCCTGGAGCAATCGAGCACCGATAACACTGATCAATGCTATGCTATGGCCTAGCATTGAGCAGTGTATGCAATCAGAAGATTGCATATAATTTTCCCCTATAGGGACTATAAAATTGTGACAAAAAAAGTTTTAAAAAAAGCAAGTTAATAAATGTGAATTAACCCCTTCCCTAATAAATGTTTGAAAAAAAATGTAAACAAAACATAAATATATGTGATACCGCCATGTGCGCAAATGTCCAAACTATAAAAATATGACATTAATTAAACCACATGGCCAATGGCGTACACATAAAGAAAATATTTTTGGTCACTTTGTATACCCTAAATTTTTTTTATAAAAAGCGTTCAAAAAGTTCCATCAAAACAAAATTGGCACTGATAAGAACTTCAGCTCAAGACGCAAAAAATGAGCCCCATACATCCACATATGCGGAAAAAATAAAAAAGTTTTAGGGGTCAGAACATGACAATTTTAAACAAACTAATTTTAGTAAAATAACATTTTGTGATTATGTGACCATATGGACCCAAAGATTAAAGATAAGGTGGCCGTTTTTCCAAAAAGTGCACTGTGTAGAAAAAGAAGCCCCCAAAAGTAACAAAATGGGTTTGTGTTTCTTCAATTTTGCTTCACAAATATTTTTTTTCTGGTTTCACCATAAATTTTGTGGTGAAATGATTGATGGTATTACAAAGTAAAATTTGTGGCGTAAAAACATGCCCTCATATGGGTCTGTAGGTGGAAAACTGAAAGTGCTATGATTTTTAGAAAGCGAGGAGGAAAAAATGAAAGTGCAAAAAATAGAAAACCCATGGTCCTGAAGGGGTTAAGGTATCTATTTCAAAAAGAAGAAAAAAAAGTTACAATATAATAGGATAGGGATATTTCTCTAAAATATTTTATACTCCTACATTACCTGAAAATGACACTTTAGAGATTATCCCTTGACATCCATGCAACAAGGTAAAGCACTTCCTGCAGTTGCAATAGGTCTATGTTCAACTATTATGCCAGCCTGTCTTTGGTGCTCTGGTCGGAAAGTAGTTCATGATAAATAACAGACTGATATCTCATCAATAAAATCATAGACCAGGCCCCACTTTAGACAGACATTTTACTTTGTTCAGTTGTACAAAACTACCAACCGTATAGTAATTATTATTAATTAATAATAATAAATATTAATTATTTTTAAAGCAAAAAAAAGTAGTACTCCCTTCCCCAATCGCTGACATTTGAGAAGGTCAAAAAGCGGTTAGCAACAGGAATCGGGAGCTGTCAGAATTGCAGCTGGTAAGTTCAGCTTTTTTACTTTTTCAGCCTATTTAAGTGATAGTTTTTTTGTGCCCATTTTCCCAAAATTGGCTACAAAGACAGCCTTGTTTTTCAACAGTGTGTAAACATTGCCTTAATGATTTTTTTTCAGAGAATGGCCAGTAAAATGAACTGATGAATGAAAGCTTTATATTATGCCCATAGAGTATTATTATTATACTTCAAGACACTGTGACATCATCCTCCAGAGGGTTCTCCAGTTTTTGCACTTTCGTTTTTTCCTCCTTACATTTTAAAAATCATAACCCTTTCAATTTTGCAGCTAAAAATCCATATGATGGCTTATTGTTTGCGCCACCAATTCTACTTTGTGATGACATCAGTCATTTTACCCAAAAATCTACGGCGAAACGGAAAAAAAAACATTGTGCTACAAAATTGAAGAAAAAATTCCATTTTGTAACTTTTGGGGGCTTCCGTTTCTACGCAGTAAATTTTTTGGTAAAATGACACCTTATCTTTATTCTGTAGGTCCATACAATTAAAATGATACCCTACTTATATAGGTTTGATTTTGTCATTTATACGTTTAAAATTGTCCTCTTCTGACCTCTATAACTTTTATTTTTCTGCGTATGGGGTGGTATGAGGGCTGATTTTTTTGCGCCGTGATCTGAATTTTTTAGTGGTACCATTTATGTATTGATCGGACTTATTGATCACTTTTTATTCATTTTTTCATGATATAAAAAGTGAACAAAAATACGCTATTTAGGACTTTGGAATTTTGTTGCGCATACGCCATTGACCGTGCGGTTTAATTAACGATATATTTTTATAATTCGGACATTTCCGCACACGGTGATACCACATATGTTTATTTTTATTTACACAGGTTTTTTTATTGGGAAAAGGGAGGTGATTCAAACTTTTATTAGGGAAGGGGTTAAATGATCTTTATTCACTTTTTTTTAAACTTTTTTTTTGCAATGTTATATCTCCCATAGGGGGCTATAACACTGCACACACTGATCTTTTACATTGATCAATGGTTTATCATAGGCAACCATTGATCAATGATTCTGCCGCTTGACTGCTCATGCCTGGATCTCAGACACTGCGCAGTCATTCGGCGATCGGACAGCATGGAGGAAGGTAGGGACCCTCCTGCTGTCTTTACAGCTGTTCGGGATGCCGCAATTTCATCGTGGCGACCCCGAACAGCCCCCTGAGCTAACCGGCAGTGCTTTACTTTCACTTTAGATGCGGCATTAAACTTTAAACGCCGCGTCTAAAGGGTTAATAGCGTGCGGCACTGCAATCAGTACCGCACGCTATTATCTGCGGGTCCCGGCTGTTGTTAGAGGTTGGGCCCGACCCGCTATGACGCTATTATAGAAAGGGAGTGGGCTGAGGGCGTACTCCGTTAAAGGGGTACTCCGTTGGAAGACTTTTTTTTAATCAACTGGTGCCAGAAAGTTAAACAGATTTGTAAATTACTTTATTGTAAATTACTTTTTGTAAATTAAAAAATCTTAATCCTTCCAGTACTTATTAGCTGCTGAATACTTGAGAGGAAATTATTTTCTTTTTGGAGCACAGTGCATTTGTAAGTCTACTGTACACTTCCATTTACACAATTTAGTAAATACACACTGCCTTTAAATTTTTCCAAATAGCTTGCCTAGTAACCAACTTCATAGACATGGCAAAACAATAAAGTTATTCAGAAGATGGGTACCAACAGGTCCTATTAGGGATGTTAGTCATATTCCAATCACATTAAGCTTGCAAGAACTCATATAATAAATCTACATGAACAATCAGATGGTTATTTGGCCAATCAGGATGGGACATAGACAAATTTGAGAAAATAAACCTACACTTGAATTTAGCAGCACAAAGGGGTAGGGAGCCAAGACCATACCTAGGACATTTCTTGTTTTTATAAAATATGGAATGCTTGCTGCTGCCATGATCCAGTAAATTTTAAGATTTAAAGGTTCTAAATGCTGATGTTAACCCTGTATCGAATAGAGGCACTAGTAGTATGTATTAAACCTCACAAAGACAGATTCCAAAATTGCAACACATAAAAATATTAGTACAAAGATCTATAAGAAAGAACATATTAAACATATCAAAGAACTTACTAACAATAATCATTTTGAAAAAAAAAAAGAAACATTTTTTATGTCAGAAATTTGTAAATATACCTTATCGAGTTAATGACATAAACGTCATAGTTTCTAACCATGTATATTAAGGTCTAAAAGCATTTGGACAGGGACACAATTTTCATAATTTAGCCTTCTGTACACCACTACTGTGGATTGATAACAAAACCATTATATACATCAGTATATATATATATATATATATATATATATATATATATATATATATATATATACATTTATTTACCGACAAGATAATCTTTCTTTCATCAGGGTTCTAGAATTAAGTAGCTTTTTTCTAGATGTTTTCTTACAAAGTCTAATTTGGCTTTTTTGTTCTTGAGTGGTACTATTGTTTTTCATCGACGACCCCCTGTATTTACATTCATAAAGGCGTCTCTCTATTGTAAAATTTGATAATAATACAGTTACCTTTCAAAACAGTTCTTGATTTGGCTAAATACTATTTTCCAACTTCTTTCAAACCTGAAAAAGTGTAGGGGCTACGTAAAATGGCAGTAATTGCTAAATGTACAAGAAATCTGTATGTACAGAGGCTAAAGGAAATTGTGCTTTTCACTGTATGTTAAAATGACACCTATGGTATTGTCTAAAAATGTCCAGTGATGACTCCAATACATTTGGCGAGGAGCAATTCTTGGATGTAACCAGGGCTCAAGTCCTGCAGGAATGTGTGGGAACTGAGTTCCTGCCCTTTTTCACAGCAAGAACACCCATCCCATTAGCAAAAGTCCTGCAGGACCAGCCCTTGAGTGGAAATCAAGGTGGCAGCATGCTCCTTTTCAAAAAACTGTATTTGGTGTAAGTAAACATAATGATTATAGATAAGAAAAAGTTCGGTTTGGCAGGTTTGCTGAATTTTGGCAAAAAATAATAATTGGTGTGGACCGAATAAGTTTGAGGTCTAAAAGCCCTGAATAAAATTTTTAGGAATGTAGGAATGTATACAATTACTTCTGGATTGAGAATTAGCCAACCAGTCAACAATGCAAGCAACCTCCAAAACAACACATCCCCTGGAGCAGATGGACAATTCTGGCTTGCTGATGCTGCTACTACTACCAGCCACATGGCTGCTACTACTACTAATACTAGGCCTAGGCACATTTCTGCTGCCACCAACATGTTTATTCTCAGATGACGTGTCAAGGGTGTTCTGTTCTCTTCCCTGTCCTTTCCCAACATTTCATATACTAAGTATATTTTTTTTAAGTTTTAATAAGTGACAAAACTTTTTTGCACCTATTCATGTGTCATTAAGAAGAACTGGCACACTTTAATGTTAAACAATGTGTCTGCAGAAGTCATGCAATACTACTTTAATATGCAATTAAACAACTTCTGCAAAACTCCCCCCCCCCCCCCGCCAAAAAATAAATACAATTTTTTAAATAATTTTACCCACCTATTAACGTGCCACTACAAAAAAAGTCACGCTTGAATCCATGCTTAACCCCTTAAGGACTCAGCCAATTTGGGCCTTAAGGACTATTTTATTTTTACATTTTCGTTTTTTCCTCCTCGCCTTCAAAAAATCATAACTCTTTTATATTTTCATTCACAGACTAGTATGAGGGCTTGTTTTTTGCGCGACCAGTTGTCCGTTGTAATGCCATCACTCACTTTACCATAAAATGTATGGCGCAACCAAAAAAATACTATTTGTGTGGGGAAATTAAAAAGAAAACCGCAATTTTGCAAATTTTGGAAGGTTTCGTTTTCACGCCGTACAATTTACGGTAAAAATGACAACTGTTCTTTATTCTTTGGGTCAATACGATTAAAATGATACCCAAAATCGCAAACTTTTTAACCAAATTAGTATGTTTAAAATCCCCCTATTTTGAAGACCTATAAGACCTATTTTCCGTATAAGCGGCGGTATAAGGGCTCATTTTTTGCGTCATGATCTGTAATTTTTATTCATAGCATATTTGCTAATATGAAACTTTTAATAATTTTTTTATAAATTTTTGGGGGAATAAAATGTTATGAAAAGGCAGCAATTTTGGACTTTCTTTTTTTTTTTTTTACATTAACGCCATTCACCATACGGTATCATTAACATTATATTTTAATAGTTTGGATATTTACGCACGTGGCGACAAAAAATACGTACATTACATTTTTTTTTACACTTTTTGGGGGTGAAATAGGGAAAATGGGACAATTTGTGTTTTTATTAGGGGAGAGGTTTTTCCTTTTTTTAAAAAACTTTTTTTTACTTTTATTTTTACACTTTAATAGTCCCCATAGGGGACTATTTATAGCAATCTTTCGATTGCTAATACTGTTCAGTGCTATGCATAGGACATAGCACTAATCAGTGTTATCAGTGATCTTCTGCTTTGGTCTGCTCGATCTCAGACCAGAGCAGAAGACCCGTGGAAGGCAGGTGAGGGGACCTCCGTCTGCTGTTCTGGATGATCAGATCGCCACGGCAGTGCTGCAGGCGATCAGATCATCCATTTTAGTGACCTTAATGCTGCAGATGCCGTGATATGTGTTGATCACGACATCTGAGGGGTTAATGGCCGACGTCCGTGCAGCTGCTATTAGCACCAGGGACCTGCTGCGCATGACCCGAGCATCGCTCTGATGCTCGCGGTTATGTGTAGGATGTAAATGTACATCCTGGTGCGTTAAATACCAGCTCACCAGGACGTACATTTACATCCTGTGTCATTAAGGGGTTAAACAACAGTGAACTAAAGTGACAAAAAAACTTTGTTTTCCCTGCTTTGTCCCCTGAGCTTATCACAAGAAAACTTGCACACTTAAAAAAAGAAAAAAACTGGCACACTTAAAAATGACACAGATTTTACTCTGACAGAACAAATGTAGCACACTGTCTGCTCCTTACAACTGTTCTCCCTAAAATTGTCACTACAGCTGCATGCATCGGCTCATCTGATGCCTCTGACCATCCCTATTCTGCCTCATGATTTGCTGGGAGCTGTATGCAAGGCATTATTGGCTAACCTGAGATCATGTGCTCTTTTTCCTACTTTTAAAGTAATCTGGGCTAGCCTGAGACCATGTGTTCCTCCTTCCTTCTTCTATTCTCACATGGTACCAATGCATTTTTTACCAGCTTTGGCTAAAACGAGCCAACCAAAGCTTGCCTTCACGTCGAACCGAACTTTTCCTTAAATTCATGCCAAATTCAAGTTTGCTGGATTCAGTTTGCTCAACTGTAATAATGATACTCTGTTATAAACTGTATTTTATGGAAAAAAAATGACATTTATCTATACTGAATACTCTTTTATACTTAGTAGATCAATCTTAGAAATGTATTTTTTTTATTGTCTATGCTACTCTAAACACTCTTCACATAGAACAATATCAGCAACATATTTCAATATAAGTCTGAAGTACATGGAGTTTAAAACCATTAATTTAAATGTACATATATTACTTCATGTCTGATAGATTGCATTACACTGTACTTTTCAATTTTGTTTAAAACACAAAAAACAAAAAAGGCAACATATAAGAAATGTAAAAAAAATGAGTCCTCCATACTGTAGTTTTCTGAAAAAGATTAGAATTTGTCATTTCCACATTTAAATCTGGTTACATATGAGCCATAACAAAGTAAGCAATCCTTGTAAGAAGAAACTAAGTAGAAAGTCTTTAAGTGTTTACAATGTGCCTTTGGTACGGCATATGTCCATATAGGTGTTAATGAAAGTTATAAGATTCCATGGGAACATTTCTTTGGCTTACCCAAACTAGATGAATCACTGACTTATTCATATAGTCACAATGAGTAACATCTACCAGTAGAAAAAAAAAATATACCTCTACACCAATAAAAAGACATGTATGTATGAATGATTAAAAGAACATTTTATGTAATAAGGTCATAAAAATACCTATATAAAAGGATTTGGTAATATTCACGAACACACTAAACACTTCACAGTAAGGATTTCCTTTGACCTCATTGCCATATTATTCTTGATGATACTAGGGTACAAAGCTAAGGGTACCATCTAAGGGTACAAAGCCTTACGTTAAAGTGAAACTGTCATCAGTTTTACCCACACTAGCCTGTTGGTACAGGTGTGTAGTGTTGGTGACACTGATGATAATGATACTTACCTACCCCCATTCCCAAACAATAAGCCTCCTGCCCAAGCAAAAATGATATTGAGTGCACGGGACCACAGAGGGTAGATAACTATCATTATCATCAGTGTCTTCCGCACTACACACCTGTACTGACAGGCTAGTGTGGGCTAAACTGATGACAGATTCCCTTTATATGTTATTTTGGATTTGTTGGAAAAAAATTAAAACAGCAAAGTTTTTCAATGAAAACATATTATTTGTAATGGTCCACAATCCGAAGAATTGCATTTTCAGCTTCTGGAATTTTAAAATGAGTTGTTGAACCCATGTTCTGCTTAAAGTATTGTAAATCAGATAGATAACAATAACTGGGGTCGATGGACATTCCTTTAAATAAGATGGACTTCTAAAGTATCTCTTCATTTTAATCATTGTGCTCAATGTGACATTGGGCATGGAGAAGCCCTGGGTGGTCCTGGTGGCATTCATAGAATCTTGTGTCCATGTACAAGACTCCCAGGGTGTAGTATAGTTGCCTTGGCACCTGTAACACCTTATACACCTTGCACCTCTCAATGGCCAATGTCAGATCAGGCAGGAGAATTTAACTAGGGAGAAGTTTGGTCGGCTGTTTCATAACAGTCTTATTTCCAGAGCTAAAATAGCAAAGATGTGTTCGTAACCAAATAAGTGGCAGCAAGACAAGACTAAAAGTAATAATAATGATGTATACATACTGGACATGAGCATGTTTTTCCCTATTTGATAACCAAAACACAAATTAAATGATCTTAACAATTGTCAAAAGTCTGAATATTTCCAAATTCCATTTTATACAGGAGAGAAAAGAACCAAACCGAAATTCAAAATCTGGTTTCTGATGTACCTCTCTTAAGATTATTACTCAAGAACTCGTCATGTTCAAAACTCAAGTTATTGTGTGATCTTGAGATCATAAGCAGTTTCTCCTTGTTTGTGAAGTCCTTTTTTGGTGGTGGTGCTTGGGGTACAATCAACCTGTCCATAGGGTCTTCTTTATTCTCAAGCTTCATATACCCCTTGCTGTTGCTACGGTCAAGTCTAGGCCAGCTTGGGTGTTTTCTTTGTTCTGCTTGAACATTAAGCGTTGAAGGTCCTCTATCTAAGTCTAAAGATTTGGAATGTGAAGATAAAACATGTAAGGACGTGTTAGATCCAAATTGCTTTCTATCAGCTCCTGGAGGTAAAAGTTTTCCATTATTAGATGCTAGTGCTATAGAGTCACATCTTATTGGTTCCATAATAGAATAACTTCGTGATAAAGGCGAACTAGTGGGTTTAAATGGTCTATTTCCGTCATCTGGCAGTGGAATAGATAATGAATCCATTGACACATTCCTAGGTCTGCTACTACTGATTTCTAAGTCTTCAGTTATATTATCAATATCTGGTTCATCGATAACACAGTTATTCAGTTTAATAACAGGCAGTGTGAAAGCATTGATCGATGATGACACTATAGATTTTGTTTCACATTTTTTAGAGCTAAGGTTTTTGTCTTCCCCTATCCTGTTGGAATGACCATGAAGGCCAAATACAGAGCCTGAACGTTCCATAAGAAGGGGAGGCAGCAGATGTGTAAAGCTTTTACTTTTTCGAGGGTTGCTGTCTTCATCCTCAATAGAACTGCAACTTCTATAGCTTCCAGGAAAGGATGCAATTGTGTTGGCAGCCAGTTTAGATGCACATGGGTTATCAGAATGACGATACTCTGTTTCTCCATACAGGCCAGAGTATGCCCCATTAAGATGCTTTTGTTCTTTGATCCTCATGCTGTGAACATCTATGACAGTTGAGTATATATCTCTCATATGAATTACTTTAGTCTCTTTGTCTCGATTTTCATGGAGGATAGCATTTGCGCAAATAAATATAAATATACCAATACCCATAGTAAAGGGTCCCAACATTTTCATTTTCTCTGAATGTACATGCTGCTCCAAAAATTTTACCATCATCCCAGTTTCCCTAAGTATTTGTGTTTTATTAACTTCCAGTGTAAGCTCTGGGGTTAAGAATGCTTCCTTCTGAGGCCAGTAGCCAAGTACAGCCATTGCTATACCTGCTACAGATATTAAGACCCCCAAGATAAGAAAGAATCCAGATGGAGAGTACAGACGAATTTTCCCCCTGACAATTACTACATCAGCTCTTGGGCGCCGTCTTACAGGCTTCTTCTCTGGAGGTGGTGAAGTAGGCCGAGACAAAAGATGCTGTGATCTGGCTGAATCTTGCCTCTTCAAGGCTGCCAGTCCAGTTATAACTCCTCCAGTTGCTATCATAGTTCCGTCTCAGATTCTGGAAATAGATAAAAGTAAACAAAATTTAAAATAAAGTAATAATATGAACACTTGAATGTCTTTCACTGCACTATACAATTGGAATAAATTCAACAAAATGAGATATAACTTAATGGTGTATTCACATTTCCAAAAGTTATCCTCTATGCAGTACATGATAAGGCATAAAAAGTTGATTGGTGGAGGACTCAACTGCTGGAACCCCCGCCAAAAACAAGAATGGAAGAAAATATTCCTATCCCCCATTTACTGAACAAATGGAACACACTAAACACTAAACATTGCTAAGCATTTTTCTCCCTTCTCATGATCGGTGGGGGCCCTAGGGGTCTGACCTGAAACCCAACCTTGAATACTCAATGCTATAGTTAGTGAGTAACTTCTTTAGATGGGGATATCTTTAATCCTGTGTTGGCTGAGAATTTTGGTCAACACTGTAGCCTGTTATTAAAACTCTGGGAGGACTGCACATTTTAGGACAAGGACAAGGATTACTGTTCCTAGTATCACAATTTTACTCTACATAAAAAGTCATTATTTTAGAAATATTTTAACTAAAATTCTGATTTAAAATAGTCAAATAATAGAATAGAAAAGGTATTGTTTTTAAATTTTTACAAATTTTTTCAACTGTAATTACTCTTTCACATTGCTCCCGGGCTCTGCTATGTAGAATTTCGTTGGCAATTTCGTCAATTTTAGTGGAGACATTTTTTTTCTCAGATAAACTACCAGATCTCCAGCACACTCCATTCAAATCAATGGGATTTATCAGGACCCGGTGGTGACCGTGTTGTTGTGTTCCCAACAGTTTTTGGGGCCGTTTAGCTCAAAAAAGAGCTAAACAGACCCTTGACGGGACTGAGCACATCATCAATGTGAACTTAGACTTATATAGGTTTTGAACCTAACAGTACACTATTGTGTAAGCATATATATATATATATATATATATATATATATATATATACACACATCTATATGGGTAGAATATTTGATAAGTGCAAAATATTAAGAGTTTTCATGTAACAACAGATTTAAAAAAAACGGCATAAAATTCCCAGCAGTACTGAGTTGAAAGGATTAGGAAGTATTTGACAAATTCTTTAAATGTTTCTGTTTTATCTTTCATCATTTTAAAATTGTGCAGGTGATAAAAAATTGTCTTGAACCTTTTTTTATTTGCTGCATTGAAAATGCAATATTTCCAAGAATGTTTCACAGAAAGTAATGCTTTAGATAAATTAATATGTCAGAGTCTTTGCTAAAGGCTATAAGTTATTATTAAATATGTGATCTATAGGCAGGATGCCAGCAGATAGCATATAAGTCAGGTTAGAATAAAGGAGAAAGACTTGGCGTATATTTATGTAAAGGACAGCCATGCAGGATATTAGAGGACTTCATTTATGAAAAACATAAATACATTCTCTCTAATACTAATAAGTGAAAGGTATGAAACATGCACATGTCCTTCCACAAAAGCTACAGGTTGTAAAAGCATAAATGTGTTGGAGCCACATATGGTTTCTGGCTACATATTGTAAAGTAGATGTATATAAAAAAAAAATAGTTTCAACAAAGAGACCAGTAAAAGTACATGGATAAGAGAAATAATTTACAGCTTATAGAGGGCTTTATCTATAACAGAAGATACTGGTGTGCTTGGGATGATGCCACCCCGACATGTGTTTTGGCACAGCCCTTCTCTAGGAGTCCATGTTTAATTAACATCCAGTCCTCTTAGTCCCTTTTCATGGAAAACAAGTTCATCTGTAGTACAGGGATGTGTTTGGATACAAATATTTTAGTGGGTACCACATGTAATATTTTTGCGCTTAATATTAAATTACTATGAATTACATGGAGACTTGGCGTTTCTTGAATATGTCTTTTTTTTAAGCTTTTGTCAGTTGTGTGTCTCTAATTTTATCATTGATCATTATTAAGTAATAAATTATATTTTTTTCAAAATGACCCCATATAAAGGTATAGTTCAGTTATTAAAATGTTACAGTCATTTTAAACAACCTTTAAAAGAGTAGTCCAGTCCAAATAAAAACGTATCCCCTATCCTAAGGATAGGGGATGAGTTTCAGATAGTGGGGGGTCTGACTACTGGGACTCCCCACGATCTCTCATATGGGGCCCTGGCTCTCCGGCCCGATAGCATGTGTCGACCACTTCACAAAGCGGCAACTGACACGCCCCCTCAATACAGCGCTATGGCAGAGCCGGAGATTGCCGAAGGCAGCGCTCCGGCTCTGCCATAGAGTTGTATAGAGGGGGTGTGTCATCCGCCGCTTTGTGCGGTGGTTGACACACCCCCTTACCACAGGCTGCCGGGGCCCCGTACGTCCCTGCAGTTGGACCCCGCTATCTGAAACGTATCTCCTATCCTTAGGAGAGGGGGTACGTTTTTCAGGACTGGACTACTCCTTTAATATGTTGTCCAGACATCTCAAGAGTTGAGACCATACCGAATCTTACTTCTGGGACCTACTGCAACCGCAAGCTATAGCCAAGTGAAGTGCACAGCAGTGCCAACCTCTCTCCCCAATTGTCAATAAATACCTACCTTTTCTTTGCTTAAGTCTATGCAGTAAAAAGGTCAGATCTGCTGGCTGTCTGTCTGGGGAATAGGGTGCACAGTCGTCCACTGAGACCCAGTGCGATCTCAACTTTTGACATGTCTGGGCTTTTATATGACAGTAATGCTTTGACTCAAAGGTTTTGGTCTTGGGAGGAAAAAAAAGAAGGAAAAAAAACCTACTGGATACATTTTTTGTTTCAAATTCATTTAGTAACACCCTATTGGGGCTCTATACAGAACTAAACCATCATAGAGCTGCGTGCAGGAACCCTTACTTTATTTATGCATACAAATTCCTGGAAAGTCCAGTAAAAAGGTAAATAAATACCAGCATCTATGAAAAAAACATATTAATGTTATATAACTCTGCAATGTAAAGTGTAATCTTTCCTGAACACATACTCTTTACTCTCAGCTTTTTCTCCAAGCAGGAAGTCCAGTAGATCTTATTGCACATGATGACTAGCTCCTACAGTAGATGACAGCTCAGAGAGCTGTGCTTCAGTGTGCCACGTGTGATAGTCCCTGATTGGCTGAGACACACACACCTCCATTATCTATATTCACTGCCCACTCTCTGAAGGCAGCTCCTCCCTGCAGCTCACACAGGAAACAAGTACAGGGGCTCATGGTTTGTGCATTCTTTTTTCCTCACTCAGCTGGATTTTCTAACTTATTCAAGTTTTTATTTCTACCACTTTTGGCTGGATGCCTCCTTTAAGTGAGAACAAAATGCCATAAACGAAATTAAAATTGTGGGTATAGCATTTTACCTGAAAAAAAAAATGCAATGTATTTTTATGCTCATTTTATGGCATCACACTATATTATTGCATCCTTAATGGGAAGAGAGCAGAATGCAACAAAATGTTGTTGTTTTTTTACTCTGTGCGCTGCACAATAAGCAAAGTAACGTCAAACCTACATGAGCCAATTTCCTTGTCAGGGTGCCGGTGCCAGGTTGCTTTTGTTACTTCACAGTCAGTTTTACCAAGACTGAAGTCAGAAGAAATCTTCCTTTATCAATTGTCATTAGGAAATGTGTAAACAGCTCATAGTTTTGTTCAGGCAGTCTTAGCGCATGTTCCATATTGTGACTTGTCAAAACCTCCAGTTGAGGTTGCTGGAAATGTACAATAGCACTAGCTTTTCTAACTATTCTTTAATGTTTGTTGTTCTTAACCCCTGTTGTTGTAAATAAGAATCAGCAGCCAGCATTGTCTTTTTAGCTACCTGTCCACATCCTTTAATTCAGATGTCAGCCAGCAATGAAATATTGATGTTTTGTCATTACATACTAGCAAAGTAGAACTCAGCTATAGGATTTGTGAAGGTTATCTATAATTTTATTTTCTACATTAATTTTTCTACCATGTATTTTCAAACCTTCAATTTTGTTATCAAAGGTCTTTTTAGGCAGGTTATATTACATGCACACAATAAAACCACCTATCGATGAACATTGTATATGGAATAATGCCAAAGAGTGCAGGGGTTCCAGAGCGTATCTCAATTGTTAGGACTGTTTCCTCACAGCACCGGGGTTCTGGGATTAATACCCAACTAGAGCAACATCTGCATGGAGTTTGTATGCCGCCCCTGCACACTGACAGCTTTGTACTAGACATGTGCAATTTGTTTTGTAACAAATTAATTTTCCTATGAATATTTACTTTGGACATTCAGATCCTTCTGAATCTACAAAAAATGTACAATATATTCATACAAATTGGATAATCTGAAGAGACAATAAGATGAACGAAATGAAAAAATCAGAATGATGCAAAACAATTATTTAGTTGACGAAAATGGTTTAACCCCTTAAGTACCACAGGTTTTTTCATTTTTGCACTTTTTGTTTTTCCTCCTCACCTTTTAAAAATTATATCGCTTTCAATTTTCCACCTATAAACTCATATAAGGGCTTGTTTTTTGTGCCACCAATTTTGCACACCATCATGACATCAATCATTTTACCACAAAATCCATGGCGAAACCAGAAAAAAAAATATTTGTGGGGCTAAATTGAAAAAACTAAGCAAAAAAAAAAATAATGGCATTTTGTAAATTCTGGGGGCTTTCGTTTCTACTTAGCGTACTTTTCGGTAAAAATGACACCTTATTTTTTTTCTGTTGTTCCATACGATTACAATGATACCCAACTTCCGTAGGTTTGATTTTGTTTTACCTCTGTTAAAAATTATAACTTCATGCACAAAAATTTTTAGGTTTAAAATTTCCTCTTCTTACCAATATAACTTTTTTATTTTTCAATATACGGGGTGGTATGAGGGCTCATTTTTTGCTCCATGATCTGAAGTTTCCATTTTAGTTTTTATGGGACTTTTTGATTGGTTTCTATAAATGTTTTTAAAGTATGCAATGTGACCAAAAATAGGCAATTTTGGACTTTGGTATTTTTTTTACGTATACGCCATTGATCATGCGGTTTAATTAACATTATATTTTTATTGTTCGGACATTTACATACACCGCAATACCACATATGATTATTATTATGTTTTTATATGTAATTTGGGAAAAGGGGGTGTTTAAAATTTTTTATAAAGAAGTGTTTTTTTTTTAAACTTTTATTAAACTTTTTTTTACACTTTATTAGTCCCATTAGGGGACTTTTAAATGGAATCATTAGATTCCTCATACAGATCAATGTAATTCCATAGAATTCCATTGACCTGTGTGCTCTGCACTCGATTGATAAAGCCTGGTCCTGCCAGGCTTTATCAATCTCAGATCCTGGACCAGCACTGGAGGAGAGGTAAACTCTCAGCAGTGGATTGCCCACAGCACCATAACCCCCCCCCCCCCCCCGCAGTCACGCTGGGGGGGGGGGGGGTGATCCACCCCACTGGACCACCAGGGAGTGTTTACAGCTTCCTTTAGATGCAGCTGTCACCTCTGTCCATTTTAGGAATTGTCCAGAGCAGGACAGGTTTGCTATGAGGATTTGCTAGCAGAGAGCACTGTGGTCAGACAGAAAGGAAATTCAAAAAGAAAATAACTTCCTGTGGATCATACAGCAGCTGATAAGTACTGGAAGGATTAAGATTTTTAAAAGAAGTAATTTACAGATCTGTTTAACTTTCTGGCACCAGTTGATTTAAAAAGCAAAAAGGTTTTTCAGTGGAGTACCCCTTTAACCTCTTGGGGACGAAGGGTACTTAACCCCTTAAGGACCAAGGACGTACCGGTACGTCCTTGGTCCTGCTCTCCTGATATAACGCGGGGTTACACAATGACATCAGTAGTCTCTTAATAGATCTGTTTCTTCTGCATTCATCTGCTATTATCCAGAAATAACTCAAAAAGGCTCAATGTCCTCAGTATTTCAGTTATCATTGATACTTATCTAAACTACCTTAACAAATGAATTATGGATATAATGTGCCCCGACTAAATGCCAACACTTAGAGGTTAAAGTCATTTAGGGGTTATTTACACAATGGAATCCCCACCTCCAATCTGCATCGGCAAAACAAGCCTCCACTGGGACCTCTCAAAATTGCATCCAGAATTGATTGATTGATCTTTAACCCCTTAAGGATCAAGGACGTACCGGTAAGTCCTTGGTCCTGCTCTCCTGATATAACGCGGGGTTACACAGTAACCCCGCGTCATATCACGGCGGGCCCGGCGTTATAGTGAAGCGCGGACCCGCCTCTAATATCGCGCAGCGCCGATCGCGGCGCCGCGCGCTATTAACCCTTTAGCCGCGCGCTCAGAGCTGAGCCGTGCGGCTAAAAGTGAAAGTGAAAGTTGCCGGCTAGCTTAGTCGGGCTGTTCGGGATAGCCGCGGCTAATCGCGGCATTCTGAACAGTTTACAGGACAGTGGGAGGGCCCCTTCCTACCTCCTCGCTGTCCGATCGCCGAATGACTGCTCAGTGCCTGAGATCCAGGCATGAGCAGTCATGCGGCAGAATCGTCGATCACTGGTTTCCTATGAGAAACCAGTGATCAATGATGAAGATCAGTGTGTGCAGTGTTATAGGTCCCTATGGGACCTATAACACTGCAAAAAAAAAAGGGAAAAAAAAGTGAATAAAGATCATTTAACTCCTCCCCTATTAAAAGTTTGAATCACCCCCCTTTTCCAATAAAAAAAAAACAGTGTAAATAAAAATAAAGATAAACATATATGGTATCACCGCATGCGGAAATGTCCGAATTATAAAAATATATAATTAAATAAACCGCTCGGTCAATGGCGTGCGCGCAATAAAAATTCCAAACTCCAAAATAGTGCATTTTTGGTCACTTTTTATATCATTTCAAAATGAATAAAAGCGATCAATAAGTCCTATTAATGCAAAAATGGTACCGTTAAAAACTTCAGATCACGGCGCAAAAAATGAGCCCTCATACCGCCCCATACACGGAAAAATAAAAAGTTATAGGGGTCAGAAGATGACAATTTTAAACGTATTAATTTTCCTGCATGTAGTTATGATTTTTTCCAGAAGTCCGACAAAATCAAACCTATATAAGTAGGGTATCATTTTAATCGTATGGACCTACAGAATAAAAATAAGGTGTCATTTTTACCGAAAAATGTACTATGTAGAAACGGAAGCCCCCAAAAGTTACAAAACGGCGCTTTTTTTTTTCAATTTTGTCGCACAATGATTTTTTTTCCATTTCACCGTAGATTTTTGGGCAAAATGACTGATGTCATTACAAAGTAGAATTGGTGGTGCAAAAAATAAGCCATCATATGGATTTTTAGGTACAAAATTGAAAGAGTTATGATTTTTTAAAGGCAAGGAGCAAAAAATGAATGCTATGCCGAGCACTCCGGGTCCCTGCTCCTCCCCGGAGCGCTCGCGGTGTTCCTCTCTCTGCAGCGCCCCGGTCAGACCCGCTGACCGGGAGCGCTGCACTGACATTGCAGGCGGGGATGCGATTTGCATAGCGGGACGCGCCCGCTCGCAAATCGCATCCCAAGTCACTTACCTGTCCCGGCCCCCGGCTGTCATGTCCTGGCGCGCGCGGCTCCGCTCCTTAGGGTGCGCGCGCGACACAGCTCTCTGAGATTTAAAGGGCCAGTGCACCAATGATTGGTGCCTGGCCCAATTAGCCTAATTAGCTTCCACCTGCTCCCTGGCTATAATACCTCACTTCCTCTGCACTCCCTTGCCGGATCTTGTTGCCTTGTGCCAGTGAAAGCGTTTAGTGTTGTCCAAAGCCTGTGTTTCCAGATCTTCTGCTATCCACATTGACTACGAACCTTGCCGCCTGCCCCGACCTTCTGCTACGTCTGACCTTGCCTCTGCCTAGTCCTTCTGTCCCACGCCTTCTCAGCAGTCAGCGAGGTTGAGCCGTTGCCAGTGGATACGACCTGGTTGCTACCGCCGCAGCAAGACCATTCCGCTTTGCGGCGGGCTCTGGTGAATACCAGTAGCATCTTAGAACCGGTCCACCGACACGGTCCACGCCAATCCCTCGCTGACACAGAGGATCCATATCCAGCTAGCCGAATCGTGACAACGAAAATGCAAAAACGGAAAAAACCCCGGTCCTTAAGGGGTTAAGGACCAAGGGCATACATGTACGCCCGAGGGAATTTCGGTCCCCGCTGCATGGCGGGCGGGGACCGGGATGCCTGCTGAAATCATTCAGCAGGCATCCCGTGCAAATGCATGGGGGGGGTCCTGTCGGCGATCGCGGCAAATCGCCGATCAATTCTGATCGGTGACTTGCGGCGATTCCGTGCTGATTGGGTCTCTGATGACACGATAGCCCGGAAAATAGGGATGATCAGAGCTGTCAGAGACAGCTCTGACCATCCTGAAGGATAGGAGTGAGGTGGCAGGGATTATAAACACGGCCGATGGTGCGGGGGCTGTGGATGCGCCGGTACCGGCGGCAGTTACCTCCAATCATGCAGGGACCAGGGACCGGCGGCAGGCAAGTGGTGTGGCGGGGGTTTCAGATGCTGCAGTGAAGATCTCTGTAAAGTGATCTTCACTGCAGCTTCAGCCTTTGGCTGTCTGGGCATGCTGGGAGTTGTAGTTTTGCAACATCTGGAGGGCCTTCCAGATGTTGCGAAACTACAACTCTCAGCATGCCCAGACAGTCCAGGCATGCTGGGAGCTGTAGTTCTGTAACATTCGGCCCTTCAGATGTTGCAGAACTACAACTCCCAGCATGCCTGGACAGTCTCAGCATGCTGGGAGTTGTAGTTTTGAAACATCTTTAAGGGCACAGTTTGGAGACCACTATACAGTGGTGTCCAAACTGTAGCACTCCAGATGTCAATTCAAAGCATGTCGAGACTGTCCAGGCATGCTGAGAGTTGTAGTTCAGCAACATCTGGCCCTTCAGATGTTGCTGAACTACAGCTCCCAGCATGCCTGGGCAGTCTGGGCATGCTTGGAGTTAAAGTTTTGCAACATCTGGAGGGCTTCAGTTTGGAGACCACTACACAGTGGTCTCCAAACTGTTCTACTCCAGTTGTTGCATAACTACAACTCCCAACATGTCCTTCGGCTCTCTGGGCATGCTGGGAGTTGTAGTATTGCAACAACTGGAGGCACACTGGTTGAGAAACCATTGTCTTTTTCCTAACTCAGTGTTTCCCAACCCGTGTGTCTCCTGCTGTTGCACAACTATAACTCCCAGTATGCACTGACAGACCATGAATGCTGGGAGTTGCAGTTTTGTAACAGCTGGAGGCACATGGGTTGGGAAACACTGAGTTAGGAAACAGACAGTGGTGCGGAAACATTGCGATAGTCTGTTACCTAACTCAGTGTTTCCCATTCCCAACCAGCGTGCCTCCAGCTGTTGCTAAACTACAATTCCCAGCATGCACGGTCTGTCAGTGCATGCTGGGAATTGTAGTTTTGCACCCCCCTCCCCCATGTGAATGTACAGGGTACATTCACACTGGCGGGGGTTTACAGCAAGTTTCCTGCTTCAAGTTTGAGATGCGGCAAATTTTCCACTGCAGCGGCAAACACACTGTAAATCCCCGCCCGTGTGAATGTACCCTAAAACACTACACTACACTACAGTAACACATAATAAATAGTAAAACACTACATATACACTACACTCTTACACTGTGCCCGTTCCCCCCCCCCCAATAAAAATCAAAAACGTCTTGTAAGTCAGTCTTTCCAAAACAGAGCCTCCAGCTGTAGCAACAGCTGGAGGCACCCTGTTTGGGGAAAACTGACGTACAGTATTTTTGGTACACCCCTATGAAAATCCCTAATTTAAGCTTCAAATGTGCATGAAGCTCTCTCACTTCAGAGCCCTGTCGTATTTCAAGGCAACAGTTTAGGGCCATATATGGGGTATCTCCGTACTCGGGAGAAATTGCACTACCAATTTTTGGTGGCTTTTTCTCCTTTTACCCCTTATGTAAAGGTGAAGTTGGGATCTACACCAGCATGTTTGTGTAAATGTTTTTAATTTTTTGCACTAACATGCTGGTGTTGCCCCATACTTTTCATTTTCATAAGAGGTAAAAGGAATTAAAGACAAACAAAATTTGTAACACACTTTCTCCCAAGTACGGAAATACCCCATATGTGGACGCAAAATGCTCTGCGCAGCGCACAACAAGGCTCAGGCTCAAATTTTTCATAAAATTTGGGGATTTTTCACCAAAAAGGGATGCAAATAACAACAAAAATTTTCCACTATGTTAAAGTAGAATATGTCACAAAAAAAAAAATCTCTGAATCAGAATGAAAGGTAAAAGCATCCCAGAGTTATTAATGCTTAAAGTGACAGTGGTCAGATTTGCAAAAAAGGGCTGTATCCTTATGGAGAAAATGAGATTTGCCATGTCGATCAGACATGTCAAAAGTTATTGATCACTCCGGGTCTTACTCCTAAGATTCTCTGCAATTGTGAGTTATTAGCCTGGGAAGTGGGCAGCAGTGTGCTTTTCTCTCTAGCTGGCCGAGAGATCCGTCCAGAGAAATGTACAGATCTCTTGGCCGGCTGAGGAGTGATCCAGATTGCCCTCCAGCAGGGCAACCGTGAGGGGGGTGATCCTTTGTCCTGGAAGCCAAAGGGCTTACTTTGGCCTCTGTGTCTGCCAACCTTTCCCTTTTGATAGATCCTGTCTGTGGCATTACTGCTTCCATGCAGTCAATGGTGTAAATGGAAAAAAATTATTTTTTTGGTCACAAAATTGAATAAAAAGGGTTCTATCTAAACAAACATGGTACCAATAAAAAAAAATACAGATCACGGCGCACAAAATGAGCACTCATACAGCTCTGTATACAAAAAAGTAAAACAGTTATAGGATAGGAACAGGGTAATTTTAAGCATACAAATTTTTTTTACAAAAAGTTATATTTTTTAACAGTAGTAAAATAAAACATAACCGAAACATATTGGTTATCATTATAATCACGTTAGGCAGGTATTTCTGTAGTAGAGATGAACGAATTTTTGAAAAATTCTATTTGGCCGATTCCCCAAATTTTCCGAAAAAATTTGGTTCGGTCCGAATTTTATTGCAGCGAATCGCTATTAAAAATGGCAATTTCTGGGCTACAGAGAGCCTCAATAGGGGGTATAGAACACTTTGAGCATGCATAGGGAGTGTGCTGTGTTAGTGAAATAATACTATTATTCAGTATGACTTGCAGATTAGAGGCATCACTATTAGAATCACTGTCGCAGAGTGGCACAATGACTGAGCCTGGAGGGGGCATCAGTATGAGTAGACCATATGGCAACAGAATGACACAGCTTGGAGGTGGTAGCAGCATGAGGAGACCATAGTGCTTCACAATTGAAAAGATTAAAGATATTTTTTAACATTTAGATTCAAGATTTCAAATAGATGAACCTAAAAAGTTTTATTTAATGTGCCAGCAGCATGTGGAGACATCATGGTGGCACAGTTACACAGCCTGGAGGTGGCAGCAGCATGAGGAGACCATAATCTGGCAGAATGACACAGCCTGGAGTTGGTGGCAGCAAGAGTAGACCATATAGTGGCTGAATGACACAGCCTGAAGGTGGCGGAAGCATGAGGAGACCATATAGTGGCTGAATGACACAGCCTGGAGTTTTCTGCAGCAAGAGGAGACCATATAGTGGCTGAATGACACAGCCTGGAAGTAGCGGAAGCATGAGGAGACCATATAGTGGCTGAATGACACAGCCTGGAGTTGGTGGCAGCAAGAGGAGACCACATGGTGGCAGACTGAGACAGCCCGGAGCTGGCATCAGCATGAGGAGAACATATGGTGGCAGTATGAGACAGCCTGGAGCTGGCATCAGCATGAAGAGAACATATGGTGACAAAATGAGACAGCCTGGAGGTGGCATCAGCATGAGGAGAACATATGGTGGCAGTATGAGACAGCCTGGAGCTGGCATGAGCATGAGGAGAACATATGGTGGCAGAATGAGACAGCCTGGAGCTGGCATCAGCATGAGGAAAACATATGGTTGCAGAATGAGACAGCCAGGAGGTGGCATCAGCATGAGGAGAACATATGGTGGCAGAATGAGACAGCCTGGAGCTGGCATCAGCATGAGGAGAACATATGGTTGCAGAATGAGACAGCCAAGAGGTGGCATCAGCATGAGGAGAACATATGGTGGCAGGATGAGAGGTGGCATCAGCAGCATCAGGAGTCCTGAAAGTGACCCGGTGACCAAGTGGGGTGGTGCGAGGCAATACCAGTACCTGGTGATGAAGGTGGGTGAAAAAAGGAGAACTTGGCATCAGATGTGCGGCATCAGGTGAGTGGCAGGATCAGAATAGTAGCTGAGGCAGGTAGGCAGAAGAAAACGGTCTCTTTTGTAAAAGTGTTTAAAGTAATTATTGAGGACATGCATTACGTAAAACTTTTAATAATATTCTTAGGATGAAATATATATACCCAAAAATCTTTTTTTTATTTAACAAAAGGAAAGGTGTGCAAAAAAACCCATGTGCCACCTACACCACCAATTATTGATGTGATGCAAAGACCTCTAAAAGGTGGAAGGGAACAACATATGGTCCATTGTAACCTCGGGGGTAAAAACTTCCCCTGTAAGGCCCTACTCTCGCCCTATTAATTCCCTTCTTGACAAGTGTTACCCACCCTAAAAAGGGCAGCCCCACACAGGAACTTCTACCTATTTCCGACTAAAAACCCTGGGGAATGGCAGTGTTTGTAGGTGGAAATAGGGAGAGGTTCCTTTGTGGGGCCGCCCTTTTTAGTGCGAGTAACACTTGCCAACAAGGAAATTAATAGTGCGAGAGTAGGGCCTTAGAGGGGAAGTTTTTGGGGTCCATATATTTTATCCTAAGAAAATTTTAGTTTTAGCTAATGCATATCCTCAATACTTACTTGTGGTCTGATGCAGAGGAATTTCTGTTACTGGGAGCAGCACCTTAAATATGCTTTGCACTATCCATATTTATGAAGTGTTGGTGTGACACCATGGTCAATCTACTCTGATGCATCAGGCATTGGTGGGTGGAAATCATGGCTGATCCATGCCTGATTCATCTTCACAAAGGTCAGTCTCTCCACATTTTTAGTGGACAGACGAGTTCTCCTTGGGGTTACTATGGCCCCCGCTACACTAAATACCACCTCTGATGTCACACTACTGGCCGGGCAGGACAGCTTTTCCAGGGCAAACTCTGCTAGTTGCGGCCACAACTCAAGTTTCACTGCCCAGAAGTCCAGCGGATCTTCAAGGTGTGTTGGCATGGGCATGTCAAGGTAAGCCACCACCTGCTTGTTCAGGTCCTGCTCCAGGTCTACCTGCTGCTGATGAGTTGCTTCACTATGCGGGTGAAGAAAGTTACTCATCAGTAGTGCTGAGTGGGAATATTCGAAATGCAAATTTTTACCGTGAATATCAGCACTTCGCGATTTTGTCAATATTTAGTGTATAGTGATATATATATTCGTATAGTGATATATATTCGTATATTTGTATTTTTTCCCCGCGAACATCCAAATATATGCGAACATGCAAATATGTGAATATGCAAATATTTGCCAATATTCCAGTCATAGGACACTGATCCCTTCCTTCTTTTAGGTGAAAAATATAAATGGGCCAACTGATTATGTAGGATGTCTCTGTAGGAAGTCCGTTCGTCCTCCCTCTCAGTGGGTGTAAAAAAGGCTCCCATTTTGTACCGGTAGCGAGGGTCCAATAAGGTGGAGAGCCAGAAGTCATCCCGCTGCCAAATGGTGACAATTCAGCGGTCACTACGCAAGCAAGTTAGCATGCATCGTGCCATTTGTGCAAGTGACTCGGAGGGACCCCCTGCCTCCATCGACACTGCATACTGCCACAGTGTGTCTGAGTCCTCTGTCTCATCTTTCTCATAACCCTCTAACTCCTCTGGCTGCTCCTGCTCCTCCTCTCCTGTCAGATGACTATGAAAACCACCCATTTCACGAAACCTAAACAGTGCTCCACTGTCCCCCTCCCACTTTTTCTCCTTTTCCAATTCAGCCCCCACAGGGCTTATGTGGCCCTGAGATGTAGGCGCCATGTCTCCAGTGCCCTGACCAACCATCGTTTCCAACACGTGTTGTAGTAGATGAAGCAGTGGAATGACGTTGTTCATCCCGTAATCCTGGCAACTGACTAATAATGTGGCTTCCTCAAAGGGCCTGAGCAAACGGCAATTGTCATGTATGAGCTGCCACTGGTTGAGAATGACATTACACAGGGGAGTCCCCCTATTGGCTTGGATCATCAAGAAATCAGTAATTGCTTTTCTATGTTCGTATAGGTCCAAGATATGGAGAGTAGAATTCCAACGTGTGGAAAAGTCGCAAATCAGACTATGTTGGGGGATACCGTTATGATGCTGCAGCTCAAGGAGGGTGTGCTTTGTGGTGTACGAGTGGCTGAAGTGCATGCAAAGTTTCCTTCCCATTGTTAGGATGTCTTGCAGAAGGGAGATACACTTCAGGAACCACTTGACAACCATAATGAACACGTGTGCCATGCAGGGCGCATGGCTCAGGCTTCCTTGTCACAACACAGACAAGATGTTCTTCCTGTTGTCGGTCACCATGGTTCCCATTTCCAGTTTTCGTGGAGTAAGCCATAATTCGATTTCTTGATGAATGACTTTTAGCAGTTCCTCACCTGTGTGACCCCATTCGCCAAGGCAAACCATGTGAAGAACAGCGTGACAACATGGAGGCAGAGTCGCACACTGTCCCAGGACCAACGGCCTGAGAGCGTGGAGGCGGAAGCGGCGTAACCTGTCCAAGTTGTTGTTGTGGCTGTGCAGGAACCACATTTAACCAGTGGACCATAAAGGACATGTATTGTACCTGACCGTAGTCACAGCTCCACACGTCGGCGCTGCCATGCACTTTGGTACACACCGACAGGCTCAAAGACTGGCCAACCTTCTGTTCCACAAAATTGTGCAGGGCTGGTAACTTTTTTGCAAAGAAATGATGGCTTTGGACACTCCACCTCTGCTCAGCACAAGCCATCAGTTCTCTAAAAGGTTCAGAGTCCACGACTTGAAAAGGGAGGGACTGCAGCACCAGCAACTTGGACAGGAGCACATTCAGCTTCTGCGCAGGTTGGATCAGTGGGCACATACTGTTGTCTCTTGGACATGGCCTCGTCGATGGATTGCTGGCAGAATGACTGACTCAAAGTGGGAGGAGCAGGAACATCTGGAGTGACAGAAGATGGGTATGACAGACAGCTCCCTTCAGCTGAGGTGGTGGAGCCTTGGCTGGCTTAAACAGGGAGCAGCGTGACACTAGGTGATGCCCTCTCAGGCCGCTTTATGGTGATGCTGCATATGTTGATGCAGGCCCATGGTGCCAACATTGGGACCCTGGCCACGCTTCACCTTCTGCCGACACAACTTGCATGTGGCCAGGTTAACATCCTCCGGATGCTTGATCAAAAACTGCCACACCACTGAATAGCTGATTTTCCCCCCAACAGTCTGCACTGATTGACTGCTACTGCTGCCGACTCCAGGAACCCCTGTTCCACTACATCCCGGGAAGGTAGGCTGCCACGAAGCAGGTGGTCTACTGCGGGCACGTTTGGCTCCATACTTCTGCCACCATGCTGACTGCCAACCATGCTACCACCTTGCTGACTCAGCTGCTGCCTCAAGGGCAACCTGCAACCCTCTTCTCCTGATGATGATGAAGACACTTCTGCACCTGACTCCCAAGTGTGATCAGCTTCATCATCATCGAGTTTTGTCTGCAAGTCACTGATGTCCTCCTCAGGTTCCTCAACAGTGTCTGCTTCAGGAGCCTGAATGCTCGCAACACCACCTCCCACGCCACTCTCCTCATCACTACTTGTCCGCCAAACGGAGGAAGCGGCGGATGTCTCCTCAACTTCTTGGCTGGGCAGTAGCTGCTGACTGTCCTCTTGTAGATCTTCCTCACTAAATAGTGGAGCTGAATCCACAGAATACAATACTTCTGTGGGGGAGGGAACAGCAGAGGACAGAGGCAATGGGAGGACAGGGACTGCTCCCAGGCCATGCCAACTGAGGTTGTGTCTGAGGAACCCACCGACTGTTGACTAGGGATTTCAGATGTCACTTGTGAGGAAGTGGATGACTGAGTTAATCAATCGATGACGGCAGATGGGTTGTTAGTCAAAACACGACCGCTAGCTCATACCGGGAGCTCAAGCTTCTCGGTGCAACTCCTGCTGCCACTAGCCCCAAGTCTGCTGCGACCTCTGCCTGATGAATTTAGGCCTCTGCCAATCCTCTGTGTACATCCTGGCACTTCTCTGTCTGACATACTTATACACCAGCTGAGTGCGTATACTGTATGTTACACTTGTGAGAGGACAATACGCTCCACTACTCTTAAAACTTTATTAGACTACAGAAACAAATGTGTAGCTTTGGCTGGCATTTTACAGTAAATAGACCCAAATTCATTTAACAGGAAAATATTTAAAGGACACCACGTAGGTGTACGTACAGTTTAAACTTATGAGAGGAGGACTATGCGCTTCTCTACAAACTGTATACGGCTACAGAAACAAGTGGGTAGCTTTGGCTGGCCTTTCACAGTAGCTAGGCCCAAATTAGTTTTTCAGGGAAAAAAACGTATACCATGTAGGTGTATTATTATCAACAAAATGTTATGTGTTGAAATAGGGAAATTGCCATAAAATATAGCTTTTATTGGCTATACATTAAAATTTCACCAATAATCGTGATTGTGCTCCAATTAACCAGCACCAAATCATAAACAGAAAAAAAAAATGCAGTCACCACATTATCATGTGGATTTACAAGAACACCATGGCCAATGGCCAAATTTAGCAACAATCTCCCAACGCGTTTCTACCACAATGTCATGGCGTCATTAGGGGAACAATATATCTAAAGTGGAGGGCAATGATAACTCTTTCCTTCTATCTATAATTATGTTTCACTGCACTACTAAAATAGATATTGGTACACCAGAAATAAATGAATAGAGGGGAAGCACCTGATACACAGTGCAGACCCCTATAATATTATGCAACAGAGTGACAGCGGTCCAGGCTGCGAGTTAATCCCTTATAGGTAACCTAAAATTCAAAAGCATGGAGAGGGGCACGGTCTAATGTCATCCATCATTTGTTGTTTCTGATGGTATAGGAGGATTTGTTCGCATATAGCGTCTGGTTTGCGCTCACAATCCCCACTAGTCATCCTGGATACCTAAAGAAAAAAAACATGGGACCCCCATAAATAAAGGGCAACATCCAGTACCTAGAAAGCAAAAAGTGCAACTTGCACCAGCATGTTTACTCATGCTTCACTTTCAGTTCCAGATTTCAGTGGTTGCGCTAACCCGCAGTGGCAGGGAGCCGTTTGTAACTGACGGCTTCTGAACACACACTGAAGTTCCGCCGGCGTCTGACATCATATCCTTTTTCCGGGGAGCCACACCATCGCACCCACCCTCTCTGACGTCTGCAGAGGGCAGTGCTCAGTATGACTAGTGGCGTCCCTAGTAACGGCAGCAGTAATAGAAAAACGCAATTCGCTTTGTATACAACGAGTGACTGTAAAAAAAACGCCAGTAGTCATACTGAGCACAGCCCTCTGCAGACGTCACAGAGGGTGGGTGCGATGACATGACTTTGGCAACAGGATATGAAGTCAGACGCCAGCGGATCTTCAGTGTGCTCTCAGAAGCCATCAGTTACAGATGGCTCCCTGCCACTGCAGGGTAGCGTAACCACTGAAATCTGGGAACTGGAAGTGAAGTGGCGGGAGTGTGAGTAAACATGCTGGTGCAAGTTGCACTTTTCTTGCTTTCTAGGTACCAGCTGTTGCCCTATATTTATGGGGTCCCATGTTTTTTTCTTTAGGTCTCCTGGATGACTAATAGGGATTGTGAGTGCAAACCAGACTCTATATGATATATATACACACACACACATATATATATATATATATATATATATTGTGGCAGTGTGGCAAGGAAAGGGTGTATTTCCTTGGCTCGCCCTGCAGAAGCTCTCACCTGCTTCTTAAGTAATGAGGCAGGAGGGGAGGGAGGTGTGTATATGAGATGGAGACTCAGTCTAATGTGGGCTCTTCCTAGGAGACAGCATGTGGGCTGTAGGGAAGAGACAGAGCCTGCTGAGGAGTACACAGCCCGAGCTATGAGGGGCTCAAAGAGAGTGACATGAATTGTGAGTAGAAGGTTGCAGGGGACATATGTTTAACCGGCTGAGGGAAGCTCAGCGGTTGTTAGTCAGGACAAGCTGATCTGTTTAGTCAGTGACCAGATGGTCTAGGATTTTGTTTTGTTCCTGCTTTTTTGTTTATTTCTTTCCCTGCAACCTGTCTAATAAAACTGGCAAGGTGCCAGATTTGCATTATAAGCGTTTGTTTGCTGGTTTATTGAGAAGAAATGCATCCTGTGGCGTGGTCCAGGACGATCCCAGAGCTAATCCCCAAGACGGATCGTCACAATATATATATATATGTATGAATACTTATAGATAATAATTATAGATAGAAGGGCAGAGTTATCATTGCCCTCCACTTTAGATTTACTGTTCCCCTGATGACACCATGACATTGTGGTAGAAACATGTTAGGAGATTGCTGCTAAATTTGGCCATAGACCACGGTGTTCTTGTAAATCCACATGATAATGTGGTGACTGCATTTTTGGTTTTTTTTTGTTTATGATTTGCTGCTGGTTAATTAGAACACAATCATGAGTATTGGTGAAATTTTAATGTATATCCAGGGGCCTCCGAATCCCTATGTTACCAGCAGTAAGACTTAGGACTCCATCAGTCCTCAAAAAGTGGTAGGCAGAGGCAACTGCTACTTCTCTGAAGTTTATTGAAATCCTCTTAGAGGAGTAGAAAATAAATCTACCTGTAGCAGAAGCTAAGCTTAAGGAACAAAGGGACATTGTACTGAAATTCAAGGACAATCCAGAATTTACTAACAAAGAGACACATAGAACACCATAGAATGTTTTCAATATCAGTTCAAGAAATGTAAACATATACAGTTTATCAGGGACTTACAGGAATTTATAGAGAATAGAGCATACAGTGTATTGTCCCGAAATTCCATTTATCGTGATACAGAAACAGATATATTATCGTCAGATACTGAACCTGATGAGAACAATAGGACAGGAACACGAGGGAGACTTGGATGAGGCAATTACCTTACTCGATGTGGAAGGGGTCCTACTACAGGTAGGGGTGATACAGGGAGGAGACAATATCCCAGAACACAATGGTCTGGTAAAAACTCCTCTAGTTTATCATCTGCTGCTCCTTTATTAGGAGGGGACCATCAGGAACTATGTGGCTTTTTCAAGGAGGACAACTGAATGCTGTCAGTTGTCAGGAAAAAAATTGTACACCACGTAAGTGTACCTACAGTTTACACTTATGAGAGCTGGACAACACGCTCTTAAAACTGTATAAGGCTACAGAAACAAGGGTGTAGCTTTGGCTGGCCTTTCACAGTAACTAAGCCCAAAAAAATTTTCAGGGAAAAAAAAACGTACACCACCTATGTACGCACCTGTTATACTTATGAGAGGACGATAAGCTCCGCTACACAACCTGTATTAGGCACTATAATTAGGTGACTAAGGCTTTTCGTGCTCACTCTAACTGGCACCTGTTAGCTTTACAGTTGTTGTACAACCAACTGCAGCAATACAGAATCGCTGTGTAGTAGAGACCAGTACAGTACTATTAGGCACTAATAGCAGGTGACAATGGCTTTTACTGTTCTTCCTGATTGGCCCCTTTATGCTTTAGAGTTGCTGTACACCCCACTGCAACAGTGGAGTCACTGTGTATTACACCTTAAAGTGTACTTTCTCTCTCTGTCAGTGCTTTTATGCAGTGATTTGGGCGAAAGAATTTACTGGCCCTCTGTTCAGTGTCTCTTAAAGTATCCAATCTGTCAATAAAGAGTACAAGAAATATTGGAAAGGTCGGCACTCAAGCCCGTTGTGGTGCACGTGGAAAGCTACAAACTTGGAAGGAAAAGAAATCCCGGCACTCACTGGAATCTTCTGCCAAACATAATATTTTTATTTACTCAATATGCAATACACAAAAGGAAGAGTTTCGGCCAAAGCCTTACTCCTACTGACATACATACATACATATGTCAGTCTGAGTAAGGCTTTGGCCGAAACGCATCCTTTTGTAAATTGCACCCATTGGGGGATATTTATCAAAGGATTTAGACTGGTTTTTCCTGTCTAAATTTGTTGCACAGAAAGTCGCAGTCTAAATATGTGCGACTTTTCTGCGACTTTTGCTCTAGAGGATTTTTAGAACATTATGCATGCTAGTCTATTTTAGACGGAAATGCATTGGAAAATGCATTGGTGCTGAATTTATCAAAAGCAACTTTTCAGCGACAAGTCGCATCGGCTGAAAGTACGCCGAAATGTCAGACCAATTCTGGAGCAGGTTTAAATACAGTCTAAAGCATAGATCACGAAGTCTGTGCACAGAATTTATCAAGAGCCTTGCGCCTTTTGATAAATTAGGCGCATAATAGACTAGCCTAACCCTCTGTAGTTTGGTCTATATTGATGTGGGACATAAACAGCTTTGATAAATATCCCCCATTACATTTGGCAGAAGATTCCAGTGAGTGCCAGGATTTTTTTTCCTTCCATGTCAATAAAGAGTAAACCTTTCATTACATCAATTACTTGTCAGAGTGTGGGCGGCTCACTCTGTACCCATTGTCTAAGCAAGTATTTAACTGTGGATAACAGCATCAAATGCATCCCCTTTACTGCCACCAGTGAACTGCCTTCCCCTTTCTGTGCAGAGAGTGGTATATAATGGAAGATCTTGGCCAAAGGGGAAAGTGGGACCTCTACCCCCCCCACACCATCTAAATGTAATTCTACACCGTCTTCCATAGGGAAGTCAAGCGTGGGCATTCCCACAAAGTGTGTAGGAGTGGGGCTTTGGCTAAAGCGTATTTAGGACAGTTCCTAAGATAGTGGGCAGGAGCATCCCTAAACGATAAATTAAACAAATAAGTGGCCTTGTGTAGTATGCGGAAATGCGTCTCTCTCCATATCATTCAGAATAGCCCACCTAACATGGTGTCATCCCACAAGCAATTTAGTTCCTGCATCAGTGATACCTAGTGCCTCCCCCCAAGATGCGAATAAGGATGACGCCTCTGTGCTCCTGGGTGTGGTTAAGCTTGCTGAGCCAATTAGAGTTCTTAAAGGACATGCTGGTGACCTACCCCTCTCCTGACACCTAAGAACAAGCTATGACTTTAGCAGTACGTTTGGATAGACGTTTCTCCTCTGTCTCTCCATTTTTGCCTTTCTCCTCTTCTGTTTCCAATCATCAACCGGTGTCTGATGAGGAACCCATGCAGCTTGGCTCCATATCTACTCCAGGAAAGCGTAAAAGGTTCCGGTATCTCAACGGCCTGTGTTTCCATTGTGGAGAAGATACACATTTCATCAGTACCTGTGCCAAGCGTCCGCGTCCAAGTGGTCATCGTGGCGGCCACTTGGACGCACAGGTATTTTCCGATTCCAAAAATGTAAACCTGCCTGGGGGGAGTTGATATGCCTGTTGTATCAACTAATGTATCTTCAGGGAGTTCTAAGAAGCCAGCTAAAATTGTTCATGTTGAACCTGTGTCTGAGGATTGTGATGAGGATAATATTGAGCTAGATGACACCAATGAATGGTGTGATATTGAGGATGAGGACACGATAGAGGAGATCAATGGTCCGTCTGTCTCTGGACCCTCTAATATTTGTAAGGGTCCGGTGGCCCTCATAAAAGGGGGGGGGGGGGGGGCTACTGTGATGACTGGTTCTTCCAGAACCCATAGGGTTAATGATTTCTAGCCCTGTTCTTTGTTTTGGTTGCTGGGATGACGCCTCTGTGCTCCTGGGTGTGGTTAAGCTTGCTGAGCCAATTAGAATTCTCCTGGTTGCAGCTCAGGCCCTTTTCAGTCATTCTCTGCTTGTGATAGTTCTTAGTAACTTACCTAGCTATCTCTATGCTCATTCTGTTTATTCTGGTTTTGTGACTTTTGGCTTGGCTTTTGACTTCCCTTTGATACTTTGTTACTGAACTTAGTGCTCTCCAGGTTTAGACTCGGCTCTCTGACTACATGTTTTTGTGTGTGCATGTTTTGGTTTGTTTTCTGTTTGTCGTGTACCTCCAGCCTTTTCCGGCCTTTTGTCAGTTTTGTAGTTTATTGTTTTGAACTGTCCCTCACTTATTTTGGAAGGGACTGCCACCGTACAGGTACATAAGTAGGCAGGGACAGGGAAGTGGGCGAGAATAGTGTGCACTCCTTCCCTGCCCAGATGTGACAGTAAAGAGGCTTGTTTAAGGTTCAAATAAATGGAAGACAAGGAGAGCCTACTATCATCAGGGCCTAAGAAAGCCCGAAACACTGCCTCCTTAGAGAGGCAATCACGGCTTCGGGGAAGTCTGGTAACATAGGATCTAAGCTGCATATATTGTAAGTAGTGGTCTGGAGGTAAGTCAAACGTGCACCATAGCATCTCCCAATCCATTGAATTCTCAGCACCCTTCGAATACACCTGATCCACATATTCCATCCCCTTAGCCTTCCAAGTGTCAAAAAAACAATTGCGCCAGACATGGGGAAAGGATGGAGAGTTCCAGTAAGGGTGAAAACTCGAGATAATATATGGTAAACCATAAAGCTTTCTAGTCGCCATCCTCGAAGCGATAGAGATAGAGATAGCAGAAGAGATTGCCATTTAGTCAGTTCCCACTCTATACGTTTAAAGAGCGGCACATAGTTGAGGCCATACAGGAAGGCTGAATGTGTTCCGACCTTGACACCTAAATAGGTAATAAATTTGGATGCCACCTCAACGCCCAATTCACTGGATGTTAGGGGAACCCATAAATATGAGCATATCATCTGCGAAGCAGGCGAGTTTTACCTCCTGCCATCCCACCTGAATGCCCCGGTATACAGAGGATCTCATCAAGTAGACAGCTGGTGGCTCCAGAGCCAAGTCAAATAAAATGGGTGAAAGAGGGCACCCTTGTTGGGACACCTTCTGTAAAACAACATTATCGGACAAAAAACCTGGCGTATAAATTCGAGCCCTGGGCTCAGCATATAATGCAGACAAAAAGGTCCTGAAGGACCCTGCCAGTCCAAATTTGTCGAGGACACCGTTCAGCCACGACCAGCTGACATTGTCAAAGGCCTTTTCTGCAGGCGGACAATCTGCACATTTAAAATTCCGGCGGGTGCTAGGACCGCTCTGAAATGCACCATCTCATAAAAATTACGATTTATGTTTTTTTCCCCTAAAGTGATGCACACAGTTAATTCAAATGTATCCAAGGCAGCTATTAAAGGGGTTATGCGCTGCCCTGACTTTTGGAGCTCCGCTCACAGCGTCCGGAAGTTCATTACTCCGAACGCTGTGTGCGGGCTTCTGTGTTCGCGGCCGCCGGGCGTGACGTCCGGCCCCTCATGACGTCTCGCCGGCCCCCTCGTGACTTCTCGCCCGCCCCCTCAACGAAAGTCTATGGGAAGGGGGCGCGACCGCGAACACGGAAGCCCGCACACAGCATTCAGAGTAATGAACTTACGGACGCTGCGAGCGGAGCTCCGAAAGTCAGGGCAGCGCAGAACCCCTTTAAATAATAGGATGGCTAAAAGACCAACCGAGTCTGGACAGTATCCCTTTCTGCTGGTAGCCTCCAAAGCCGCCAAGAAAGACCTAATGTTAGCAACATTCGAATGGCCTTTAACAATTCCGGTCTGATGTGGACCCAAAAGGGAGGGCAAAAGTAAAGCAAGGCGATCATCCATAATCTTTGCCATCAGTTTGAGGTCTTGGTTAAAGGGTTACTGCGGTGGAAAACTTTTTTTTTTTTTTTAAATCAACTGGTGCCAGAAAGCTAAACAGATTTGTAAATTACTTCTATTAAAAAAAATCGTAATCCTTCCAGTACTTATTAGCTGCTGAATACTACAGAGAAAATTATTTTCTTTTTGGAACACAGAGCACTCTGATGACATCACGAGCACAGTGATCTCTGCTGACATCTCTGTCCCTTTTAAGAACTGTCCAGAGTAGGAGAAAATCCCTATAGCAAAAATATGCTGCTCTGGACAGCTCCTAAAATGGACAGAGATGTCAGCAGAGAGCACTGTGCTCGTGATTCAGCAGAGAGCACTGTGTTCCAAAAAGAAGAGAATTTCCTCTGTAGTATTCAGCAGCTAATATGTACTGGAAGGATTAAGATTTTGTAATAGAAGTAATTTACAAATCTGTTTAACTTTCTGGCACCAGTTGATTAAAAAAAAGAGTTTTCCACCATAGTACCCCTTTAAGTCCCTTAACCCTTTAACGACGCAGGACGTATATTTACGTCCTGCGTCGGCTCCCGCGATAGGAAGTGGGATCGCGCCGCGGCTATACCCGCGGCTAATACCACACATCGCTAATCGCGGCGATGTGTGGTATTAACCCTTTAGAAGCGTCGGTCAAAGCTGACCGCCGCTTCTAAAGCGAAAGTGAAAGTGACCCGGCTGCTCAGTCGGGCTATTCGGGACCGCCACGGTGAAATCGCGGCGTCCCGAACAGCTGACCGGACACCGGGAGGGTCCTTACCTGCCTCCTCGGTGTCCGATCGGCGAATGACTGCTCCGTGCCTGAGATCCAGGCAGGAGCAGTCAAGCGCCGATAACACTGATCACAGGCGTGTTAATACACGCCTGTGATCTGTGTAAAAGATCAGTGTGTGCAGTGTTATAGGTCCCTATGGGACCTATAACACTGCAAAAAATAATGTAAAAAAAAGTGTTAATAAAGGTCATTTAACCCCTTCCCTAATAAAAGTTTGAATCACCCCCCTTTTCCCATAAAAAAAATAAAACAGTGTAAAAAAAATAATAAATAAACATATGTGGTATCGCCGTGTGCGTAAATGTCCGAACTATAAAAATATATAATTAATTAAACCGCACGGTCAATGGCGTACGCGCAAAAAATTCCAAAGTCCAAAAAAGCGTATTTTGGTCACTTTTTATACCATTAAAAAATTAATAAAAAGTGATCAAAAAGTCCGATCAAAACAAAAATCATACCAATAAAAACTTCAGATCACGGCGCAAAAAATGAGTCCTCATACCGCCCTGTACGTGGAAAAATAAAAAAGTTATAGGGGTCAGAAGATGACATTTTTAAACGTATACATTTTCCTGCATGTAGTTATGATTTTTTCCAGAAGTGCAACAAAATCAAACCTATATAAGTAGGGTATCATTTTAACCGTATAGACCTACAGAATAATGATAAGGCGTAATTTTTACCGAAATATGTACTGCGTAGAAACGGAAGCCCTCAAAAGTTACAAAATTGAGGTTTTTCTTCGATTTTGTCGCACAATGATTTTATTTTCCGTTTCGCCGTGAATTTTTGGGTAAAATGTCACTGCAAAGTAGAATTGGCGACGCAAAAAATAAGCCATAACATGGATTTTTAGATGGAAAATTGAAAGGGTTATGATTTTTAAAAGGTAAGGAGGAAAAAACGAAAGTGCAAAAACGGAAAAACCCTGAGTCCTTAAGGGGTTAAAGGGGTATTCCAGGAATTTTTTTTTTTTTTTTAATATCAACTGGCTCCAGAAAGTTAAACAGATTTGTAAATTACTTGTATTAAAAAATCTGAATCCTTTCAATAATTGTCAGCTGCTGAAGTTGAGTTGTTGTTTTCTGTCTGGCAACAGTGCTCTCTGATGACATCTCTGCTTATCTCGGGAACTGCACAGAGTAGAAGAGGTTTGCTATGGGGATTTGCTTCTAAACTGGGCGGTTCCCAAGACAGGAGTCATCAGAGAGCACTTAGACAGAAAAGAACAACTCAACTTCATCAGCTCATAAGTACTGAAAGGATTAAGATTTTTTTATAGAAGTAATTTACAAATCTGTTTAACTTTCTGGAGCCAGTTGATATATATATATATAAAAAAAAAGTTTTTTTGCTGGAATACCCCTTTATCATTCCAGGTGACTAATTTCATATTGGGAGCAACTGAGCATTGGACATGTGGGCAGGGTCTACTGCAGAGAATTGGGTGAGACCGACACAGATGGTTAGAGAAAAGAAAGAGAAAGCAAAAGAAAGAGAGAAAGAAGGAGGGAGAAGAGACACACATGAGAATTCCAACAAGAAATAAACACTAAAAGAGTGCCTATCAACAGGCACCGTGCAACTTTAGTAAAACACTCCATCGTCCTGACAAACACAGTGCTAAAACCTTTCCTGGACTTTACTTCTTCCGCGTACTGCAGGGGACAAACTAAACACCCCCCTCCTCCTATTTATAACCACCCGCTGCCCCCCACCCCACTATAACCAAAAACAGCATAATCTCCGGAGTTAGCTCACCACTAATCCCAAGAGGGGCCACTACAGAATAAGAGTGAGTGAACATGTATAGTGGGCTACCAAATAAGATATCAACACCCATCATAAAGAATAGAAATATGGTATAACAGGCGGGCTCTTACAATATGATAAATAGATAAATCACTAATGCAAAACTGTCAGTATTCAACAACATGGGACCGACGTTCCCCTCACCTCCCAGCACATACAGTCCTGAGAGAGAAATAAGAAACTTGAGTCTGCTCAGTTCAAGGCCAGAACAGTTCAAGTCGGGGGTTTAGGTATAGAGTTGCCTTTCTCCATACTACATCTCTTCTGATTAACCCCTTCATGACCCAGGGTTTTTCCGTTTTTGCACTTTAGTTTTTTCCTCCTCACCTTTAAAAAACCATAACTCTTTCAATTTAGCACCTAAAAATCCATATGATGGCTTATTTTTTGTGCCACCAATTCTACTTTGTAATGACGTCAGTAATTTTACCCAAAAATCTACAGAGAAACGGAAAAAAATTCATTGTGCAACAAAATTGAAGAAAAAACACAATTTTGTAACTTTTAGGGGCTTCTGTTTCTACGCAGTGCATTTTTCGGTAAAAATGACACTTTTTATTTATTCTGTAGGTCCTTTAGGTTAAAATGATACCCTACTTATATAGGTTTGTTTTTATTGTACTTCTGGAAAAAATCATAACTACATGCAGGAAAATTTATACGTTTAAAATTGTCATGTTCTGACCCCTATAACTTTTTTATTTTTTAGCGTATGGGGTGGTATGAGAGCTAATTTTTTACGTCTTGATCTGAAGTTTTTAGTAGTACCATTTTTGTAATGATCAGACTTTTTGATCGCTTTTAATTAATTTTTTCATGATATAAAAAGGGACCAAAAATACGCTTTTTTGGACTTTGGAATTTTTTCGCACATACGCCATTGACCGTACAGTTTAATTAATTATATATTTTTATAATTCAGACATTTCCGCATGCGAAGATACCACATATGTTTATTTTTATTAACACAGTTTTTTTTTTTTAAATGGGAAAAGGGTGGTGATTCAAACTTTTATTAGGGAAGGGGTTAAATGATCTTTATTCACTTTTTTTCTCCACTTTTTTTTGGCAAAGTTATAGCTCCCATAGGGGGCTATAACACTGCACACACTGATCTTTTACATTGATCACTGGTTTCTCACAGGAAACCAGTGATCAATGATTCTGCCGCTTGACTGCTCATGCCTGGATCTCAGGCACTGAGCAGTCATTCGGCGATCGGACAACAAGCCGGCTGTCAAGAAAGCTTTTCTCGATGCCACGATTTCGCGGCGGCGATCCCGAACAGTTCCCTCAGCTTACCGGCATTAGTTTACTTTCACTTTGGACGCGGCATTCAACTTTTAACGCCGCGTCTAAAGGGTTAATAGAGCGCGGCACCGTGATCACTGCCGCGCTCTATTAGCCACGGGTCCCGGCCGTTGCTAGGTGTCGGGCCTGACCCGCTAGGACGCGGGTCCACACCGTGGCCCCACGTTATAGAATGGGAGCCGACCCATGACGTACATGTATGTCATGGGTCGGGAAGGGGTTAAGTTGTGAGCCACCATCCTGCAGTTGTAGAGATGCCATTTGGGCCTTAGCCCCCTCTGGTGAAGAGAAAGTCTCTGAGTTACCATTAGGGAAGAAGATCTTGAGCATAGCCGGATATTGAAGAACAAAATGATTCTGTTGCTGTACCAGGGATGAGCAGATTGCAGAAAAGGCCTTGTGCTGTTTTACCACCTCTATAGAGTAGTCACCAAAAAGAAGTACTTTCAGACCCCTGAGCATCAGTGCGGATTTGGCTTTTTTGAAGGTGCGTTAGATCAGCTCCTTGTTGGCATAGTTCAGGTACTTGACTATAACTTGGCGGGGTTTAGGTTCATCACCAGGCGACTGGGCGAACAAGTGCAAGCGAGGACCAATTCTATGGGCTCTTTCAACCACACAAGGTCCAGGCAGTCCTAGAGCTTCTGGTAGTTCCCTGGCACAGAGTTGAGATAGCTTAGTAGGCATAATGGACTCAGGCAGTCCCACGATGCGCAAATTGCTCCTCCTGGAGCAATTTTCTAAATCTTCCACTTTCTCTTTAAGGGTCAGATTAGAACTAGTTAACAAACTTAATGCATTGGGTGTCGCAAACTTAATGCATTGGGTGTCACTGTTGTGGCACTGTCTCAGATGCTCAATGAAACAGGTAGCTCCAATCCCCGTTCTCACTGATCTGACATGTTACCATATTCTTTCGAATAGTCTACATTTGGTTTTCCCAATGTAAAAAAATCTACACTGGCAAACCAAACAGTAGACAACATATGTGGACTTGCGGGAAATTAATTATCTTACTGAAATGTGATGAGAACCCAATTTAAACAGTTTTTCTGACATATCAAGATTACAGAAAGAACAGCTCCTACATTTCATGTTTCCTATAGGTGCAGAATCGCTTAACCAATTCTTGTTCTGGTTTCACTTTTACTTTCAAGATTCTTCAATAGGGCAGAAATGGTCTTATTATGCTTGTATGTGATGACTGGTTGTCTAATGGCTACATCTCTGATATCAGTATCCTATTCTAACATGTACCAATTTTTTCTGATTACCCGATTGATGACTCTATTCATTGGTGTATTTTTAAATGAAAAGATAAATATTTTATCATCCTCACTTCTTTTTCGGCGTTTCTTGTACAGAAGCTCTCTACGATTAACCTTCTCACTTTTTCTATAGGCCTCTTCTATCACATTGTCTGGGTAGCCTGTCTCATGCAGCCTGTTCTTGAGATCCAAGGCTTGATTATGATAGGTAGTAATATCAATATTAATGCGCTTGAGTCTCAAGAACTGGCTGTATGGAACACTCTTCTTTATATGTTGGGGATGGTAGCTTTCGAAATGCAATAGAGCATATCGGTAGGTATTTTTTCTGAAGGCAGTTGTACATAAACCCTGACTGGTTGCCGTAATTGACACATCCAGAAAGTCAAGGGTTTTCCCTCCAAAGATGTGGGTGAAGGTCATGTTGACTGTGTTCTGCATGTTTAAATACTCAACAAACTGTCTGCACTTCTCCTCAAACCCTACCCAGATGACGAACACGTCATCTATGAATCTAAGGAATAATTTGATGTTTTCAACAAATACAACAATGAATGTAGTCATTAATCAGGTCATCAGAAAATAATTGGTACATGTTAGAATAGGATACTGATATCAGAGATGATGCCCATAGACAACCAGTCATCACATACAGGCATAATAAGAGCATTGCTGCCCTATTGAAGAATCTTGAAAGTAAAAGTCAAACCAGAATAAGAATTGGTTAAGCGCCTCTGCACCTATAGGCAACATGAAATGTAGGAGCTGTTCTTTCTGTAATCTTAATATGTTAGAAAAACTGTTTAAATTGGGTGCTCAAGACATTTCAGTAAGAAAATTAATTACCTGCAAGTCCACATATGTTGTCTACTGTTTGTTTTGCCCGTGCAGATTTTTTTTACATTGGGAAAACCAAATGTAGACTATTCAAAAGAATACGGGAACATGTCAGATCAGTGAGAATGGGGATTGGAGCTACCTGTTTCATTGAGCATCTGAGACAGTGTCACAACAGTGACACCCAATGCATTAACCTCTTAAGGAATCAGGGCGTACCTGTATGCCCTGAGCCCGGTCCTGGTGTTTAAAACGGGGTCACGCCGTGACCCTGCATCACACTGGGTCGGTCCAAGCCGGGACCCTGGGCTAATAGCGCACAGCACCAATCGTTGTGATCAATCAATCAAAGTTGACCGCCGCGTCTGAAACTGAAAGTAAACGCTTCCCGGCAGCTCAGTCGGGCTGATCGGGACATTGCGATAAAATCGCGATGTTCCGATCAGCTGGGACGCAGGCGGAGGTCTCTTTACCTCTCTCCGCGGCGTCCGATTGGGGTTTGATTGCTCCAAGCCTGAGCTACAGACTTGAGCAATCGAGCCCCTATCTCACTGATCCATGCAAAGCTATGGCTTTGCAGGGATCAGGGTAAAAGATCAGTGTGTGCAGTGTTATAGGTCCCTATGGGAGCTATAACACTGCAAAAAAAAGTGAAAAAAAAAGTTAACAAAGGTCATTTAATCCCTTCCCTAATAAAAGTTTTAATCACCACCCTTTTTCCATAAAAAAAACCCAGTGTAAATAAAAATGAAAATAAACATATGTGGTATCGCCACATGCGTAAATGTCAGAACTATAAAAATATATCATTAATTAAGCCACAAGGTCAATGGCGTACAAATTCCAACAAAGTCCAACATAGCGTATTTTTGGTCACTTTTTATATCATAAAAAAATGAATAAAAAGCGATCAAAAAGTCAGATCAATGCAAAAATGGTACCGATAAAAACTTCAGAACACAGTGCAAAGAATGCGCCTTCATACCGGCCCGTACGCGGAAAAAAAAAAAAATTATAGGGGTCAGAAGATGAAAATTTTAAACATATACATTTTCCTGCATGTAGTTATGATTTTTTTCAGAAGTACGACAAAATCAAACCTATATAAGTAGGGTATCATTTTAACCGTATGGACCTACAAAATAAAGATAAGGTATCATTTTTACTGAAAATTGCACTGTGTAGAAATGGAAGCCCCCAAAAGTTAAAAAATGAAATTTTTTCTTCAATTTTTTCGCACAATGAATTTTTTTTTCGTTTCGCCGTGGATTTTTTGGTAAAATGACCCTCATATATCAAAAAATGACCAAAAAATAAGCCATCATATGGAATTTTATGTGCAAAATTGAAAGCGTTATGATTTTTAGAAGGTGATGAGGAAAAAATGAAAATGCAAAAACGGAAAAACGGTCCTTAAGGGGTTAAGTTTGCAAGTATAGAAAGGGACTATCCACTAAGAGAAGGAGGAGATAGACACCTATGCTTACTGCCGAGGGAGGCGTGGTGGAGTATGCATTTGGAAGCTACCGGGCCAATCGGACTAAATGTGCAAAATGAGCTAAATGCTTTTTTCAGCAATTCAGGAAGTCACGAATGGGCCTGATGATGCGCTGCTGTGCGTGAAACAGCCGCTGCCGCCCGCTTGGTGAGACGCTCCTGCCTGTTTGTCCGCTCTGCTCCTCAGAATGTACGATTTTAATTGTTTGGATATATGAAATAAAGCTACATTCTATTAATCTGGAGGGTGAGTGGACCGATCTACTTATCTTTCTATTATTTTTACATGGACTGTACCTATTGAGTATGACCACTAGGAATCATCTGTAGCTGCTGACTTATCGCGCTTATAGCTGTTTGAGGTTGGACTGTGCCCGGCTATTTCTATCTGCTATAGTGATATAAGTGCAGTGGGTATGGAGGCAGGGATTCTAGGTTTGCCAGTTCCTGCCTCCATTGCACAAAGACAGCATTTTCCAGATTACCAGTACTGGCTGTCAGTTTCACAGTTAGGACCTTGACAATTTATGTTTTTACACTTTTGTTTTTTTCCTCCTCACCCTTTATAGGCATAACTTTTTTTTTTATCCATACACCCATATGAAGGTCTGATTTTTGATGTGAGGGGCCTGTCATATGGGGACAATATTAGGTGGTCTGCTATATAAGGGGCAATGTGAGGGTCCTGAAATATGGGGGCAATGTAAGGGGCCTACTGTATGAAGGTAATGTCAGGGCTTGCCTTATGGGCACAATATGAAGGTCTGCTATGGGGGCAATGTGAGGTGCCTGCTTTATGGGGACCATGTGAGGCAACCTGATTTATGGGGGCACAAAGTGGGCATTAATGGCCATCTGGGGCCGAAATGCTGGGACCCCCTGCGATCTCCTGCATGGGGCCACGGCTCTGCAGCGGCTTTCCCTTGCAGGAGGCATGCTGGCCGCAGCATGATGTTGTGGCTGACATGCCTCCTCCATGTAGTTCTATGGGACAGGCGGGGAGGCAGCGTTCGTGTCTCCCAGCCTGTCCCATAGAACGGAATGGGGAGGGGGCGTGGAGGGGGCATACCGTTAACCTCTCTAAGTAGACGCTACGCGAATTAGCATCTCTCACTGAGCGCTAATGCGGGGGCCCCGTTCAAGAGATCGGACCCCCGGCGATCAAACACTTATCCCCTATCCTATGGATAGGGGATAAGTGTTAGAACACTACAGTTGTCCTTTAATTCTGTTTGGAGCACCAAACATTGATAGTAGCACTTTTTTCCCCTTTAATAGTTGTTATAAAATAAAACCTTAAACTCATATATATTCATTAACTATATTATTTTTTTTAAAGTGTAAAGAACTAATTGGATTTGGCTGATGTTGCTTATTCTAGGTCTTATTTACTGCTGTTTCACTAATGGGTATAAGCCTTTACGGATTGACCCAGGACATGCTGGCCACTGATTTCCGAAGGTTTACATTGGCCTTTACAAGCAACATACCAAAACACAGACATGCACATGTGCATAATAAAGCACATGATGACTTTTCAGGCAAAAGGGATTTGTGCAACAAAATGATAAACATAATAATATGTACACTCCGTGGTTTTTAGATAACTTCCAATGCGCAATGTGCATTTTAGTAAAACAGTACAGCAGGGCTTCCAGCATAGAAAGCACAATAATGATTTCCTACAACACCTACTCTCTATATTTCCTGCCTCTAATGAGAATTTCTGCTGCTTGGGAATGTCAGGGAACAGAAAATGTTCTTGTTTCATGCCTTTTGTGTGATCAATAACGCTATTATTCAGTATTTCAGTGTACTATCCTATTGCGTATAGTCACCTGTGCAGTGTTGAACTACCACCCACACACAAAGAATATAGCTAAATTACCTTTATCATTCTCCCAACCACACACATGTACCCCGCCACCTATTTGTATAAAGACTTACTCTTCAAACAAAGAAATCTCTCAAAGTTAAAAGGGAGAATTGCTAAACCGAAGCAACAACTGACACATAAAATTATGTATATAACATATCCTTTATCATTAATAGTCTAACAAATAATGATTAGAAGCTATGAGAGATCAAATGCTCTTTTCGCCTCTTCAAGTCAATGACAGGTGTTGCTAGGTAACTCTGGTTCATTTCCCGTCATACCGGAGCACAAAAGCTTCCTTGCTCAGTCTATTCCCTCACACTGTATATAAATATCAATGCTGGCTCTAGCTATAATTCACAAAGCCATACAGAGACACCCGAGGCAGAAGAGTTATAGAAAAAGTATTTCCTCCAATGATAGTCATATTCAAGTTACAGTATTTGGGTTCATTTTACTTTTTCATATCCTTAGGTCATGTCAGATTGACATTTATTGTGTGTACTGACTGTGCCGCAATGATAATAATAATAATTATTATTCTGGTATATTAGAGCTGTCGTGTCAAGGTATCCAGTAAAAATACACAGGTCTATGATTTTAATTCTGTATTACTTGTTATAAACTGATATATTTCAACATGGAAAAATATTGAGAGATGTCCCCTATTGGGAAACAAGGCTCAAAAATCTTTCTAAATGACCGAATACTGTTCTGTACTCACTCCAGACAGTGGCGGATCCAGGGGGGGGGGGGCAATGGGGCAATGCCCCCCCTCCCCCCGAGATTGCAGCACCCGCCCCACCACCTTGCATGGTGGAGCCGAAGCTGTAAGCTCCAGCTCCACCATTCACTAACCTTTCACACACGCTGTGATTACACAGTGTGTGAGCTGCGGGGACGCGATCATCGTCGCGCTGGCGCCCGGAGATGTCACATCATCACGCTGGCGCCCGGAGATCCTGTCCCCGCAGCCCGCATACTGTAAGTACTGAAGAGTATGCTCAGGGCCCAGGGGATTTGGGGAACTGTATCGTACAGGAGGAGGGGGAGGGGGATTTAAAAACTTGGGAAAAGGGAATATTTAATGTGAGGGGCTGCAGGGCAAAGCACAGGGGGCATTATATGGGAAGAGCACATGGCAGGGGGCCCCCCTGTGCTGTGCCCCTCACATATAATGCCCCCTGTGCTGTGTCCCACACATATAAATTATGTGTGTGGGGCACAGCACAGGGGGCATTATATGTGAGGGGCACAGCACAGGGGGCATTATATGTGAGGGGCACAGCACAGGAGGCATTATATGTGTGGAGCACAGCACAGGGGGCATTATATGAAAAAAGGCCTCCTGTGCTGTGCCCCTCACATATAATGCCCCCTGTGCTGTGTCCCACACATATAAATTATATGTGTGGGGCACAGCACAGGGGGCATTATATGTGAGGGGCACAGCACAGGGGGCATTATATGAAATAATGCCTCCTGTGCCGTGCCCCTCACATATAATGCCCCCTGTGCTGTGCCCCTCACATATAATGCCCCCTGTGCTGTGCCCCTCATATATAATGCCCCCTGTGCTGTGCCCCACACATATAAATTATATGTGTGGGGCACAGCACAGGGGGCATTATATGTGAGGAGCACAGCACAGGGGCCATTATATGTGAGGGGCACAGCACAGTAGGCATTATTTCATATAATGCCCTCTGTGCTGTGCTCCACACATATAATGCCACCTGTGCTGTGCCCCACACATATAATGCCCCGTGTTTTGCCCCACACATATAATGCCCCCTGTGCTGTGCCCCTCACATATAATGCCCCCTGTGCGGTGCCCATCACATATAATGCCCCATAATGTACCCCTCATATCTAATGTATCTATTGTCATGTATAAAAAGAGGCATGGACTCGAGGGGCAGGGACATAATACTCCCCCTTTATAAAGCATTGGTACGGCCTCACCTGGAATATGCTGTTCAGTTTTGGTCGCCTGTTCATAAAAGGGACACTGCGGAGTTGGAAAGGGTGCAGAGACGCGCGACTAAACTAATATGGGGCATGGAACATCTTAGCTATGAGGAGCGATTAAAGGAGTTACAATTGTTTAGTCTTGAGAAGAGACGTTTAAGGGGGGATATGATAAACGTATATAAGTATATAAATGGCCCATACAAAAAATATGGAGAAAAACTGTTCCAGGTTAAACCCCCCCAAAGGACGAGGGGGCACTCCCTCCGTCTGGAGAAGAAAAGGTTTAGTCTAAAGGGGCGGCACGCCTTCTTTACCGTGAGGACTGTGAATTTATGGAACGGTCTACCTCAGGAACTGGTCACAGCAGGAACAATTAACAGCTTTAAAGCAGGGTTAGATACATTCCTGGAACAAAATAACATTAATGCTTATGCAGAATTATAAAACTACATCCCTTTCCCTTATCCCCTTACATCCTTCCCTTCAATCCCCTGGTTGGACTTGATGGACGTATGTCTTTTTTCAACCATACTAACTATGTAACTATGTATATGTAATGCCCCCATCATGCGCCCTTCACATATAATGCCCCGTCATGCTTCCCTCACATATAATGCCCCCTGTGCTGTGCCCCTCACAAATAATGCTCCTGTCATGTGCCCCAAACATAAAATGCCCCCTGTGCTGTGCCCCTCATATATAATGCCCCCTGAGGGGACAGGATGGGGGCATTATATGTGAGGGGCACAGCACAGGGGGCATTATATGTGAGGGGTGCATGATGGGGGCATTATATGTGAGGGGCAAAAAACGGGGGCATTATATGTGAAGGGCATAGCACAGGGCATTATATGTGAGGAGCGCATGATGGGGGCATTATATATGAGGGGCAAAGAACGGGGGCATTATATATGAGGGGCAAAGAACGGGGGCATTATATTTGAAGGGCACAGCACGGGGCATTATATGTGAGGGGCGCATGATGGGGGCATTATATGTAAGGGGCAAAGAACGGGGTCATTATATGTGAAGGGCACAGCACAGGGGGCAATATATGTTAGGGGCACAGGACAGAGGGCATTATTATTATGTGGGGGGAATCGGATGGATCATAATTATTATATGTGGGGGCACAAGATGGGGCATTATTACTATATGTGAAGGCACAGAGTGTTTTGTACTTCAGAAGTATAGTGTATATTATGAGGAATTTCTGGGGTGGTACGTTTTTTATGGGCCACAAAACATTTGGGTATTTTATTCAGAGGGTGCACTGCACAGCAAGTTATATTCAGAGAGTGCAGTGTGTGGTAGTATTAAATTTAGACAACACAGTGTGTGGTAGTATTATATTCAGAGAGTGCAGTATGTGATAGTATTATATACAGAGGGTACGGTGTGTGGCGGTATTATATTCAGAGGGTACAGTGTGTTGTATATTCAGGAGGTACAGTGTGTCAGAATTATATTCAGAGGGTGTGTGGCGGTATTGTATTAGAAGAATACAGTGTTTGGCAGTATTATAATAATTATTGTTTTCATATAGAGGATCAGAATTCGCTGACATAGAAACCATCTGGGTGTCAAGTTCTGCTGAGAGAAAGTTTAGCTGGAACAAGTCCTGGCGGTATGTACATCTGAATTAGATAAGGAAAGACTATAGAGAAGAGGTCACCTGTAGTCACTGATATCATTCTGTATTCTCCTTACTGTGTCCTATCAGAGCTGGAGTCACTTGTAAGTTTTGCAGTAATGATGGGTGAAACAACAACTCCCAGCATCCCCTTACCACTGCTTAGGTCATACTGGGAGCTGTAGTTTTAAAGGTAAAAACCTCTTTAGCGCTTTCCCATTCTGTGGCAATTGGTATATTTGATTATTATTCTGACATGTGAACATGGCTAAAAAGTCATAAACAAGGTTAGGACTGTATGATACATTTAATAATATTGTAAGTTCCGTGAGCAACATCTTATTTTCTGTCCGCCAACACAAAATACTCTAATAGTGCCCCTCCCGAGACTCCACTCTGGATCCGCCCCTGACTCCAGAGTGTAAGTACCTATGAAACACAATAAAAAGCAATATTACAGTAGAATCTCCCAGTGCCATTTAATAAACCTTTATCACCCCGTGTACCATTTCAACCCCCGTGACATTTTATTCCCCCTCTTGATCCTTCCAATGCCACTTAATCAGAGGTGGCTCAAGACTTTTTGAGGCCTTAGGCGAAAATAAATCTGAGGCCCCCCAAGCGCGATAAAAAGAAGAAAATAAAAACTACACACCTCACAGAATTAAATAAGGGGTACAGTGAGCATCTGACATTTGACAGATCTTTGGAACAGTGGGCTGTGCAAATGAAAAATTAAATTTTTCATATTCATGGACCACTGTTCCAAAAATCTATCAGACACTTGTGGGGTGTAAATGCTTGCTGCACGCCTTATTAAATTCTGTGAGGGGTGTAGTTCCAAAATGGGGTCACATGTGGGGGGGGGGGGGGGGGGGGTTCCACTGTTCTGGCATCATGGGGGCTTTGTAAAACCACATGGCCTTCAATTCCATCCAAATTCCTTCTCCAAAAGCCAAATGGCGCTCCTTCTCTTCTGAACACTGTAGTTCGCCCGCAGAGCAATTTACATCCACATATGGGGTATTTCCATACTCAGAAGAAATGGGGTTACAAATTTTGGGGGGCTTTTTCCTATTACCCCTTGTGAAAATGAAAAATTTGGGATAACACCAGCATTTTTGTGAAAAAATTAAAAAAATTTATTTTCAATGAAAATTCTTCAAACACCTGTGGGGTGTTAAGGCTCATTATACTCCTTGTTACTTTCCTTAAGGGGTGTAGTTTTCAAATTGGGGTCACATGTGGGAGTTTTTTTTGCGTTTATGTCAGAACAGCTGTAACTGTCAGCCACCCCTGTGCAAATCAGCTCAAATGTACATGGCGCACTCACTCCTGAGCCTTGTTGTGCGCCCGCAGAGCATTTAACGCCCACATATGGGGTATTTCTGTACTCAGGAGAAATTGCGTTACAAATTTTGGGGGTCTTTTTTCCCTTTTACCTTTTGTGAAAATAAAAAGTATGGGGCAACACCAGCAAGTTACTGTAAAAAATAGATTTTTGTTTTACAATAACATGCTGGAGTAGACCCCAACTTTACCTTTTCATAAAGGGTAAAAGGAGAAAAAGCCCCCCAAAATTTGTTAGGCAATTTCTCCCGATTACGGAAATACCCCATATGTGGTCCTAAACTGTTGCCTTGAAATACGACAGGGCTCCGAAGTAAGAGAGCACCATGTGTATTTTAGGCCTAAATTAGGGATTTGCATAGGGGTGGACATAGGGGTATTCTACGCCAGTGATTCCCAAACAGGGTGCCTCCAGCTGTTGCAAAACTCCCAGCATGCCAGGACAGTCAATGGCTGTCCGGCAATACTGGGAGTTGTTGTTTTGCAACAGCTGGAGGCTCCGTTTTGGAAACAGTGCCGTACCTGATGTTTTTCATTTTTATTGGGGGGGGGGGGGGGGGGGAGACTGTGTAGGGGTATGTGTATATGTAGTGTTTTACTTTTTATTTTGTGTAGTGTAGTGTTTTTAGGGTACATTCACACGGGCAGATTCACAGCGAGTTGCAGCATGAGACTCGCTGTAAACCCGTCCATGTACAAACCGTACAAACCTGTTGCAAAACTACAACTCCCAGAATGCCCTTTGGCTGTCCGTGCATGCTGGGAGTTGTAGTTTTGCAACATCTGGAGGGCCGCAGTTTGGGGACCGCTGTGCAGTGGTCATCAATCTGTGCTATTCCAGATGTCGCAAAACTACAACTCCCAGCATGCCCAGACAGTCCAGGCATGCTGGGAGTTGTAGTGTTGTAACATCTGGCCCTTCAGATGTTGCCGAATTACAACTCCCAGCATGCCTGGGCAGTCTGGGCATGCTTGGAGTTGAAGTTTTGCAACATCTGGAGGGCTACAGTTTGGACACCACTACTTAGCGATCTCTCAACTGTTTTCCAGTTTTTGCAAAACTACAACTCCCAGCATGCCCTTAGGCTGTCTGGGCATGCAGGGAGTTGTAGTTTTGTAACAACTGGAGGCACACTGGTTGGGAAACATTGTTTCCTAATTCAGTGTTTCCCAACCCGTGTGCCTCCGGCTATTGCAAAACTTCAACTCCAAGCATGCCCAGACTGCCCAGGTATGCTGGGAGTTGTAGTTCGGCAACATCTGAAGGGCCAGATGTTACAGAACTACAACTCTCAGCCTGCCTGGACTGTTTGGGCATGCTTAGAGTTGTAGTTTTGCAACATCTGGAAGAGGACAGATTGGAGATCACTGCACAGTGGTCTCCAAACTGAGGCCCTCCAGATGTTGCAAAACTACAACTCCCTGCATGCCCAGACAGCCAAAGGCTGTCTGGGCATGCTGGGACTTGTAGTTTTGAAACTCCTAGAAGCAGCAGTGAATATCACTTTACGGCGATGTTCACTGCTGCTTCCACTTGCCTGCTGCCGCTGTCTTCTAGACTTGCCTGCCGCCGCCTCCGTATGTGCCTGCCACCGGTCCTTACTGCCGCATCGTCCCCGTCGGTCCCTCCACAGGTATGTGCCGCGGCCCCCCGCAGCTCCCAGGATCCTCTTTCCCCCTCTCTGCCCGACTTCTAGGGGGGGCAGAGCAGGGGAATCTGAACTTTAACCCCCCCAGTCAGCGATCACTGTGATTGGTCCAAAGGGACCAATCACAGTGATCACTGACCAGGACCATCCACAGATGGTCCTGGGGGGGCTTGCAGAAGTTGTCCCCCACTGGTAACAGCGGGACTTCTGCCAGTTAACCCGTGCGATGCCGCGCATCACCGGGTTAACTGCATGACACATATAAATGTCATGATGCGCGAACTACCTGTACATCATGACATTTATATATGTAATTCTGCGGGAGTGGGCTAATTACACAATTTAGGCATCCGCGAGGCCCCTTTTAGCGCGAGGCCTTAGGCGGACACCTAAATCGCCTAATTAGAGAGCCGCCTCTGCACTTAATTAATTCCCCCTTGAGCCCCCTGTGCCAAATTATTCCCCCCTTATTACCCTCTGTGCAAATTCATCACCCCCTCTTTACCACCCCCTGTTCCATTTCATCCCCCCCATTATCTCCTGTGTCAATGTATCCCCCCAGTGCCATTTCATTCCCTCTTTATCCCCTGGGCCACTTTATTCCTCCTGTGCCCTGTGCCGAATCATCCCCCCCTCACCCCTTGTGCCATATCACTTTTCCCCTTCCCTCAATCCCCTGTTGTTCTTCTTACCTGGCCAGCAGGCTAAGGTGCAGGGGCTCTCAGTAGGTTTGACATTATCCTGACGTACTCCAGTGCTGCAATCACTGAGAGGCTATGAGCCGTCAATGAAGAGTGGCTCTTCTGACATCACTCGTCAGTGCCTGCAGCCGCCACTGCTACTTTCGTGCAGCACAGAAGATGTCAGGACAATGCCAAACCCGCTGTAAGCCACTGCACCTGAGCCTGCTGGCCAGGTAAGAAGAACAGCAGGGGGAAGAGGGAGGAGGGAAGGGGAAAAGTGATGTCGCACAAGAGGTAAGGGGGGATTATTTAGCACAGGGCACAGGGGGAATAAAGTGGCACAGGGGGATAAAGGGTGAATAAAATGGCACAAGTGGGATAAAGGGGGGAAATAAATTACACAGGGGAATAATTTGACACAGGGGGTGAAAAAGAGGGGGTGATGAATTTCCACAGAGGGTAATAAAGGGTGAATGAAATGGCTAAGGGGGAATAAAGTGGCATGAGGGATCAGGGGGGGGGGAAATTATGTGGCCAGCGGACGTACAGAGACAGGAAACCACTGTTTAAACAACAGTCTTCTGCTTCAGTGCTGGGGCTGCTGCAGGGGGGAGCAGTGGGGACCAGGGCCATCTGGGAGTGCAGGCCCCTTATTGGGATATTGCCTGTACCCCCCTGATGGTGGCCATGAGTACAAGTTAGGGCTGGCACATAAGCCTGGTTGTCCCCTATTGAAAGTGTTTTGTCCCCTATTGGTGTGTTTTGTCCCCCATTGGGAGTGTTTTGTCCCCTTTAGGGTCCGTGTCCACGATTGGGAGTGTCCCCTATTTGGAGGGTGCAAATACATTAAGTCTAATCAGACTCTGCCGGGGAATAAAAAACTGTCCACTAATGGGAGCTGCCCCCTATTGGGAGGTGTCCGCTAAGGGAGATTTTACTCTATTTACAAAACTTGTCAATACAAGCTCTGTTTTGTGGGGATACCCGAGTGCTGTACTAGAGATCAATAGAGAGTGCGTATCGATTCCCACTCAGTGCACAAGGAGAGCAGGAGCACAGTGCAGGAAATCATGGTGGATCCCAGCGGTCAGACCACCCATTAGACCATTAGACACTTATTCCCTATTCTTTTGAATGGGGATAAATTGTCCTTAACTGCAGTACCGTTAACAGAATAGGATGCAACTTTCTAATATTCTTTGTGTTACAATTTCTCAACAATTTCGAAAGATGTGCTTGCTGTCAATAAATGAAAACACAAAACAAGTCTTGTCCATCAATAAATGTAAATAACAATATTTACTCTCACTGATAGCAGACAAATGGCCAAGGAATTGAATCCTACATAAAGTTGCATAACCTATCATTAATTCCTTCAATTATAACGTTAATGAGATATAACTTCTGATGGTGTGGTTTCTATCTGAAAGGTAGAAGCTGTCACGCCCCCTCCCATAGACTTACACTGAGGGGGCGGGACGTGATGTCACACGGGGCAGAGTCGTGACGTCACGAACTTCCATCCCCGTGGTTGGGAGGAATTAGCCTGAGATCCTCCAGTGCTTCCGGATGCAGTTACAGGTGGGTGCTGCTTGCTATATTGTGGGGGTCCCCAGCGGCGATCTGACATCTTATCCCCTATCCTTTGGATAGGGGATAAGATGTCTAGGGGCGGAGTACCCCTTTAAGGCCAAAATGGGCTGAGTCCTTAAGGGGTTAAAGGTCCTGGGCCTCCATGCAAAAACTGTAACAGCACCCCTATGTACCATATGTCATTTATAATTCTATAACATTATAAAAGGTTTGACCTCTTTAGACACCAGTTCCCATGGTACCTGCTACCAGTGACCCCCTATAGCTACACTCCTGAGAGAAATAACATCTATATCATTATATTTTGGATGAGCTTTATTAACAACATGCTTCCATGTCCATTCCTTGTGAAACATCTGCACTTTTTCAAAGGGATTCTTTGTACTGAGCTTAAGTCTTAATAAGACCGATCCTTTAAAGGCAGTCGGCAAGAGGTCCCAGCTGCAACACAGTTCACAGAGGAGATTCACATTTGGGAACTTGTAATACTGACAAATATGGTCAGGGTTATTTTCTTTTTTTTTTCAAAGAGGAAATGTTTTCTTAGGAACACTTATTTGATGAGTCATTTTAGATTTTTTGCATGGCCAAATACCTTTCTTGCTTTCACTTGTCTATTCTGCTACTGAACTGAAAAGCTGTGAAGTAAGAAAGAAGATTAACAGGAGAAGCAGATAGCTAACAAATTCTCAGTGGGAACTCTTCGATTGATCAAAAATGAATACATCAACATTTTGACATTTTTCAGATCAGTAAAACATTATTAGGTGTAAAAGTGGGTAAAGAATACTGAGGGCTGTAAGCATTGAAACTCCCTTCGACATAAGAGTGGGATTATCGTCCATTGTCAATAAAAATGCTCTATTTCAAGCAGGTATTCTCCATAGAAGCATCGTCTCACTTAGATGCCATACTAGGACATTTGGATTGCCTACGGACTAATACAGAACCACAGAAATTCATAGTAAAGTCCCCTGACATACGATAGCGCCGACATACGAACATTTCAACATACCATCGTAAGTTGAAGGTAGCATCAACATATGATGCTTCTGTGTGTCGGGGTCATCGCAAAAACGGCTATCCGGCAGCGCTGACTGCTTCAGCTGCCACAAGAAAGCCATTTAATGTGCCTCATGTGCCCTGCTGATTTATACTTACATGTCCCCGCCGCTGTCATTTCGCTGCTCCTCTGCTGCCGCTGCCCTGCGCTGTCACTCTCTGTTGCCATCATCACGTCACCGCTCATGCCACCCTCTCGTCCAATAGGGGCAATGTGAGGGGCGACGGCACAGGACAGCGGCAACGTAGTGATACGGCAGCAGAGGATCGGCGAACTGACGGACCGGAGTGACGGGGACATGCGAGTATAATCTATAGCACAAATCCCTCAACATACAATGGTTTCAACAAACGATGGTTTGTCTGGAACCAATTACATTGTATGTTAAGGGACCACTGTAATTAAAAAAACAAAACACAAGTTAATAAAAACATATAACTCGAAGATCTGGCTATACATGCACAAGAAAGTAGGCCAGTATCTCAACTACTGATTAACAATACCTATCCAAAATACACCAGACCCAAGGTAATGAAATACTTTATTAAAGTAAAAAAAAAACTATTCTTAAAATCATATAAAAAGAGGGACATTCTTCAGGAAAGGTACAGCAGGAAGGCGATGAGCATGGAAGTCTTATAACTTCTTCCTTTATTCGATTCATACACGGAGTTAAAAGACTTGGCAAGAGCCGCTTTTATTTCCTACGTAGAGGGGATTCTTTGAAACTTGGTTTCCATAAGTAGACCATCACCAGTCTAATGCACAAGCAATCCTGTGGGTTGGCTCTGAATAGTGGAGGTGTAAGGTGAGCAGTGGGGACTACCTGTTTATTTAATCAGAGACTGTGTTTATAACATTAACTTTAGAAGAAGTTTTTCAAATATTAGCCAGCTCTATCTATAGCCTATCGTTATTACTTACATGCGGATAGCTTACGTTGTGTAGGAATCCCTTCCTCTCCTGGAGAAGCCAGTATTACTCCAGTATTACACCATTCCACTAATTAATTTTAATTATAATCTACTCCACGTCTAATTGGCTAAGAGGATACAATTTTTCACTCTGTGTGTGATTCATAGAGGAATGTGTTAAATGTGAGATAAAATGTAAATACCTATATTCAACAAACAGCTGGCATTGACCTACATTCCTTGTATCAGTCGAATGCTAAGCATTAGAGCTTTAGGGGATTGTAGAAAAACCAGCCTTCATCATTGGATTAAGTCACACCTCCCACTTAGAAAATGATGAACGGAGACTGAGATTTAAGGCTATATTCGGTGGACTTATTAATTGTACGGAATCTGCTCTTTAATGTTGACTTCCAAATTTATCCAGTGACATTTGCATTTGAGGAGATAAGAAAATCTGTTGTTTTGCTTCTATAGCCCCCATGCATAGGTCAAATTCATGTATACAAAGTCTGCAGAACATGAGCAGAGCCCCTATGATTCTGTGTTACAGAACAGTAGGCACTCAATATGGCACTGTATTTTGCCTTGGAAACAATGCTTTAGTACTATGGCATGTGGTGTTGCATGGCAGATTTCTTATAAAACTGAGGGGAAAAAAACATCTGTAAACCTCCATATGAAATTAAAGTATAGGGCCATAGAGTTCAACATGGCCGTATGGTCTTTTGTGTCCATACAGGACAGACCCATGATATAGCTGTAATGTACTTACCTGGCCCCGCTCCAGCAGCTCTGCCCTCCTGCGGTGCTGATGGCGTCCCTCAGGGACCATGGCAACTAGCTTCGTTGACAGCTTGGCTGGTTAACCTATTGAACAACTGGGACTTCAAACTTTCTAAGAAGAGCCAGATTTAAACAGATGTTTTCTGACCACAGATCCCTGCGCAATTGTTACCCTTTGTGTTTTAAACGTGTTTCCTTAATTTTGTATCTGTGTATTATGACCCCTGGCTCACTTCTACAGTATAGTAACTTGCTTCGGAATCTAATGTTCCCTGGTTTTGGCTTCTGACTCTGGTATTGTTAATGACTTTATCCTGACCTTGGCTCTGGCTATGGACTGATTTTGGTTCTGATTCTCTTACTGACACACCTGTTTGGTTCCCTGACTCAGTTTGCTGAACATTCTTCCCTTATTTAGAAAGGGACTGTTACCCAGTTGGGGGCTGTTGCTTAGGTTAGATACTCCAAGTAGGCCGGGCCAGGGGTGTGGATGGACATAAGGGCGGCACCCTGTCCCTGAAATTTTTATAGGCATCAGTCTGTTAGTTTTACTCATAATTTAAGTAAAGGGGTACTCCGCCCCTAGACATCTTATTCCCTATCCAAAGGATAAGGGATATGATGTCTGATCGCGGGGGTCCCGTAGCTGGGACCCCTGGGATCTCAGCTGCAGCACCCCAGATATCTGGTGCATGTAGTGAGCTTCGCTCCATGCTGAATGACTGTCGATGCGGGGCGGAAGCTCGTGACGTCACTGTCATGCTCAGCTTGTGACGTCACGGCCATGCCTCCTCAATGTAGGTCTATAGGAGGGGGCGTGATGACCGTCAAGCCCCCTCCCATAAACTTGCATTGAGGGGGCGTGGCCGTGAAATCATGAGTGGGGCACGGTCGTGATGTCACGAGCCTCCGGCGCTGCACCCGATGCTCTAAATGAACGCCGGGTGCAGCAGGGAGATCACAACAGTTCCCAGTGGTGGGACCCCCGAGATCAGACATCTTATCCCCTATCCATAAGATGTCTAGGGGTGGTGTACCCATTTAAATTCTAGAAATGCTAGAGTGCAAATTTCCCATTAGAAGTGTTCATTGGATTCAATACGCTCTGAATAAATGAGGTCTGAATTGAAGATATCCAATTATGTACCCTGGAAAGTCATGTATGGTTTTAGGTATTTGCGGATATGTAGTGACAGTATTAGCAGCTGCCATCTTGAGAAATTAATCCAAAAAGGAATCACAAAAGTTTAACATTTGCCGAATTGCTAAATCTTGACATACAGTACAGCTTGCACAAACTAAGTGCCAATCTGAGAGAAAGTAATAAATGTTCTGATGTTTCCAGTCAACAGCTTCATTTCATAAGGGCCCCAAGTGTTTCCACACTATGATTTATTTTCTCATCTCAGCTATCCGGTGATCTTCATTTATATATATATATATATATATATATATATATATATATAATTTTTTTTTTCTTTTTCAAAACAGCAGTGTACACTAACCTTAAAGAAAGAAAAGCACAACCAAGTGCATCCCTGTATAAGTCATATCTCCTTAAACATCACAATGCACTAAACCTCTCTTCTGGTGCGATGTAACCAGACACAGTCAATATTATCCTTTCAGAAAAAAAACATCCATTCTACATTCTTGGCTTGATAGTAGGTCAATTATCCAGTCTTCCGCCACTGTCTTAAGCTATAAATGAGCTAAAGTAGTTTTCCACTGTGAAGGTACAAGAACTGACTTAAAGGAAGATAGTTTAGTATTGGAGAATACACAGCGCTTGCTGCATATGCTATGATTAAAATAAGAAAAAAAGTAAACTATTTGAATATTCATTGGTGACATTTTCCTCATTGTAATATAAAACAGTGTAATATCCTGAAATGGAGAAAAATGGAGATACAGCTGAAAGGTATGACAACGTGTAAGTGACTTGTTAGAGCTCTCGCTCCGGCCGGGAGCATACTCTCATGCTTCTCTCTACTCCTGGCAGTGCCGTGGTTCGCATTGTGGGACGCGCCCACATGCAAACCCCGGACTGCCGTTCACCTTCTGCCCCATCCTCTTCTCTCCCCGCTGGTCCTTGTCCTCGCATTGCGGGACGCACTCGCTTGTGAGCCCCGCTCTGTCCTCCTCCTCCTGCCCGTCTCTGCCGGCACACGCACCCCCGTCTCCTAGGGCGCGCGTCGCTCTTCTAAATTTAAAGGGCCAGTGCACCAATAATTTGTGCTTGTCTTAAACCAACCTTATTTAGATCCGGCACTTCCTACTGTTCCCTTCCGGATCTTTGTGCCCTAGTTGCCAAGAGAAAGTCTATATTTGTGTCTTGCCTTGCCGTGTATCTGATCCCTTGCTACGTCTACTGACCTTGCTCCTGTACCGCCTGCCTTCTGACCTCTTGCTTTGTGACCTGACCTTGCTTCATTGCCACCTGTCCAGACCTCCTTCCTGTCCTGACTAGACTCCGCTTCTTGGTGGTACGGCCCAGTGGCGTTGCGACCCGGGTGCGGGGGGTGCGGCCCGCACCGGGTGACACCAACCTAATGGGGTGACACCAAGACGCTCCGCAGCACCCACACCCCCTCCCCAGCTACACTGACACCCCCCTACCCCCCTATGTGCCCGACCGGCCTCCCATCCGTCAGCACCCCCCCCCCCCCGCCTGTGCTGTGTGTGCGGTGCGCCCGTCCGTTAGCAACCCCCCCCCCTTCAGTGCGCCCGTCCGTCATCACGCCCCCCTCGCCCTTACCAGTACTGTGCCCGGCCTCCGCTCCCACGTCTGCGCCGGCCTGACGTCACACCGCATGGCCGCGCAGGGGGACGTCAGTTACGTCACTCGCATTGCGCCCGGTGAGAAGGATCGCTGCGCTGGATGGGTGAGTGTGTGTGTGTCTGTCTCTATCTATGTTTGTGTGTGTGTGACTCTGTGTGTCTGTGTGTTTGTGTGACTCTGTGTGTCTGTGTGTTTGTGTGACTCTGTGTGTGTGTGTGTGTGTGTGTGACTCTGTGTGTGTGTGACTCTGTGTGTGTGTGTGTGACTCTGTGTGTGACTCTGTGTGTGTGACTCTGTGTGTCTGTCTGTGAGTGTGTGTCTCTCTGACTGTGTGTTTGTGTGTGTCTCTTTGTGTTGTATGTGTTTTTTTTTTGTGTGTGTGTGTGCATGTGTGTGTGTGTGTGTGTGTGTGTGTGTGGGGAGACTTTGACGCATTGTGGGGAACCTGCAAGGGAACCTGCGGCCTAATGTGGGGAGTCTATGCTACCTAATGTGAGGAGTCTATGCTACCTAATGTGGGGAGTCTATGCTACCTAATGTGCGGAGTCTATGCTACCTAATGTGCGGAGTCTATGCTACCTAATGTGGGGAGTCTATGCTAGCTAATGTGGGGAATCTGTGCTACCGAATGTGGGGAAACTGCTACCTAATGTGGGGAATCTGTGCTACCTAATGTGGGGAAATTGCTACCTAATGTGGGGTAACTGGTACCTACCTAATGTGGGGAAACTGGTACCAAATGTGGGGAATCTATGCTGCCTAATGTGGGGAAATGATGCTACCTAATGTGGGGAAACTGCTACCTACCTAATGTGGGAGAACTGCTGCCTACCTAATGCTCCCCCCTGGCAGTAGCACCCTCATCATCCGCCAGCAACTACCCCCCCCCCCCCCAGCAGCAGCACCTCCATCAGCAGATCCTGATGGTGGATGATGGCGGTGCTCCTGCCAGGAGGATGATCCTGCCGATGGATGATGGGGGTGATACTGCCAGGGGGGGATGGCCAGTTGCACCGTCATCATCCTTCAGCAACACCCCCCCCCCCCAGTAGTAGCACCCCGATCATCCACTAGCAACACCACCAATACCCCCCTCCCGTGGTAATAGCATCAGCTAACGGATGTTGAGGGGTGTTACTGCGGTTGTGGTATTATATTCAGAGGGTGCACTGTATGGCAACGTTATATTCAGAGGGCGCAGTTTGTGGTAGTGTTATATTCAGAGGGTGCAGTTTGTGGTAGTATTATATTCAGAGGGCACAGTGGGTGGTAGTATTATATTCAGAGGGCGAAGTTTGTGGTAGTATTATTAGAGATGAGCGAACTTACAGTAAATTCGATTCGTCACGAACTTCTCGGCTCAGCAGTTGATGACTTATCCTGCGTAAATTAGTTCAGCCTTCAGGTGCTCCGGTGGGCTGGAAAAGGTGGATAGGAAACAGTCTCCTAGGACAATATCCACCTTTTCCAGCCCATGGGAGCACCTGAAAGCTGAACTAATTTATGCAGGAAAAGCCATCAACTGCCGAGCCGAGAAGTTTGTGACGAGTTGAATTTACTGTAGTTTGCTCATCTCTAAGTATTATATTCAGAGGGCGCAGTGGGTGGTAGTAATATATTCAGAGTGTACAGTATGTGTTGGTATTGTATTCAGAGGGTACAGTATGTGATAGTATTATATTCAGAATGTACAGTGTGTGGTATTATTATATTCAGTGGGTACGGTGTATGGAAGGTTTATAATCAAAGAGTATAGTGTATAGTAGTATTATATTTAGAGGATATAGTGTCTGGCAGGTTTATAATAATACTTGTTTTCATATAGAGGATGAGAATGCACTGACATAGTGAGGAGACATCTGGGCGTCACATTCTACAGACAGAAGTTTTAGCTGGACCAGGCGGTATGTACCATCTGAATTAGATAAGGGAAGACTATAGAGAAGACGTCACCTGTAGTCACTGATATCATTGTGTATTCTCCTCACTATAGAGAAGACGTCACCTGTAGTCACTGATGTCATTGTGTATTCTCCTCACTATAGAGAAGACGTCACCTGTAGTCACTGATGTCATTGTGTATTCTCCTCACTATAGAGAAGACGTCACCTGTAGTCACTGATATCATTGTGTATTCTCCTCACTATAGAGAAGATGACACCTGTAGTCACTGATATCATTGTATATTCTCCTCCCTATGTCCTATCAGAGCTGTAGTCGCTTGTCAGTTCTACAGTTATGGTCAGTGAAACTACAACTCCCAGCATAACCTCACCACTGCTCAAAGGGGTACTCTACTGGAAAACATTTTTTTTAATCAACTGGTGCTACAAAGTTAAACAGATTTGTAAATTACTTCTATTTAAAAATCCTTCCAGTACTTATTAGCTGCTGTATAAGCGATTCACAGGAAGTTATTTTCTTTTTTAATTTATTTTCTGTCTTACCACAGTGCTCTGTGCTGACACCTCTGTCCATGTCAAGAACTGTCCATAGTAGGAGCAAATCCCCATAGCAAACCTATCCTGCTCTGGACAGTTCCTGACATGGAAAGAGGTGTCAGCAAATAGCACTGTGGTCAGATTGGAAAGAACTACACAACTTCCTGTGGAGCATACACCAGCTTATAAGTACTGTAAGTATTAAGATTTTAAATAGAAGTAATTTAAAAATCTGTTTAACTTTCTGGCACCAGTTGATATAAAAGTAAATGTTTTCCAGTGGAGTACCCCTTTAAGTAATTCTGGGAGCTGTATATTTAAATGGTGAAAACTTCTTTAACACTTTCCTATTCTGTGGCAACTGGTATATCTGATTATTATACTGGAATTTCTCACAATGCGCTACAACAGTGGTGTCTGTCACAACAGGCTAAAAACTTACTGGGGGAGGGGGAGGTATGGGGGTGACACCATTTTCTACCGCACCGGGTGACACCAACCATAGCAACGCCACTGGTACGGCCTAAGCCATCTTCCTCACAGGTCAGTGGATCCACCTAACCACAGCCGTTACATGACTGTGCTTCTAAGAACGTTTTGTACTTATTTATGCATGTTCTTTTGGAATAGAAAAGAAAGTCAAAACACAGCCCTATTTGACAACTATGATGTCTGCTGCTTTTATACTGTTTAGTTTAATAATGCAAACTACTGGCAGTTTTTAAGCAGTTAACATGAAGTTAGCAACATGATGGCAGTGAGTATCTACCCCTGCACTCATGCTGCTGGTGAGATAGAGACGCAAGCTAAGAAAGCCATGCAGGAGACTGTAGACAGGATGTACTCCACTCATACCATAGATTGGGGGAGGGATTGTCAGTCTGTCAGGTTTCCCGCCAGTGTAGTTGTTGAGTTGACAAGTTGCTAAGGTAATGTGCTGCTGGATAGTGCTTCTGAGTTGCGGCCACAACCCCAAGAAGGCCATTGCATGTATCCCAGGGCATGAGGAATAAGCACTTGTGGAAGGAAGAGTGGGTGTTAAGAATCATAATGTGCATTAAAGGCTGCCAGGGTAAAGAAAAGGCTTACTACTAAACTGAATGAGAGTGTACTTAGGAGCTGTGCTACATCTATAACCTCCGGCCAATTTAAAGGGGTATTCCAGGCAAAAACTTTTTTTTATATATATAAACTGGCTCCGGAAAGTTAAACAGATTTGTAAATTACTTCTATTAAAAAATCTTAATCCTTCCAATAGTTAATAGCTTCTGAAGTTGAGTTGCTGTTTTCTGTCTAACTGCTTTCTGATGACTCATGTCCCGGGGGCTGTCCAGCTTCTATGGGGATATTTTCCCATCATGCACAGCTCCCGTGACGTGACATCATCATTGAGCAGTTAGACAGAAAACTTCAGAAGCTAATAACTATTGGAAGGATTAAGATTTTTTAATAGAAGTAATTTACAAATCTGTTTAACTTTCCGGAGCCAGTTGATATATAAAAAAAAGTTTTTGCCTGGAATACCCCTTTAATCAATGTAATAAATGTTCTGCCTCTGTATGACTAATAATGCAATTGTGAGTTTAAGTTGACTACTCTAAACCATGTGGCCCCCAAACATCTCCCTCTCTGGGATAGAAATATTTCAGAACAATATCCTCACAGTGTGGACATGAACAATGAACAGGAAGAGTGGCTTGAATGCAGACTTTGGTATACGATGTGTGGCTTATATGTAGGTATGCCTATCAGTAGTAATTCTAGGACCAGCCTTGTTTGTCTGCCCAGTAGGAGTTGAGAGACATGTGGCACTGGAAAAAGCCAAGCCTCACCTACAAGAGCAAATTGCCTGACGAAGGGTCCATTTCGGGCCAGAAACGCGTTGCATGTGTTTTATACAATAAAACATTTTTTAAACCACTACATCAGATGTCTGAGTCCTAACCACTGAAGCAGACCAGTGCCAGAGACGGTTGTTTTTGCCTTCCTTTCTACCTATCTATACTGGGAGAACGAGTTGATCCCAGAGGACTGAGGCTGCAGGCCTGGATATTGTACAAAGTCAGTGGAGGTGTTGTGCTCTTAGTACAACCCAACTTGGTGAGTAATGCTCTTGACCATCACTTATAGCTCTTCATGAACGTACTTCACTAGGGGCGCAATCCCTTCTCCCTCTTTTTTCTCTTTGTGGTTAAGCCTCACCTACTTACTACCAGGGTAGGGTCCTCCCATTTCCCCAGGAAGAAACTAGAGACATTCTCCTTTAATGATTGGCTAGAAGTAACATGTAACCAAAGCACATTTCTGTTTACAGTATATGAAAGAAATACATTTGCAAAACTCTTCAATAACTGATACTTATCCTGTACTATGCATAAAAGCAAATGTTTAGATTCCCATACAACTGACAACTTACCTAGAATGGTAGCTGGAACAGTCATACTGGAAGACTACAGTCTCATTTCATCTTGCATCCTAGCCACCACTTGCCTGCCTTTACACACCTGCTCTAAGCCTAACACATCCTAAATCCACCGATGAGAACAGCATGCAGTACTGGTGTATGGAGTCTTATAAGCCATGCAATGCCCCATTGGAAAATGGTTGCAAAGTAAGGGCTCATTCACATTAATAATGCCCCCCCCCCCCCGTTAATTCATGCCCATTCTGCAATCCGTTCAATACTTTTGCAAACAGGTTGCAAACGGCTGTAAAAGGATCCCATTATTGTCAATGGGATTTTTTTTACAGTCCTTTGTCACCCATTTACTGCCCATTCCGTTTTTTCTGCCTGAGAAAAGACGTTGCATGCAGTATTTTTTTTCTCCATCCAAAAAACGGAATAGAAATGGATATAATAAATTCTGCAGTGCTGCGGGACAACTACTACTCCTATCATGGAACAGATTTGTTTCCATGATGAGAGTAGTAGTTCCCCCGGCTTCAGGTAGCTGGTGAAGCTACAGTAGTGCTTGTACTACTACCCCCATCATGGAACAGAGCCTGTTCCATGTTGAGGGTAGTAGTACAGGGGCTGAGGGATTGATAGCACCGGTTCTTACTTCTGAGACCTGATGCAATCATAAGTTATTAACCAGCGAAGCGGGTAGCATGCTACGCTCCCCAGCGATGTATATAGTGTCTTTTACTTTCATTTTCAAATCCCCCGCCAGGAGCCCTGAATGAGCGGCACCCGGCGGGAATTTGAAAATGAAAGTAAAAGACACTATATACTATATGAAGATACTGTACTGTGAATAATCAAATTTTATCCCCCCCGACCCCTACTCCGCATTTTCTTCCCTGCTGCCTGTACTCAATATTCCTTGCTGCCCATACTCTATATTACTTGCTGCCAGTACTCAATATTCCTTTCTACTGTACTCTAAGAGCAATTAGAGCGCACAGAGGGGACTTGTCAGTCCATTCCCCGCTGCTCATCCCCGTACTGACGGAGATGAGCAGAGGGGAATGGAGTGACATGTCCCTACTATACATTCTGATTGCGCTCCATTCCCCGCATTGGAACGGGCAGCGGGGAATGGAGCGCAATCAGAGCGCACAGCTGCTCATCCCTGTTGGGTACGGGGATGAGCAGTAGTGTTGCTCGCGAATATTCGCAATATGAATTTTATTCGCGAATATCGCATATTCGCGAATTCACGAATATTCGCGAATATAGCGCTATATATTCGTAATTACGAATATTCGTTTTTTTTATTTTTTTTTATTTTTTTTTCACAGTACACATCACAGTGATCACCCCTCTCTACTTCCAGCTTGTGTGGTGTAAAGAAGGCTCTAATACTACTGTATGAGACTGGTGTGCGAATTTTCGCATATGCGAAAATTTGCGTATGCTACTTTTCGCATATGCGAATTTCCGTTTATGCTAATTTTCATATATGCTAATTTTCGCATACGAAAATTTTCGCATATGCGCATTTGTCGCATATGCGGAAATAAAACGAGAATATTACGAATATGCGAATATTCGCGAATATATGATGAATATTCGTCCATAAATTCGCGAATTCGAATATGGCCTATGCCGCTCAACACTAATGAGCAGCGGGGAATGGACTAACAAGTCCCCTCTGTGCACTCTTATTGTGCTTAGAGTACGGCCGTAAAGGAAAATTGAGTACTGGCAGCTAGTAATACTGAGTACTGGAAACAAGTAATATTGAGTACAGGCAGCAGGGAAGAAGATGCGGAACAGGGGCGGGAGAATAAAATTTGTGTCTTTATTTAGTTTATAGTGTCTTTTACTTTTATTTTTAAATCCTCCGCCGAGAGCCCTGAATGGCCACTTGGTGCCAGCCATTTAGGGCTCCCGACGGGGGATTTCAAAATTAAAGTAAAAGACACTATATACACCACTGGGGAGCGGAGCATACCGCCCGCTCCCCTGGTTGATAACATGATCGCATCGGGTCTTCTGAGACCAGGTGCGATCAATCCCTCAGCCCCTGTACTACTCCCCCCCAACATGGAACAGAATCTGTTTCATGATGGGAGTAGTAGTACAAGTACTACTGCAGTCTCCCCAGCCGCCTACAGACTTCCACAGCCAGGAGAACTACTTCTCCTATCATAGAAATGAGTCTGTTTCATGACGGGAGTAGTAGTAGTAGTTCCAGCTGTGGGAGTCTGTAGGCAGCTAATACTAACAGATGAAAAACTGATGAAAAGAATGCCACTACATGACCTCCCTTTGCAACAGTTTGCATTCATTAGTAGTGTGGTCCGTTTAGCAACCATTGACGGGAGAATAGCGGGACAGGGGACAACAGCCGTGTAAACCAAGCATAACTCTCCTCCAAGGGTCCAGGAGGAAAATACCTCCCTTCAAATCAAAGTTTGACCCTTAAAGGGACTTAAAACATGATTAGGGATAATATGTCAAGCTAGAATATCTCCCAGAAGGAAGAGATCTTTAGATAATTGTTTCAGTGTTATATTTCCAAGGTGCTGGCTGGCTGGTGAGAGGCCTTCAATCTGGTACTGAAGGGGTGGTGTGTATGTGGCTAAAAACACTTGTGCATTACAAACAGTGTCTGTGAGGCCCCAATCACAAATCATCAAATTTTTTAGAGACAGAATTTAGATAATTGTTTTCACTCTAAATACTTTTTATGATGAGCATTACAAATTAGGAGGAACATTATACAATGGGTAAAGTAACGCTCCAAGTGCACATAAAAACTGCATATTTATAAAATCGCATATTACACAAAAATGACACACAGGAAGCCCATCTCAGTAAGCTAGCATGGTCTAACCGGCTGATAGTTTCCTGTCACAAAAAAAATGTACATCCTACAAAGACATGTGAAATGTTTTGATCAGTTGGGTCTGGGTTTTCAGACCCCCACCAATTGCTAGATTGACTGAGTGCTTCCCTCCCCAGCTTGTTGCTCTCCCTGTCTCATTACATGAGACAATCTCTAGTGACTTGAATGGAGACTTTCTGCTACAATAAAAAAAAAAAAAAAAAAAAAACTTTTAGAAACATCAAGAAAAATCTTGGACCTTGTGTTAAAAAAGTAAGTGATTAACTTAAATAATAATCAATGAATACTATAAATATAACAATATATGGCATGTTGTGTACCTGATTTACGTGTTATATAATTATTGTTCATTCAACATGAGGGGGATGTAAAATAGTTTGACATCCAAAGGATAGGGGATAAGATGTCAGATCGCCGCGGTCCCGCTGCTGGGGAGCCCTGGGATCCCCGCTGCGGCACCGCGCTCTCATTACAGCACAGAGCGAGTTTGCTCTGCACGTAATGATGGGCGGTACTGGGGCCGGAGCATCGTTACATCACAGCTCCGCCCCTCATGATGTCACGGCCCGCCCCTTTCAATACAAGTCTATGGGAGGGGGCGTGGCGGTCGTCACGCCCCCTCCCATAGACTTGCATTAAGGGGTCGGGCCGTGATGTCACGAGGGGCGGCGCCATGACGTCACGCGGCTCCGTTCCCTGTATCGCCCGTCATTACGCACAGAGCGAACTCGCTCTGTGCTGTAATGATAGTGCGGTGCCGCAGCGGGGATCCCGGGGGTCTCCAGCAGCGGGACCGCGGCGATCCGACATCTTATCCCCTATCCTTTGGATAGGGGATAAAATGTCTAGGGGCGGAATACTCCTTTAAGGACTGAGCCTTTTTTTTGCAATTCTGACTGCTGTCACTTTATGCATTAATAACACTGAGATGATTTTACCTTTTATTCAGATTCTGAGATTTTTTTTCATGACATATTCTACTTTAACATAGTGGTAATTTTTCGTCTTTACTTGCATCCTTACTTGGTGAAAAATCCCAAAATTTCATGAAAATGTTGAAAATTTTGCATTTTTCTCAATTTAAAACTTTCTGCTTGTAAGAAAAATGGACACACCAAATAAATTATATATTGATTCACAAATACAATATGTCTACTTTATGTTGGCATCATAAAGTTGACATGTTTTGACTTTTTGAAGACATTAGAGGCAGCAATTTTCAAAATTTTCAAGAAAAATTCAAAATCTGAATTTTTCAGGGACCAGTTAAGTTTGGAGTGGATTTGAGGGGCCTTTTTGTGAGAAATACCATATAAATGACCCCATTATTGAAACTGCTCCCCTCAGAGTATTCAAAATGACATTCAGAAAGTTTGTTAACCCTTTAGGTGTTTCACAGGAATAGCAGCAATGTAAAGAAGAAAATTTTAAATCTTCATTTTTTTACACTCACCTGTTCTTGTAGAACCATTTTTTGAATTTTTACAAGGGGAAAAAGGAGAGAAATCCCCCGAAAATTCGTAACCCAATTTCTCTTGAGTAAGGAAATACCTCATATGTGGATGTAAAGTGTACTGCGGGCGCAGTAGAGGGCTCAGAAAGGAAGGAGCGACAATGGGATTTTGGAGAATGAATTTTGCTGAAATGGTTTTTGGGGGGCATCCTAACTAAAAACACATGGCATACTGTTTTGGAAACTACACCCCTCAAGAAATGGAGCAAAGGGTACAGTGAGCCTCAACATCCCACAGGTGTTCGACAACTTTTCGTTAAGGTCAGATGTGTAAATGAAAAAAAAAAATGTTTTCACTAAAATGCTGTTTTTTCCCCAAATGTAACATTTTTACAAGGGGTAATAGGAGAAAATGCCCCCCAAATTTGTAACCCTATTTATTCTGAGTATGGAAATACCCCATGTGTGGACCTCAAGTGCACTACAATGCTCAGAAGTGAAGGAATTACATTTGGCTTTTGGAAAGCAAATTTTGCTGAAATGGTTTTTGGGGGCATGTTACATTTAGGAAGGCCCTATGGTGCCAGAACAGCAAAAAAAAAAAAAAAAAATTTTGGAAACTACACCCCTCAAGGAACGTAACAAGGGGTGCATGGAACGTTAACACCTCACAGGTATTTGACGACATTTCGTTAAAGTCGGATATGAAAATAAAAACAAAAAATTTCACTAAAATGCTGTTTTTTCCCCAATTGTTTTCCCCACAAGAGGTAATAGGAGAAAATGCCTCCAAAAAAGGAGCGCCATTGAGCTTTTGGAGAATTTGTTTGGAATGGAAGTTGGGGGACATGTGTGTTTACAAAGCCCCCATGGTGCCCCCACATGTGACCCCATTTTGGAGACTACACCCCTCACAGAATTTAATAAGGGGTGCAGTGAGTATTTACACCCCATTGGCATTTGACAGATCTTTGGAACAGTGGGCTGTGCAAATGAAAAATTTAATTTTTCTTTTCACGGACCACTGTTCCAAAAATCTGTCAGACACCTGTGGGGCGTAAATGCTCACTGTACCCCTTATTACATTACGTGGGGGGTGTAGTTTCCAAAATGGGGTCATATGTGAGGTGGGTCCACTGTTCTGGCACTATGAGGGCTTTGTAAACACACGTGGCCTTCAATTCCGCACAAATTTTCTCTCCAAAAGTACAATGGCGCTCTTTGCCCGCAGAGCACTTTACGTCCACATGGGGTATGTTATTACTCAGATAAGATGAGGTTACAAATTTTGGGGGGCTTTTTTCCTATTTTCCCTTGTGAAAATGAAAAATTTAGGGTAACACCAGCATTTTTGTGAAAACATTTTTTTTTTCATTTTCCCATCCAACTTTAACAAAAAAAAACACCTGTGGGGTGTTAAGGCTCACTATACCCCTTACTACGTTCCGTGAGGGGTGTAGTTTTCAAAATGGGGTCACCCATGTGTATTTATTTTTTGCGTTTATGTCAGAACCGCTGTAAAATCAGCCACCCCTGTGCAAATAACCAATATAGGCCTCAAATGTACATAACGCGCTCTCACTCCCGAGCCTTGTTGTGCATCTGCACAGCATTTTACTTTCACATATGGGGTATTTCCGTACTCAGGAGAAATTGCGTTACAAATTTTGGGGATCTTTTTTCCCTTTTACCTCTTGTGAAAATGAAAAGTATGGGGCAACACCAGCCTGTTAGTGTAAAATTTTAAATTTTTTTACACTAACAGGCTGGTGTAGACCCCAACTTTACCTTTACATAAGGGGTAAAAGGAGAAAAAGCTCACCAAAATTTGTAATGCAATTGCTCCCGAGTACGGAAATACCCCATATGTGGCCCTAAAATGTTTCCTTGAAATACGACAGGGCTCCGAAGTGAGAGAGTGCCATGCGCATTTGAGGCCTAAATTAGGGATTTGCATAGGGGTGGACTTGGATGCAAGCCTTACAATTGCCTCCGCTACTAAAAATATTCTACGCCAGTAATTCTCAAACAGGGTTCCTCCAGCTGTTTCTAAACTCCCTGCATGCCTGGACAGTCAGTGGCAGTCAGTCACTATTTTGCAACAGCTTGAAGCTCCGTTTCGGAAACACTGCTGTACGTGAAGTTTTTCCTTTTTATTGGGGGGAATGTGTAAGGGTGCATATATGTAGTGTTTTACCCTTCATTTTGTGTAGTGTAGTGTTTTTAGGGTATATTCGCACTGGCGGGGGTTTTCGGTGAGTTTCCCACTAGGAGTTTGAGCTGTTACCTAACTCAGTATTTTCCAACCAGTGGGCCTCCAGCTGTTGCAAAAGTACAACTCCCAGCATGCACGGTCTGTCAGCACGACCGAGACAGCTGTTTCCTGTTTGTGCATGCTGGGAGTTGTAATTTTGCTAGATTTAGAGGGCCACGGTTTAGAGACCACCACACAGTGAGGGGAACTGAACTTTACCCCCCCCCCCCCCCCCCGATCTGCTATTGGTCGCATGACCCGGAATCGCCTGAATTGACCGGAGATTTGCGGCGATCTCAGGACCCAGGTCTCAGGACCCCCCCAAGGTGTTGGCACGGGATGCCTGCTGAATGATTTCAGCAGGCATTCCGGTTCGGTCCCCGCCTGGCGAGCAGCAGGGACTGAAATTCCCACAGGTGTAGCTGTATGCTCTGCGTCCCCAAGTGGTTAAAAAAAATATATATATTATAATAATAAAAACACAAAATTTAGATAGTGAACTATGACTCAGTCTTTAATTACATCAACAACAATTACAATGAATAATACTAAACTATTCAGACACCTACATATTATTGCAATATATTATTAAATTGAACGTTTTGTTTCATTAAAAAATTAAATAAAAGCATGTAGCTTTTAGATGACTACTAAATGTTTCCAAAGTATTTTTTCCCCTCAGAGAGCTGCTAATGCTTTGTACCACTATTTGCATCTACTTGAGTTATGCAGGTATGTACACAGCCTGTTATACCTGCTAAGTATATGCATACTTGGCACTTCCTTTCCCTTACTTTCATCAGGATTGTTTACATGCTTTGACCAACTGGATGACATAGATGTTAGTGTGTTATAATCCCTGAGGAAGGGCTATGTCCCGCAAAATGTCGGATTTTCATACCTGAACTGTGTAATAAATTGTTATTTTGTATTAGACTGAAGCTTTCGGTCTGAATTAATCAAAAGGAGTCCCGGTGAAATGGTGAAAACAAAGGAAGGAGGAAGCTAAGATGCCGGGAGATTCTGATGAGCATGCCGGCTTGAGGGGAGTGGTGATTCAAATTACCCCCCTCGGTGAAGTAAGTGCTCTTTTAGTTCAAATAAGTCTCTTGAAGTATAGTGAAAAGAACGTCCGCTCTCCAGTTTTGTTTTTTCTCGTTGCTTTATTTCTAGAAATCGGGGATGAAGATTCTGAACAGAGAGGATGATAACGGATTTAAGTGAATATTCACACTTGGATGCGATTTTGGATTAGTGAGTGGTTGGCCTCTGGAGACCCCTCACAGAGTGTAAGTTTGGAGTCTCTTAAGGATTGAAGACCGCTCCCAAATAGTTTTTTGCTTCCGTCTTATAGGTTCTGACCAGATATGAAGGTTTATAGTTTGTCTGACAATTAAGGGAATCAGTCAGAAAGGCGTGAACTTAATCCTGTGATGGGCTGGGTCATACAGTCAGTGGTTGTGTATTCGGAAGACACGCCCTTCAATGTAAAACATCCACACACTCTGACTGCATAACTCCACCCATCAATTTGTATTCATTCCCATTATTAAAATTAAGTCCACACCCATCTGACTGATTCCCTGAACTGTTAGACAAACTCATGTCTCAGGAACAGGCAGGCATATGAAGATATTGTAAAAATGTGTGTGATCAGGGCACCTTAAAATATTTAATGGCAGTAACATCTTAAATTTTGGGGGGTTAGCCACAGGTCCCCTTTAAATAAATTACAATTTTATTAAAGAGATAAGTTTTAGTAAAAAGACAGGGGCCAGTTAAGACATGAAAAGTCTTCAGTACACAGAACCTTGAACTAAAATGAAAAGATGCTATATGAGATTGTTAAATCTGGGTCTCTGATCAGCTATTTTTATGCAGAATTTGCAACAACTGCAAAGAAAAAGTGCAAAATAGCACGACCTGTGCTGTCAGTTTTAATATATCTAGACATTCCCGTACTGTTTTCTTTAAAGAAAAAAAAAAACACACACAGTAGAATACATCCCTATAATTGGATTTGACAGCGTTTTTTGTAGGTAAAATATAGAAATGTTTAACTATAAACAAAAGAATGTTACAGAGAAGTTTCATGGTTTCTAACTGCATCTACTGTGATATGCTACTATATATACCGAACACACTTCCATGATTTAATCAGAGCCATATTTACCACTCAACACTTTCTTTTTAAGTTTATTTTTTTCAAACTCCCTTTCATGCTTCCCTCCCAACTTACTGATAAAACAACTGTCTTCTGTTGGGTCAGGGAGGGAGATTTTACAGGGTTGCAAGGCACCTGATCAATATCCTGTGCTCTTCTGTCTCTGATCACAAGTGTTAAAACATCCTTGTCCTTTCTGAGGATCCCATTGCATGGCCCACCATGAAACAGGCCACTGCCTGTGTTTCCTCCTGCCTCCCCACTGGAGACCCGCACAGAAGACAGTGCTGGACCCTGTTGCATCAATGCCTACAGCAGAGGAGGTGGCATCTCACAGGCACCAGTAGCTACAGATCCGAGGCCCCATACCCATGGCCTCCACCACAGGGTGGTTTCAGCACCTTTTGGATTAGGTCCTAGAGGTGAGGGGGGCCTAAGATCAAGGGGTCTGGTCTAGGGTCTTGATGATAATTTTGGAGTGTAATGGGCCTTTACTGGGGGTTATATTCAGTTTTAGTGCCTAGTGCAACATAAACTATAAATATGGCCATGTAGTTAAAGGGGTTATTTCCCATAAGGTGATTTTAGTACATAACTGACAGACAGTAATAGACATGCTTAGGGAGGATCTGTGCTTGTCTTGGAGCTAAATGGTTATGTTGTGAGATTACCATAATGCTGAGGCTATCTTTTTGTGAACTGGCTAATTCCTGTTGTGAGCTGGCTATTTCCTGTAATCCCATAGTTCCTTGTTTGTAAGTTTAAGGCCACTTTTCTCCCTCCCACACATCAACCACCCCACCCATGGAAACACAAATGAGTTGCATCCATTCAAAAGACCAGTGTTTTGTAACCAGGTGCCTCCAGACTAGTGATGAAATGTTTTGGCCACACTGCAACCTGGGAAAACCTGAGACGAAACTTATTTTGTTTGCTGTTAAATATAAATATTGGGGCAAAAATCACAGAAGAATTGTGAGTCCACCGTCACACACAGGTACAGACACTATTTTATGAAGTACACTAACTTTACTGACCCTGTAGCATAGTCAAATAAAAAAAATTCCTGGAATACCCCTTTAACAAATCAATAAACTTGGCAAAGTAAGCAAAGGAAAATCAAACTCCATGTGGCTGCTGCTTATCTCTCGCAGAATACAGACAGGGGGGTTACAACAACATCAACACCACCATAATCCTTGCTTTGTAATATTGTTGTGCTTGGGGAGACCATGGGGGGTTTGTTTGCTTATGTATTCCTGTATCAATGTTTGCTTATGTATTCCTTTTTTTTAGTTATTTTTTTTCTTACAATTATTTTGCTTATGTGCGACGTATTTATCAACTGGTTTCAGCCTGTTGATAAATTTCTTTCACTTAAGCAAATTTTTTTTTTCGCTTTGGTATTGGTTGTGTCTGCTCCATGTCTGAGCTGGAGTACATTTAGTAGGTTTTTTCATGCCCTGCGACTTTTTTGCGACTGTCGCACTTCATAAATTTCTGACCACTGCAAGTCAAAAGCGTTTTTCTACTAAAAAAAAAAGGCGGGAAAAAAATTTGCTTTTCTCCCTGTCAGAACAAAAAGTTGCACGGAAAATCGTGCAGGCGCAACTGCGACAATTTAGCGACAAAATTAGAAGAAAAAAATTGACTAAAGCCGTTGATAAATGCCCCCCCCCCCCATATGCCTATGTAGATTCTCATCACCCATTAAAATGGGGGTAAGACCAACATAGAATGAAACTTCTTTCAAGCAGCCATGTGGACTGCTTCTATGGTACAAACACCATTGATCAGAGTTCATATATTTTGTCATTTGAGAAAGAAAAAAGTTGTAATAATGGCTAAACACATTAAAAGATTCAAATAATCAAATCTTATAGGGAATCTGTCCTTTCTGTTTGCTGCTAAGAGCTGCAGACACTGTTTAATAGCTGTTAGGCCCCATTCAAATGGTGGCATTCCACAGACAGCAGGACCACTTGGAAATGCATTTATATAGAGAGCAATTTCTGAGTGGATTCCACAAAAAGAATTGTACCTTTTTACTCTGTGTCAGAAATTTTAATTTTCACGCAGAAATTCTGCTGTGAAAATTCTACAGGGAAAGGTGCAGGGGAATACCTTTGAAAACAATGGATTTTTGCTGCAATGGAATTTCCAAACTGGTGTGTGAATGGGGCCTTAGGGTATAAAAGCAAACAGTTCCTTTCAAGGAGGGGATTTAGGGCTACCGGTCTCTTTACATTAATCACGGAGGGCCGGGAGGTATGAGCGAACAAGGAGGCATGCCAGGCTGAGGCACTTAAAAGGGAATTCTGGCTTGATACATCTTATCAAGATTTATGATCGCAGGGGTCCTGCCGCTGGGACCCCCACGACCTTGGTGCAGCCCCCGGCATTCTGTGCCGGGTGCTGCCTCCAAGACTAAGACGTGATGTCATGCCACATCCCTTCATTCATGTCTATGGGAGGGGGCGTAATGGCCGACATGCCCCTCCCATAGACATGAATGTTTTCTGACTGTACATGATAATTTGGCAAAGCAGCTTTTGAGTCCTGCTAAATACATGTATATGTGTGGGAAAAGGCCCAAACATAATCACTAGTTGTCAACATTCAGGCTATTAAACTAAATAGGCCCGCTGACAGTAGGTTACAGTACATGTCAGCATAAAATGTTAGTTTTTTTTAAAATAGTACAATAATAGAAAAACATCTAAACAAGGGTATTACTTAAATCATATTAACCCACAGAATAAAGAAAACGTCATTTTACTGTAAAGTATGAAAATGAAACCTTCCAAAATTAGCAAAATTGCAGTTTTCTTTTAAATTTCCCACCATTAATAATATTTTTTTGGTTTATCCTATATTTTAAGGTAAAATGAGTGATATAATTGCAAAGAACAATTATTCATACAAAAGACAAGCATTGATATTGGTCTAAGGATGGAAATATAAAAGAGTTATGGGTCTTTGAAGACAAGGAGGAAAAAACAAAAATGCTAAGAAAAAAGGCCTCAAGGCCAAAATGGGCTGCGTCCTTAAGAGGTTAATTCTACCTAGACTCATTGCACACCAAGTCTCTACCGTTATTATTTTTCTTGCTTTCCTTCCTTTTTCTAGTCAGTAATACCTAATTTATCTCTTTACCCGTGATTTCCTTTTATCTATTATTTTACTATGTAATACTGGTGTTACGCCTAGCGCTCCGGGCCCCCGCTCCTCCCCGGAGCGCTCACGGCGTCTTTCTCCCTGCAGCTCCCCGGTCAGTCCCGCTGACCGGGAGCGCTGCTCTGTCATGGCCGTTGGGGATGCGATTCGCACAGCGGGACGCGCCCGCTCGCGAATCGCATCCCAGGTCACTTACCCGTTCCCGTCCCCTGCTGTCATGTGCTGGCGCGCGCGGCTCCGCTCTCTAGGGCGCGCGCGCGCCAGCTCCCTGAGACTTAAAGGGCCAGTGCACCAATGATTGGTGCCTGGCCCAATTAGCTTAATTGGCTCCCACCTGGTCCCTGACTATATCTAACCTCCTCCCATGCACTTCCTTGCCGGATCTTGTTGCCCTTGTGCCTAGTGAAAGCGTTTTGTGTGTTTAATAACCTGTGTACCAGAACTTCTGCTATCTCCCCTGACTACGAACCTTGCCGCCTGCCCCCGACCTTCTGCTACGTCCGACTTTGCTTCTGCCTACTCCCTTGTACCTCGCCTATCTTCAGCAGCCACAGAGGTGAGCCGTTGCTAGTGGATACGACCTGGTCACTACCGCCGCAGCAAGACCATCCCGCTTTGCGGCGGGCTCTGGTGAAAACCAGTAGTGTCTTAGAACCGGTCCACTAGCACGGTCCTCGCTATCCCTCTCTGGCACAGAGGATCCACCTCCTGCCAGCCGGCATCGTGACAGTAGATCCGGCCATGGATCCCGCTGAAGTTCCTCTGCCAGTTGTCGCTGACCTCCCTACGCTGGTCGCCCAGCAAGCTCGTCAGATCGCCCAACAAGATCACCAGCTGTCGTACTTGACCACCATGACACAGCAACTCCAGTCACAACTACAGCAAGTACAGTCACAGCTACAGCAGCAACAACCATCTCCTCCGCCAGCTCCTGCACCCCTTCCGCAGCGAGTGGCCACTCCTAGCCTCCGCCTGTCCTTGCCGGACAAATTTAATGGGGACTCTAAGTTTTGCCGTGGCTTTCTTTCGCAATGTTCCCTGCACTTGGAGATGATGTCGGACCAGTTTCCTACTGAAAGGTCTAAGGTGGCTTTCGTAGTCAGCCTTCTGTCTGGAAAAGCCCTGTCATGGGCCACACCGCTCTGGGACCGCAATGACCCCGTCACTGCCTCTGTACACTCCTTCTTCTCGGAAATTCGAAGTGTCTTTGAGGAACCTGCCCGAGCCTCTTCTGCTGAGACTGCCCTGCTGAACCTGGTCCAGGGTAATTCCTCCGTTGGCGAGTACGCCATACAATTCCGTACTCTTGCTTCTGAACTATCCTGGAATAATGAGGCTCTCTGCGCGACCTTTAAAAAAGGCCTATCCAGCAACATTAAAGATGTTCTGGCCGCACGAGAGACTCCTGCTAACCTGCATGAACTCATTCATCTAGCCACTCGCATTGACATGCGTTTTTCTGAGAGGCATCAAGAGCTCCGCCAGGAAAAAGACTTAGATCTCTGGACACCTCTCCCACAGTCTCCACTGCAATCTGCGCCTAGGCCTCCCGCCGAGGAGGCCATGCAAGTGGATCAGTCTCGCCTGACCCTGGAAGAGAGGAATCGCCGTAAGGAAGAGAATCTTTGTCTGTACTGTGCCAGTACTGAACATTTTTTGGTGGATTGCCCAATCCGTCCTCCACGTCTGGGAAACGCTCGCTCGCACCCAGCTCTCGTGGGTGTGGCGTCTCTTGATGCCAAGTCGGCTTCTCCACGTCTCACGGTGCCTGTTCGGATTTCTACTTCAGCCAGCTCTCCCCTCTCAGCCGTGGCCTGCCTGGACTCTGGAGCTTCTGGGAATTTTATTCGGGAGTCCTTTGTGAATAAATTCCGCATTCCGGTGACCCGTCTTGTCAAGCCACTCCACATTTCCGCGGTCAACGGAGCCAGGTTGGATTGCACCGTGCGTTACCGCACGGAGCCCCTCCTAATGTGCATCGGACCTCATCACGAGGAAATTGTATTTTTTGTCCTTCCTAATTGCACTTCTGAAGTTCTCCTTGGACTACCCTGGCTTCAACACCATTCCCCAACCCTGGATTGGTCCACTGGGGAGATCAAGAGTTGGGGTCCCTCTTGTTCCAAGGACTGCCTTCAACCGGTTCCCAGTACTCCCTGCCGTGACCCTGTGGTTCCTCCTGTATCCGGTCCCCCTAAGGTCATTAAGGACTCTGCCTGCCACAGGAAATGCCCCTCCCCCCCTCCCAGTCCCATCAGGCAAGCCTCTGTGTCCCCTCATGGCCCTCGTCCTGGTGTCACACTGCCCCGTGCCAGGTCTCGCCCTCTGCCCTCTCTCCCCATTCCTACTCCTGCGGTTCTGCCTGCCGTTGAGGAATCCCTCCATCCTTTCCCGGTGTCCTCATCCCAGGGGAGGCAGTTACCGGACAAAGAGAAGGGGAGACCTAAGGGGGGGGGGTACTGTTACGCCTAGCGCTCCGGGCCCCCGCTCCTCCCCGGAGCGCTCACGGCGTCTTTCTCCCTGCAGCTCCCCGGTCAGTCCCGCTGACCGGGAGCGCTGCTCTGTCATGGCCGTTGGGGATGCGATTCGCACAGCGGGACGCGCCCGCTCGCGAATCGCATCCTAGGTCACTTACCCGTTCCCGTCCCCTGCTGTCATGTGCTGGCGTGCGCGGCTCCGCTCTCTAGGGCGCGCGCGCGCCAGCTCCCTGAGACTTAAAGGGCCAGTGCACCAATGATTGGTGCCTGGCCCAATTAGCTTAATTGGCTCCCACCTGGTCCCTGACTATATCTAACCTCCTCCCATGCACTTCCTTGCCGGATCTTGTTGCCCTTGTGCCTAGTGAAAGCGTTTTGTGTGTTTAATAACCTGTGTACCAGAACTTCTGCTATCTCCCCTGACTACGAACCTTGCCGCCTGCCCCCGACCTTCTGCTACGTCCGACTTTGCTTCTGCCTACTCCCTTGTACCTCGCCTATCTTCAGCAGCCAGAGAGGTGAGCCGTTGCTAGTGGATACGACCTGGTCACTACCGCCGCAGCAAGACCATCCCGCTTTGCGGCGGGCTCTGGTGAAAACCAGTAGTGATTTAGAACCGGTCCACTAGCACGGTCCTCGCTATCCCTCTCTGGCACAGAGGATCCACCTCCTGCCAGCCGGCATCGTGACAACTGGTTACATACTGTTATGTATCAAACCATTCTTAATGTTTTTGATTCATTAGTTTTATTCATGGTGTGAATATAAAGACTGCATATATTCTTAATGACTGATATTGTTAAAACTTTCAATAAAAATATTGAAATAAATACTGTATATGTTGGTATCCCTATTGACAGAATGGCAATGCATACCTGCAACCTTCAGAAAACACGCTGTGTGTATATGTCCATTGGGGCGACTAAACAACCTACCAAATGAATCTAACTGCATATACACAAAGTATATGCATACACACACTCATACACACACAGGGGGACATTGATCACTGAGTTTACCCCTTTTTCTTGTGTATTTTGTTGTGCAAAAATTTGCGCAGTGACTTTCATTGGGTCTTTTTTGATATTAATAATATTTTCCGATATTCTCTACGTGCTCATGTGCGTAGAAAGAAAAATGCTTTACACACTCATTTACTATTGCACATTTTTTGTTTAGATATTAAAATTTTCCGCAAAGGCAACAGATTTTGCACAAATATAGAACACTGAGGAGTTCACGTACGGTAGAAACATGAAGGAATGTCTATGTTTAAGTAAAATTTATCAGCTTGCACACGGTCGATAAATTTTGCACAGACATGCAAAATATAGAAAGCACTGACATGGTTTAAATGATTTCTACCTCACACCGAGATTGATAAATCTCCCCCACACAGTATATATATATATATATATATATATATATATATATATATATATATTTATGTAGAGAGAAACAGATGACGCACTAACCGGTCCAGGAAACAAAATGGCAGCTTTATTCAGGAACTAGCACGGCAGCATACACAATGCAGGTAACGTTCCAATACAGCCTAGGGTAAGGAAAAGGGGCGAGTGGATCACAGGTGTGGGGCGTGTGCAGTGGGGCAACGATCATTACACCTATGGCGAGGCCGGATGAAGCGTCACCTATGACGTGAAATGATTCGGGTCAGTAGCAGAATAGTCCTAGCAGATTGTGATTCTCATGCCATCGAAGTGGTGCTGCCTGTCCCTGTTTTCTTTTTATTGATGTATATATATATATATATATATATATATATATATATATATATATACTCATACACACGCAGTATACAATATATGTATATATATATCTATATATATATCTATATATATATACACACACACACTCATACACACAGTATACACACACGTACTAATACAATATATATATATATACATACACTTGTAAGCACACTATACACACACACTCATACATTTAGTTTATGTATATAGTATGTACATACACACAGTATATATACACACTCATACACAAAGTATAAACATACACACTCATAAATACACAATATATACACACACACATACATACACACAGTATATACATGCAAACTCATACACACAGTATACACACATACACCCAGTATATACATACACACACTTAACAGGTCACTCCTTTGCCTATACTTGCCCCCTCCCTGTAGCCCTGTCCTATTTAGTCCTCCATTGCTTCTTTCTCCTCAGCAGTGCTGTAAAGCATAAGGGAAAGGGCGGGGCACTGCACAGACAGCTATCCTGCAGGTTAAAGGCGTCTTACTGAAGCCTTCCAGTTTAGATCCCCTGTACTAGCGGGTTCCAGGAAAAATCCTGCAGCAATTTAGAACTCTAAACGGCCAGAGGGGCTATAGAAAGCCCCGGGCAACAGAGTTAATAGGTGCTCACCCCAGCCTGAAGCTTTTCAAGCTGCACAGTATTTTCACTTTCTTTTTGCTCCCAGCAAAAGGTAGCGGGGCTATAAAATTTTATCCAGGGCACAGATCCCCGAATGCTAAATCTTAGTGAAGCCCCTGAAGTAAACCCTGGATTGCTGTGTTTGTGGTATTTTTATGTCATTTAGTCTATGTCTTTAGTAAAAGTTAAATTTAAAATTGTGATATGCCTTTGTTTTTGGTTGTTGATCACATATTTGTGGAGACTTCTATGTTTTCGGATCAATTTCAATATTTTTCTGTGATAGTACGTAACTAGGAAACAGGGAAAGCATCATTTATAAGAGTGACAGTAGCTGGTAGTTAGGGCAGCTGTAAGGTATGTGTGCAGTCATGCATTGCACAGGAAAGAGCTCCAAGGGGATTGAAAAAAGAGCTCCAACAATAGTAAGATTTGGGGGATGACTAGACAAAGTGTGGCAAAATCCTAAGATCATGGGGGGATCTTAAGTAAGATAAAACTAAAACTAACAACTAATGTCATGAGAGTATTACTGTTACTTAAAGGGGTACTCCGGTGAAAACCTTTTTTCTTTTAAATCAACTGGTGGCAGAAAGTTAAACAAATTTGTAAATTACTTCTATTAAAAAAATCTTAATCCTTCCAGTACTTATTAGCTGCTGAATGCTACAGAGGAAATTCCTTTCTTTTTGGAACCCTGATGACATCACGAATACAGTACTCTCTGCTGACATCTATGTCCATTTTAGCAACCATGCATAGCAGATGCATAGCAGATGTATGCTAAGGGCAGCATGGTGGCTTAGTGGTTAGCACTGCTGCCTTGCAGTGCTGGGGACTTGGGTTCAAATCCCACTAAGGACAACAATAAATAAAGCATTATTATTATTATAATAACGTCAGCAGAGAGAACTGTGGTCGTGATGTCATCAGAGAGCATTCCAAAAAGAAAAGAATTTCCTCTGTAGTATTCAGCAGCTAATAAGTACAGGAAGAATTAAGATTTTTTAATAGAAGTAATTTACAAATATGTTTAACTTTCTGCCACCAGTTGATTTAAAAGAAAAAATGTTTTCATCAGAGTACCCCTTTAATAAAAGGCCATGTTTTAATGGCTGCGGTACAGAACTGATGGGCAATACAGTATGTCAAGTGCTAAAAGTGCATTGTATCATCCAGGACTTAATATAAATGTAAGCAACAAATTTAAATATAAAAATGATATATATATATATATATATATATATATATATATATATATATATTATAAATCAATACATAAATAAATGGATGTATAAATGGATGCAAGTGAAACTAGGTAAATCACATCCAATGGTACTTAACATAATTCATAGACCGTTAAATCTACAAATAATAAACAATTCTGTCAAAAAGACAGATTCAGTGACACTTTAAATTATGTTCGTGAAACCAAGGGTCATCAAACAAATCAGTTTACTATAGGTATGAATTTTAGGAACCATCAGACACAGATACAGGGTTTTTCAATTGGTAGTACAGAAAACATTGTAAAATCACAGTTATTGGCTAATTTGGCAAGTTTAGGGTAACAAATTTGAACATTCCACTAATGCCTGTTTATCTGCTCCTGAAGTGTGAGTTATGTCGCCTATATAGTGAAGGGGGCGATTACAGCCTATCAGACAAGTACCATGCAGACGCAAAGTAACTAAGAAACAGCCTTATGGTAAATTGCTCATTAATACGCTTGTTGACGAATAAATGGGTTTTATATTCTTTATATTATGCTAGTGCAGAAGTTCTGCTTCTTCTGGTATGTAGCCAACAACAGCACAGTGACAAGCAGCAAAATACGTATCTACCATCCCTACATTCTTGTTAGTTTACAAAAAACACTGGCATAACATCATCATATTTCACTCACATGTTTTTGATTTATTGTCAATACAACAGGATACTCTGGGATATGCTTTCTGCGTTTGGAAGATATTGTGTAAATTCCACACCAAATTGGTTTTATCAAAACTTTGGTTCATGACACTTTTGAAAGATAAATACTCACACAACTGTTTCATATTATTCCAATCTGTTCTGGTTTTTGACAGGTTAACATCAAAAAGACAAATTGATAGAGGACATGGTGACTAGAAGCATAAAAGTTTAGCGAATATAGGTGCTACCTAAATCAGATAAGTGCTCACAATAAAAAAAAACAATCGTGTAAAATCACAATATTTATTGAACAGATATAAAAAAAGACATACATTAAAAATAGAAAGAATGTTAAAATATGAGCACATAGGTGACAAAAACAGAAGCCTGGAGCTGGTGAAGGAGGTACAGGAATACATGAAATACGGGACAAAGGTAAATATAATGGAATGGAATTGTCTCTCTGAATAATCAACCACAGGGTAAAGTATATGACAAAGAAGTACCACAAGCATAAACAGAGAGATAGTCAAAACACAAGATAAATCCTATACAATTGAGGCTGGACTAAAACAGAAAAACCAGCTAAAGAATAAGACACTGCCCGCCATGCACGTTAGCTCACCCCAGGGGTGAGCTGGTAGGTGGTAACGTGTATGGCGGGCAGTGTCTTATTCTTTAGCTGGTTTTTCTGTTTTAGTCCAGCCTCAATTGTATAGGATTTATCTTGTGTTTTGACTATCTCTCTGTTTATGCTTGTGGTACTTCTTTGTCATATACTTTACCCTGTGGTTGATTATTCAGAGAGACAATTCCATTCCATTATATTTACCTTTGTCCCGTATTTCATGTATTCCTGTACTTCCTTCACCAGCTCCAGTCTTCTGTTTTTGTCACCTATGTGCTCATATTTTAACATTCTTTCTATTTCTAATGTATGTCTTTTTTTTTATATCTATTCAATAAATATTGTGATTTTACATGATTGGTTCTTTTTGATTGTGAGCATTGGTTAAGTGAACCAATTGTGGTTACTTCATTGAGGCCATTATATTGTTGGTAGTATTATATTATAGAAAACAGATAAGTTGTACTGACACAATGACATCAGTAGTCTCTTAATAGATCTGTTTCTTCTGCATTCATCTGCTATTATCCAGAAATAACTCAAAAAGGCTCAATGTCCTCAGTATTTCAGTTATCATTGATACTTATCTAAACTACCTTAACAAATGAGTTATGGATATAATGTGCCCCGACTAAATGCCAACACTTAGAGGTTAAAGTCATTTAGGGCTTATTTACACAATGGAATCCCCACCTCCAATCTGCATCGGCAAAACAAGCCTCCACTAGGACCTCTCAAAATTGCATCCAGAATTGATTGATTGATCTTTAACCCCTTAAGGATCAAGGACGTACCGGTACGTCCTTGGTCCTGCTATCCTGATATAACGCGGGGTTACACAGTAACCCCGCGTCATATCACGGCGGGCCCGGCGTCATAGTGAAGCCGGGACCCGCCTCTAATAGCGTGCAGGGCCGATCGCGGCGCCGCGCGCTATTAACCCTTTAGCCGCGCGCTCAGAGCTGAGCCGCGCGGCTAAAAGCGAAAGTTGCTGGCTAGCTCAGTCGGGCTGTTCGGGATAGCCGCGGCTAATCGCGGCATCCCGAACGGCTGACAGGACAGTGGGAGGGCCCCTACCTGCCTCCTCGCTGTTTGATTGCCGAATGACTGCTCAGTGCCTGAGATCCAGGCATGAGCAGTAATGCGGCAGAATCGTTGATCACTGGTTTCTTATGAGAAACCAGTGATCAATGATGAAGATCAGTGTGTGCAGTGTTATAGGTCCCTATGGGACCTATAACACTGCACAAAAAAAGTGGAAAAAAAAGTGAATAAAGATCATTTAACTCCTCCCCTAATAAAAGTTTGAATCACCCCCCTTTTCCAATAAAAAAAAAAAAACACAGTGTTAATAAAAAGAAAAATAAACATATATGGTATCACCGCGTGCGTAAATGTCCGAATTATAAAAATATATCATTAATTAAACCGCTCGGTCAATGGTGTGTGCGCAAAAAAATTCCAAAGTCCAAAATAGTGCATTTTTGGTCACTTTTTATATCATTTAAAAATGAATAAAAAGCGATCAATAAGTCCTATCAATGCAAAAATGGTACCGTTAAAAACTTCAGATCACGGCGCAAAAAATGAGCCCTCATACCGCCCTATACACGGTAAAATAAAAAGTTATAGGGGTCAGAAGATGACAATTTTAAACGTATTAATTTTCCTGCATGTAGTTATGATTTTATCCAGAAGTCCGACAAAATCAAACCTATATAAGTAGGGTATCATTTTAATCGTATGGACCTACAGAATAAAGATAAGGTGTCATTTTTACCGAAAAATGTACTACGTAGAAACGGAAGCCCCCAAAATTTACAAAACTGTGTTTTTTTTTCAATTTTGTCGCACAATGATTTTTTCTTCTGTTTCACCGTAGATTTTTGGGCAAAATGACTGACGTCATTACAAAGTAGAATTGGTGGCGCAAAAAATAAGCAATCATATGGATTGTTAGGTGCAAAATTGAAAGGGTTATGATTTTTTAAAGTTAAGGAGCAAAAAACGAAAATGCAAAAACGGAAAAACCCCCGGTCCTTAAGGGGTTAAGGAGACACCATTTCTTGGATTTATTAAGAAGGCATATAATGAATGACTGAGTAGATCAGTTTCTGGAATATTAAGACAAGCCAGTCTGGCACCAATAACTATGCTTGTGGTGAACCAGGAGAGTAATGGTGACTGGGGTGTTGCAGTGGTAGTGTAGGGTCTGGTGGTATTAACCCTTGAATGTCATGATGCCAGGGTGCAGTTTCCTTAATAGTAATGGTCCTACCGCCAACCATCCCACAAACAGCAGGGAGAAATAAGGGAATGTCCACAGCAGATTTCAGGAATAAACTGAAGAAACTTTACTTGCGGAATTTATGAAACAGTCTGAATATTACTGAATACTACAGAGGAAATTATTTTCTTTTTGGAATGCTCTCTGATGACTTCACGACCACAGTTCTCTCTGCTGACATTATTATAATAATAATAATGCTTTATTTATTGTTGTCCTTAGTGTTGTCCTCGGCAAACCTGTAAGTTATGAACCCAGTGAACTCTGGGTACATCACATGACCTCCAAGGTCCTTGTACATTTTATGCATCACAACTGTACATCATGTGACCACTAAGGTGCTGCACATATACTTTCTATACATTAAAAAAAATGTAAACACACTTTACATGAGGCGACCAAAGGTGAGCCCTGCAGGAGAGCCCTATGTGAATGGAGGGACTCTAGCTTAGGGGACTTTAGACAAGGGACAGGACAAGGTCCTGTACCAGGACACCACACCATGTTAAAAGCCACCAAATGCATTGAGTAGCTGCCATGTGATTGGCTGATTGGCTACTTGTGTTAAGCAATTGCACAGATTATTTTACTTCTATGGTAGTATTTGCAATGAACAAAAATAGTTGCATAACAGCAGTTGGCTAATGTGGATCCACATGTGGAATCCAGGCCTCTTCCATGCATCTCCTGCCTATCCAATCTGCTGTATTGTATGTAGGATTCATTAAGACAGTGGTGGATTCTCAGTACCATCTCAAATGTAACACATCTGGAATCCTTTTTTTCTTCCCAGCAAAGACTGGTACAGGAAGAGAATGCCAACTTGTTGACTAGATGCTAAAAAGCAGTGCAGTATGGAAATACTGTAAGTGTATTGTACATGTATTAGCAATCCTGTGGCTAGCACATTTATATCAACATACTAAGAATAACTACTTAGTGGGCATTGCTGTATGGTAAAAATTATTCTATGAAGATTAGCATGTGTTTGGTTTGTTGCGATGTGCTCGTTGTGTAGTGGGATCAATGACTGGCCAATTCTTTGATGATTTTAGTACTGTGTTGGCACTACATCTTAGCATCCACTGAACACATTACTTGGATGTAGCTGCTATGTGAACAAAAAATTGAGGTTTTATTTCAATTTGGAGCTGTATCCAATACAATAAGTAACGGGGAAAGGTGACTAGTCAGAAGTAGGTTGATGGTTAAACAACTATTGAAAGAAGGACCTTCTGGTAAATGATCATTTTTTTACAATGCAGCCATATACATTAGACCCTCTTGGCCAAAACAGCTGTTCAAGCTGACCATGCATGATCAATGACACCAGGTCAAAGAGGAACAATCTTTCTGGAAACATTGTGGGAAAATTCTCTCCCAAAAGATTGTTTGTCAACCAGATGATCATTTCAAACACAACTAACTTTATTTCAGAGGATGAGTCTGTCATTGATCAAGGCTTCTTTGCTGAAAGTCCTAAGGAGTAATAAAAGGAATATGTTATTTGGATGTGCTGTCTAAGGCTGGGTTCACATGTCTGAAAATGTGTGGAATATCCGCCTGGAAAACACAGGAAGACATTCCGCACACTTTCACAATCCAACGGGCGCTAGGACTGCACAGAAATGTGCCGTGTCATACAAGGCAATGCATTCCATAGTAGAATCCGAAGAAAGAATGGACGAGTCAGTTCTTTCTGCAGATGCCGGAATTAGGAAAAATCTGTCACGGAAATTCCGCTGTGTGCACAGTGCAGCAAAATCCCATTGATATCAATAGGACTCTGCTACAGTTGAATGTCCATGTGAAATATTCTGGCCAAATTCCTCACAGATATTTCTCTCTTTAACCCCTTAAGGACACATGACGTACTGGAACGTCATGTGTCCACTCCCGATCTATAACGCGGGGCCACGGCGTGGCTAATAGCCAACCCGTGGCTAATAGCGCGCGGCAATGATCGCTGTGCTGCGCGCTATTAACCCTTTAGACGCAGCGTTCAAAGTTGAACGCCGCGTCTAAAGTCAAACCGAAAGCATGCAGGCTAGCTCAGTGGGCTGTTCAGGATAGCCGCGGCAAAATCGCGGCATCCCGAACAGCTTACAGGACAGCGGGAGGGCCCTACCTGCCTCCTCGCTGTCCGATTGCCGAATGACTGCTCAGTGCCTGAGATCCAGGCATGAGCAGTCAAGCGGCAGAATCATCGATCACTGGTTTCTTATGAGAAACCAGTGATCAATGATAAAGATCAGTGTGTGCAGTGTTATAGGTCCCTATGGGAGCTATAACACTGCAAAAAAAAAAGTGAAAAAAAAAAGTGAATAAACATCATTTAACCCCTTCCCTATTAAAAGTTTGAATCACCCCCCTTTTCCCATAAAAAAAAACACAGTGTAAATAAAAATAAACATATATGGTATCGCTGCGTGCGGAAATGTCCAAATTATAAAAATATATCGTTAATTAAACCGCACGGTCAATGGCGTGCGCGCAAAAAAATTCCAAAGTCCAAAATAGTGCATTTTTGGTCACTTTTTATATCATGAAAAATATAGTCCTATCAATGCAAAAATGGTACCGTTAAAAACATCAGATCACGGCGCAAAAAATGAGCCCTCATACCGCCCCATACACGGAAAAATAAAAAAGTTATAGGGGTCAGAAGATGACAATTTTAAACGTATAAATTTTCCTGCATGAAGTTATGATTTTTTCCAGAAGTACGACAAAATCAAACCTATATAAGTAGGGTATCATTTTAACCGTATGGACCTACAGAATAAATATCAGGTGTCATTTTTACCGAAAAATGTACTACGTTGAAACGGAAGCCCCAAAAGTTACAAAATGGCGTTTTTCTTTTCAATTTTGTCTCACAATGATTTTTTTTTCCGTTTCACCGTAGATTTTTGGGCACAATGACTGACATCATTACAAAGTAGAATTGGTGGCGCAAAAAATAAGCCATAATATGGATTTTTAGGTGCAAAATTGAAAGAGTTTTGATTTTTTAAAGACAAGGAGCAAAAAAAAAAACGGAAAAACCCCGGTCCTTAAGGGGTTAAACATACCCTAAGGCTAAGTTTCCACTAAGCAGCAGAGTATTGCTTTAAGGATCCTGAATACCAATGAACCTTCATTGTGGCTCCCAAAGATATTGGGGGAAATTTATCATTGTTGTCTTTGGTAAGTGAGTTTTGAAGTTATTTATTTATTTATTAATTTTTTTTTTTTTTGTTTTCCTTATATGCAACACATTTATCATACTATCACAGGGGGTTGATAAATTTGGCACACACAAGCATAAAACAATAAATCAAAAAGTGCTTAGGCGCAGGTGCGACACTTTGTGTGCCTGCAGTAAGCATAAAAAAGCTCTAAATGCAATTATAAAACTCCTCCAGTAGGATTAAAATACTGTATCACTCTATGTCTAAGTAGTATAGATATGTTTCATGATTATTTTTGGTATTGTTATTGAATCAACACCACTATCCTAAATATACAGGCGATTAGTGTGGGTGATTCCAGGTAAAGCAATAAATTTCTTACTCCAATCCCTTGAGCCATTCCCGAGATATAGCACAATTCTACAATATGCAAATTAAGTCTTAACTGCACCTGGAGTGCACATCTGAAGACTATCTGTACCTCGGACACCATTCCAAGAGACCCATTCACGTCATCCTGCTTGTCAGTCGAATCCATTGTATGTTGAGGGATTTGTGCAATGTAAAGTATAGGAAGCTGTACTCCCCGCCCTCCGGACCTCGTCCCGCCGCACCTGATGGGGTCCCCGCCGCTCCCGATGGTGACCCCGGGCCTCCGCTGGGCTCTCCTGGTCTTCTCCGGTCCTCTGCTGGGCTCTCCTTGTCTTCTCCGGTCCTCCGCTGTCTTCCGCAAGGCCTTACTGGGCCTGCGTAGCGACGTCATTACGCCGCTGCGTACGCTGTTCCTATTGGATGACGGGACGGCGTGCGCAACAGCGTATTGACGTCATCGGAGAGGGCCGAGAAGACACCGGAGAACTAGCGCTGGACCCGAAGGGCACCCCGGAGCATCGTGGAGAGGTAAGTAATACCGTATTTTTCGTCCTATAGGACGCACCGGTGTATAAGACGCACCCAATTTTTAGGGGCAAAATCTAAAAAAATAAAGATTTTGAACCCAATAGTGGTCTTCAACCTGCGGACCTCCAGATGTTGCAAAACTACAACTCCCAGCGTGCCCGGACAGCCGTTGGCTGTCCGGGCATGCTGGGAGTTGTAGTTTTGCAACATCTGGAGGTCCGCAGATTGAAGACCACTGCAGGAGATGGTAATACTCACGTGTCCCCGCCGCTCCGGACCCGTCACCGCTGCCCTAGAAGTCGCTCCATCGCTGTCGCCGTGTCCCCGTCGCTCCGGAACGTCTCTGCTGCCGGCCGGGTATTCGCGCTCTCCGTCGCCGCCATCACGTCGTTACGCACGCCGACGCACGTACGCGACGTGATGACGAGGAAGGAGAGCGCCGGCCATACAGGGGATCCCTGAACGGAGAAGACACCGAGGAGGCAGGTAAGGTCCCCCCCGGTGTCCTGTAAGCACTAACCCAGCTATTCAGTCGGGCTGTTCGGGACCGCCGCGGTGAAATCGCGGCGGTCCCGAACAGCCCGACTGAACAGCCGGGTTAGTGTTACTTTCCCTTCAGACACGGCGGTCAGCTTTGATCGCCGCGTCTGAAGGGTTAATACAGGGCATCACCGCGATCGGTGATGTCCTGTATTAGCCGCGGGTCCCGGCCGTTGATGGCCGCAGGGACCGCCGCGATAGGGGTGTATTCACCGTATAAGACGCACCGACTTTTCCCCCCCAGTTTTGGGGAAGAAAAAGTGCGTCTTATACGGCGAAAAATACGGTACTCACCGCACGACACGGGGAACATTAAGCTGCTATCTGGCAGCAGCTTAAGCATTTTGCGCTGCCGGAAAGCACTTAATGCGGTGGCCCCAACATTAAAAAGCATCGTATGTCGATGCTGACATCGACATGCGATAGCCTCTGAGAGGCCATCGTATGTCGATTTGATCCTATGTCGGGGCCATCGTAGGTCGGGGGGTCCCTGTACAGTTAAATGGACACTCTCATTAAAACTAATTTTTGCTACTGCACTCCTTATGGTAAATAAAAAAATCTTTCTAATGTACTTTTTTTTAATGAAGTTTTCTTTGTTTTCTTTGTGTTTAAAAAAGCTGCCACTAGGTTTATCCCTACTTGTCCGGAGCACATTTCCCCCCTCCCATCTTTTGCACAGACTTTGGACTCCTATTGGCCTGACAGAAGTCCAAAATCAGGAAATGCTGAGGGGTGTGTGTGAAGCCTTATCCAATCATAGCTCATCTTACACTGAACTGCTCTGGGCTGTGTGCAGCAGAGTGAGGTAACACCCCTTCCCAGTCTGTGAATCTGACTGAGGCTGAGCAGAAAATACAGAGCAATATCAAGGTAGAAAACTAACAAATAATAAAAATAAAGGCAGGGAGTGGTTTATCATGATCGAGGTAGTGAACTGGGAGGATTATAAAATTTAACAACATCATGACAGGTACTCTTTAAGCATTTATTTGCATATTGCAAGAAGGTGCTGTATGTCAGGAATGACTAAACTGATAAGGGTAAGGAATACATTGTTTTACTCAGGATCACCCACACTATCCACCTGTATATTCAGGTTAGTGGAATTGGTTCATCTGTCAGTTTCCCTTTTAGGACTCTTGTTTTTTGAGGTTTGAATGGAACATGAAAGCAAATAAATGTATGCCAAATAGCCATTTACAAATTGCCATAAAAATAAATGGATTAAAAGTGAAATATATCCGATAGAAATTAACCTCTTAAGGACCCAGGGCGTACCTGTACATCCTGAGTCCACTCCTATTCTATAACGCAGGTCCACGGCGTGGCACCGCATCATAGCAGGTTGGACCCGGGCTCAAACAACAGCCAGAGCCATGGTTAACAGCGAGCGGCACTGATCGCGGTGCCGCGTGCTATTACCCCTTTAGACGCGGCGTTCAAAGTTGAATGCTGCATCTAAAGTGAAAGTAAACTACCCCCGGCTATCTCAGCGGTGTTATGATTCAGCTAGCTAGATGTGGATCCTCTGTGTCAGCGAGGGATTGACGTGGACCGTGTCGGTGGACCGGTTCTAGGGTTGCTACTGGTTTTCACCAGAGCCCGCCGCAAAGCGGGATGGTCTTGCTGCGGCGGTAGCAACCAGGTCGTATCCACCGGCAATGGCTCAACCTCGCTGACTGCTGAGAAGGCGTGGGACAGAAGGACTAGGCAGAAGCAAGGTCAGACGTATCAGAAGGTCGGGGCAGGCGGCAAGATTCGTAGTCAATGGTAATAGTAGGAGGTCAGGAACACAGTAATGGTAAACACAGAAGTAGCTTTCTCTAGGCACTTAGGCAACAAGATCCGGCAAGGAAGTGCAGGGGAAGTGAGGTTATATGGACAGGGGGCAGGTGGAAGCTAATCAGACTGATTGGGCCAGGCACCAATCATTGGTGCACTGGCCCTTTAAATCTCAGAGAGCTGGCGCGCGCGCCCTAGAGAGCGGAGCCGCGCGCGCCAGAACATGACAGCCGGGGACCGGGACGGGTAAGTGACTTGGGATGCGATTCGCGAGCGGGCGCGTCCCGCTATGCAAATGTCATCCCCATCGCGAATGTCAGTGCAGCGCTCCTGGTCAGCGGGTCTGACCGGGGCGCTGCAGAGAGGGGAACGCCGCGAGCGCTCCGGGGAGGAGCAGGGACCCGGAGCGCTCGGCGTAACAGTACCCCCCCCCCCTTAGGTCTCCCCCTCTTTTTGTCTCCTTGTCCCTTCAAATGAAAGGAGAACATAGGGGGCGCCTCTTGAGTTTCCTTCCGAAACAAAAAGTCCTGGGTAGCTACATCAGCAGCAGGTAGTTCAGAAGGAATGGAAATGGGGAGGGGGGGCAGAGGGTGAAGCATGTCACAGGGCAGAGTGTCACCAGGACAGGGGCTATGAGGAGGCACGGCACAGTCCTGATAGGCCTTGGGGAGACCAGGCACAGGAGGAGAAACTGGGGCCCGACAGATGGGACTGGGAGCAGCCGTGAGGCATTTCTTGCGACAAGCAGGACCCCAATTCTTGATCTCCCCGGTGGTCCAGTCAAGGGTGGGAGAATGATGCTGGAGCCATGGAAGACCGAGGAGGACTTCAGAGGTGCAGTTGGGCAGGACAAAAAATTACATTTTCTGGTGATGCAGTCCAATGTTCATAGGCAAGGGCTCTGTGCGGTAACGCACAGTGCAGTCCAACTTCACTCCGTTGACCGAAGAAATGTAGAGCGGCTTGACGAGACGGGTAACAGGGATGCAGAACCTATTCACCAAAGAGGCCAGAATAAAATTTCCAGAAGAACCAGAGTCCAAGAAGGCCACAGCTGAGAAGGAGGAGTTGGCAGAAGGAGAAATCCGTACGGGCACAGTGAGACGTGGAGAAGCCGACTTCAGACCAAGAGACGCCACTCCCACGTGAGCTGGGTGCGTGCGTTTCCCAGACGTGGAGGACGAATAGGGCAATCCATGAAGAAATGTTCGGTACTAGCGCAGTACAGTCGTAAATTTTTATCTCTGCGGCGAGTCCTCTCTTCATGGGTCAGGCGAGACCGATCCACTTGCATAGCCTCCTCGGCGCAAGGCACAGGGGTAGATTGCAAAGGATACAGTGAGAGAGGTGCCCAGAGCAGTGTGGCCCATGACAGGGCCTTTCCAGACAGGAGACCACGGCAGAGTCTAGAGTCCCCATCAAATTTGTCCGGCAGGGACAAGCGGAGGTTAGGAGCGGCCGCTCGCTGCGGAGGAGGTGCAGGAGCCAGCGGAGGAGATGGTTGTTGTTGTAGCAGCTGCTGTAGCTGTGACTGAAGTTGCTGTAGCATGGTGGTCAAGTGCGACAGCTGGTGACCTCGTTGGGCGATCAGTAGGGATTGCTGGGTGACCACCGTGGATATGTCAGCGAGACTTGGCAGCGGCACCTCAGCGGGATCCATGGCCGGATCTACTGTTATGATTCGGCTAGCTAGATGTGGATCCTCTGTGTCAGTGAGGGATTGGCGTGGACCGTGTCGGTGGACCGGTTCTAGGGTTGCTACTGGTTTTCACCAGAGCCCGCCGCAAAGCGGGATGGTCTTGCTGCGGCGGTAGCAACCAGGTCGTATCCACCGGCAACGGCTCAACCTCGCTGACTGCTGAGAAGGCGTGGGACAGAAGGACTAGGCAGAAGCAAGGTCAGACGTAGCAGAAGGTCGGGGCAGGCGGCAAGGTTTGTAGTCAATAGTAATAGTAGGAGGTCAGGAACACAGTAATGGTAAACACAGAAGTAGCTTTCTCTAGGCACTTAGGCAACAAGATCCAGCAAGGAAGTGCAGGGGAAGTGAGGTTATATGGACAGGGGGCAGGTGGAAGCTAATCAGACTGATTGGGCCAGGCACCAATCATTGGTGCACTGGCCCTTTAAATCTCAGAGAGCTGGCGCGCGTGCGCACTAGAGAGCGGAGCCGCGCGCGCCAGAACATGACAGCCGGGGACCGGGACGGGTAAGTGGCTTGGGATGCGATTCGCGAGCTGGCGCGTCCCGCTATGCGAATCGCATCCCCATCGCGAATGTCAGTGCAGCGCTCCCAGTCAGCGGGTCTGACCGGGGAGCTGCAGAGAGGGGAACGCCGCGAGCGCTCCGGGGAGGAGCAGGGACCCGGAGCGCTCGGCGTAACAAGCGGGCTGTTCGGGATTGCCGCGGTGAAATCGCGGCATCCAGAACAGCTGTAGGACAGCAGGAGGGTCCCTTACATTGCCTCCTGGTGTCCGATCGCTGAATGACTGCTCAGTGCCTGAGATCCAGGCATGAGCGGTCAAGCGTCACAATCACCGATCAATGGTTTCCTATGAGAAACCATTGATTAATGTAAAAGATCAGTGTGTGCAAAAAAAAAGTGAAAAAAAGTGAATAAAGATCATTTAAGCCCTTCCCTAATAAAAGTTTGAATCCCCCCCTTTTCCCATAAAAAAAAAAAATGTGTAAATAAAAATAAACATATGTGGTATCGTTGCATGTGGAAATGTCCGAATTATAAAAATATATCATTAATTAAACCGCATGGTCAATGCCGAATGTATAAAAAAATTACAAAGTCCAAAATAGTGTATTTTTGGTCACTTTTTATATCATGAAAAAATGAATAAAAAGTGATCAATAAGTCCGATCAATACATAAATGATACCGTTAAAAACTCCAGTTCACCGTGCGGGTCAGAAGATGACAATTTTAAACGTATACATTTTCCTGCATGTAGTTATGATTTTTTTCAGAAGTACGACAAAATCAAACCTATATAAGTAGGGTATCATTTTAACCGTATGGACCTACAGAATAAAGGGAAGGTGCCATTTTTACAGAAAAATGTACTATGTAGAAACGGAAGCCCCCAAAATTTACAAAATGAGGTTTTTTTCTTCAATTTTGTCTCTCAATTATTTTTTTCCCGTTTCGCCGTAGATTTTCGGGTAAAATGACTGACGTCATTACAAAGTAAAATTGGTGGCGCAAAGAATAAGCCATCACATGGATTTATGATGGCTTGGATTTTTTTAAAGGTGAAAATGCAAAAACGGAAAAACCCGGGGTCCTTAAGGTGTTAAAGTTAAAAATAACTCTTTACTAATGTAAACACAATATATATATATATATATATATATATATATATATATATATATATATATGTCAATTATCGAGCCATGTAGATGTCTATCTAGTCTGACAAATTACAGAACAGACATCAAAGTCAGTGATATGCTGTAACATGTTATGGTATATTGTTTACCCGTACAAAATATTCAGCAACAATAATCCAAAGGAGACAATTTATAGACTGTACAATATCTCAGTTTGTATTGAAGGTCATATTGAAAGTCTTTCTTGCCTTTATTTCTTCTCTCCTGCTTTGAATGCAAGTGCTGACAATGATATAGCCCTAGGTTTGCAGGGGTACACAATAAGTCTAAAGCATTTAGTAGCCCTTAACAATAGGATGACAACGTCTGTGCATTTCCTTGCTTATTTCTCATACTATTCTAATATTTCAATGCTTTTAGCAAGAGCAGGATTGAACAAGGACTTTATGTCTTAGATGTCCCCCTTGTTTTCTCCTTATCTAATTTAAATCTATTAATATAGCAGACATGAAAAGTCAGTCATTCTCATTTATTAACTAATAGAAAACAAAAATAACATTTCTGTTTTCCTGTTCTTAAATGATTTAACTCAAAGTTTGCCATTTGTAAATCAAAGATCCCTTGAAGCTTGGATTGGAATATTTATGTCTTAGTTCACACATCCCCTCTTTGCCACAGTTTTCATAAAAATTACAGCATTTTTCTATAACTAAATAAAAGCATTAGAAATGGGACCTATCCCATTGCCTGTGGGCAATTTTTCCTCTGGACAGGTTTTGATAAATCTCCCCCATACTTATTAGTAATACTCTATACTCTAAGATCTAACACCTTAAAGGGGTACTCCGCTACCCTGCTTCCGGAGCTCTTCCCATAGACTTTCGTTGAAGGGGCGGGTGTGATGTCACGAGGGACGGTCCTGAACACGGAAGCCCACACACAGCGTTCGGAACAATAAACTTCCGGATGCTGGGTAGCGGAGCTCCGGAAGCAGGGCAGCGGAGTACCCCTTTAAACTTTATCAAAATATATTAAAACCTCTTAAAAACTGAATTTTTTTGAGAAGACCAGATTTACAAATTCCCCCATATTCAAACAGACCACTTTTCAAACAGACCACTGCTCTAGAAAACTAACTCTACTAAAAGTTTAAATGGTGTGCCGCCGGCAGTCAGTCCTTACCGGAATTCTGTCACTCCCAGCTTTTAATGTCACTGGATATCTGTCCGCTCTTTTTTAGCTGTAGTTGTTGGCTGGTCCATAGGGTGCCTGCATGCTTTTTCTGCAACGTAAAGGGCAAGTGTGCACATTCTAAATCTACACACCTGCCTTGACTTGCCTTTTCCCGATCCTTCTGTGACACACTAGTGTCTACTGATTTATTGAGCCAGCTACTATTCACACTTGAACCACTGTTTGAAAGTGGCCTGGTACCCTCTTGCAGCCAAGGCCAGCTTCCACTTCCTAGAGTGGGATACAGGATAAAAAAAAATTAAAGAATATTTATATTTCGCTCCTAAGATTGGCTGAAAGTCAAATCAGTGGGCCAAAAAACACTATTTTATTACACATGGCCAAAACCACTATTTTATTACACGTGGTCATACCCACTATTTTATTACACATGGTCCAAACCACTATTTTATTACACAGGGTCATACCCACTATTTCATTATACATGGCCATACCCACTATTTTATTACACATGGTCATACCCACTATTTTATTACACATGGTCCAAACCACTATTTTATTACACATGGTCATACCCACTATTTTATTACACATGGCCATACCCACTATTTTATTACACATGGTCATACCCACTATTTTATTACACATGGTCCAAACCACTATTTTATTACACATGGTCATACCCACTATTTTATTACACATGGCCATACCCACTATTTTATTACACATGGTCATACCCACTATTTTATTACACATGGTCATACCCACTATTTCATTACACAGGGTCATACCCACTATTTTATTACACATGGCCATACCCACTATTTTATTACACATGGTCATACCCACTATTTTATTACACATGGCCATACCCACTATTTTATTACACATGGTCATACCCACTATTTTATTACACATGGTCATACCCACTATTTTATTACACATGGCCATACCCACTATTTTATTACACATGGTCATACCCACTATTTTATTACACATGGTCATACCCACTATTTTATTACACATGGTCATACCCACTATTTTATTACACATGGTCATACCCACTATTTTATTACACATGGTCATACCCACTATTTTATTACACATGGTCATACCCACTATCTTGTTACACATGGCCCAAACCACTATTTTATTACACATGGTCATACCCACTATTTTATTACACATGGTCATACCCACTATTTTATTACATATGGTCATACCCACTATTTTATTACACATGGCCATACCCACTTTTTTATTACACATGGTCATACCCACTATTTTATTACACATGGCCATACCCACTATTTCATTACACATGGCCATACCCACTATCTTGTTACACATGGCCCAAACCACTATTTTATTACACATGGTCATACCCACTATTTTATTACACATGGCCATACCCACTATTTTATTACACATGGTCATACCCACTATTTTATTACACATGGTCATACCCACTATTTTATTACACATGGTCATACCCACTATTTTATTACACAGGGCCATACCCACTATTTTATTACACATGGCCATATCCACTATTTTATTACACATGGTCATACCCACTCTTTTATTACACATGGTCATACCCACTATTTTATTACACATGGTCATACCCACTATTTTATTACACATGGCCATACCCACTATTTCATTACAAATGGTCATACCCACTATTTTATTACAAATGGTCATACCCACTATTTTATTACACAGGGCCATACCCACTATTTTATTACACATGGTCATACCCACTATTTTATTACACAGGGCCATACCCACTATTTTATTACACATGGTCATACCCACTATTTTATTACACATGGCCATACCCACTTTTTTATTACACATGGTCATACCCACTATTTTATTACACATGGCCATACCCACTATTTCATTACACATGGCCATACCCACTATCTTGTTACACATGGCCCAAACCACTATTTTATTACACATGGTCATACCCACTATTTTATTACACATGGCCATACCCACTGTTTTATTACACATGGTCATACCCACTATTTTATTACACATGGTCATACCCACTATTTTATTACACATGGTCATACCCACTATTTTATTACACAGGGCCATACCCACTATTTTATTACACATGGCCATACCCACTATTTTATTACACATGGTCATACCCACTCTTTTATTACACATGGTCATACCCACTATTTTATTACACATGGCCATACCCACTATTTCATTACAAATGGTCATACCCACTATTTTATTATAAATGGTCATACCCACTATTTTATTACACAGGGCCATACCCACTATTTTATTACACATGGTCATACCCACTATTTTATTACACATGGCCATACCCACTATTTTATTACACATGGTCATACCCACTATTTTATTACACATGGTCATACCCACTATTTTATTACACATGGTCATACCCACTATTTTATTACACATGGTCATACCCACTATTTTATTACACATGGCCATACCCACTATTTCATTACACAGGGTTATACCCACTATTTTATTACAAATGGTCATACCCCCTATTTTATTACACATGGTCATACCCACTATTTTATTACACATGGTCATACCCACTATTTTATTACACATGGTCATACCCACTATTTTATTACACATGGTCATACCCACTATTTTATTACACATGGCCATACCCACTATTTCATTACACAGGGTCATACCCACTATTTTATTACACATGGTCATACCCACTATTTTATTACACATGGCCATACCCACTTTTTTATTACACATGGTCATACCCACTATTTTATTACACATGGCCATACCCACTATTTCATTACACATGGCCATACCCACTATCTTGTTACACATGGCCATACCCACTATTTTATTACACATGGTCATACCCACTATTTTATTACACATGGCCATACCCACTATTTTATTAGACATGGTCATACCCACTATTTTATTACACATGGTCATACCCACTATTTTATTACACATGGTCATACCCACTATTTCATTACACATGGCCATACCCACTATTTTATTACACATGGTCATACCCACTATTTTATTACACATGGTCATACCCACTATTTCATTACAAATGGTCATACCCACTATTTTATTACAAATGGTCATACCCACTATTTTATTACACAGGGCCATACCCACTATTTTATTACACATGGCCATATCCACTATTTTATTACACATGGTCATACCCACTCTTTTATTACACATGGTCATACCCACTATTTTATTACACATGGTCATACCCACTATTTTATTACACATGGCCATACCCACTATTTCATTACACATGGCCATACCCACTATTTTATTACACATGGTCATACCCACTATTTTATTATACATGGTCATACCCACTATTTTATTACACATGGTCATACCCACTATTTTATTACACAGGGCCATACCCACTATTTTATTACACATGGCCATACCCACTATTTTATTACACATGGTCATACCCACTCTTTTATTACACATGGTCATACCCACTATTTTATTACACATGGTCATACCCACTATTTTATTACACATGGCCATACCCACTATTTCATTACAAATGGTCATACCCACTATTTTATTACAAATGGTCATACCCACTATTTTATTACACAGGGCCATACCCACTATTTTATTATACATGGTCATACCCACTATTTTATTACACTGGGCCATACCCACTATTTTATTACACATGGTCATACCCACTATTTTATTACACATGGCCATACCCACTTTTTTATTACACATGGTCATACCCACTATTTTATTACACATGGCCATACCCACTATTTCATTACACATGGCCATACCCACTATCTTGTTACACATGGCCCAAACCACTATTTTATTACACATGGTCATACCCACTATTTTATTACACATGGCCATACCCACTATTTTATTACACATGGTCATACCCACTATTTTATTACACATGGTCATACCCACTATTTTATTACACATGGTCATACCCACTATTTTATTACACATGGCCATACCCACTATTTTATTACACATGGTCATACCCACTATTTTATTACACATGGCCCAAACCACTATTTTATTACACATGGTCATACCCACTCTTTTATTACACATGGTCATACCCACTATTTTATTACACATGGCCATACCCACTATTTCATTACAAATGGTCATACCCACTATTTTATTACAAATGGTCATACCCACTATTTTATTACACAGGGCCATACCCACTATTTTATTACACATGGTCATACCCACTATTTTATTACACATGGCCATACCCACTATTTTATTACACATGGTCATACCCACTATTTTATTACACATGGTCATACCCACTATTTTATTACACATGGTCATACCCACTATTTTATTACACATGGTCATACCCACTATTTTATTACACATGGCCATACCCACTATTTCATTACACAGGGTTATACCCACTATTTTATTACAAATGGTCATACCCCCTATTTTATTACACATGGTCATACCCACTATTTTATTACACATGGTCATACCCACTATTTTATTACACATGGTCATACCCACTATTTTATTACACATGGTCATACCCACTATTTTATTACACATGGCCATACCCACTATTTCATTACACAGGGTCATACCCACTATCTTATTACACATTGTCATTTCAAAGAGGTTTCTCTGTATGAAGTCAGGACAGACATAAAATTATTGAGAAGCTTAAAACAAATCTTACATTCTGTCCCAAGTGCATACATTTAGGTGACCCCAAAATGTGTTGCTTGAGTCAGCTTCTTTAGGGAATGTCAAACCTCCTATATTCTATAACAGCACTGTTGTTTTTTCTTTTGTTAGAAAGCTTATGAAAACACAGGCTTTGTCTCCCACGTTCGTACTCAATGAATATTAAAGGGGTAATATTAAAGGGGTGGAAATTTTTTTTTTTTTAAATGAACTGATATATTTAAAAAAATGAACTGATATATTTAAAAATATTTACCCTTCCAGTACTTTTTAGCAGCTGTATGCTACAGAGGAAATTATTTTCTATTTGAATGTCTTTTTTTGTCTTGTCCACAGTGCTCTCTGCTGACACCTCTGTCCGTGTCAGGAACTGTCCAGAGCAGCATAGGTTTGCAATGGGGATTTTCTTCTGCTCTGGACAGTTCCTGATATGGACATCAGGGGTCAGCATAGAGAACTGTGGACAAGACAAAAAAGAAATTCAAAAAGAAAAGAATTTCCTCTGTGGCATACAACTGCTAAAAAGTAATGAAAGGGTAAAGATTTTTTAATAGAAGTAATTTACAAATCTGTTTAACTTTCTGGCAACAGTTGATTTAAAAAAAAAAAAAAAAATTCCACCGGAGTACCCCTTTAAGTTGAAGTACTGTATCTACATGGACTTTCTCATATGTAATTATCAAGTGAAAGAGCCACAGCAAACACAGAGAATCCTTAATTAAAGGGGCTGTGTCATCTGATAAAATTATCCCTGGAGGAATGCACACCACTGCTCCGTTCATTCTCCATGGGAGCTGCAAAACAGCTAAGTACTGTTTCTTGCAGTTCCCCCCCAAAAATAGATGGAGCTCCATTCTAACAGGAGACTAGGCCCCATTTATCAAGATTGAGGGGGGCCCTATGAGTCTGACCCCACAAGATCAGCAATTTATTCCCTATCCTGTGGATTGGTAATACCTGTATAAGCCTTTTTTTAACAGCTTGTGAAAATGTAAATAGAAGTACTATTATATGGCGGAAAGTGAATAGGGGTGCTCCGGTGGAAAACTTTTTTTGTTTTAATTCAATTGGTGCCAGAAAGTTAAACATATTTGTAAATGACTTCTATTAAAAAAATCTTAATCCTTCCAGTACTTATTAGCTGCTGAATACTATGGAGGAAATTATTTTCTTTTTGGAACACAGAGCTCTCTGCTGACATCACGAGCACAGTGCTCTCTGCTGACATCTCTGTCCATTTTAGGAACTGTCCAGAGCAGTTTATGTTTGCTATGGGGATTTTCTCCTACTCTGGAAAGTTCTTAAAATGAACAGAGATGTCAGCAGAGAGCACTGTGCTCGCGATTCAGCAGAGAGCTCTGTGTTCCAAAAAGAAAAGAATTTCCTCTGTAGTGTTCAGCAGCTATAAAGTACTGGAAGGATTAAGATTTTTTAATAGAAGTAATTTACAAATCTGTTTAACTTTCTGGCACCAGTTGATTTAACCTCTTGGGGACGCAGGGCATATGCATACGCCCTGCATCCCTGATCCTTAAGCACTCCTTAAGCCAGTACACCCTGAGCCCAGTCCCAGTGTTTAAAATGGGGTCACGCCGTGACCCTGCATAAAACCGGGTCGGTCCCGGCTGCTAGTCATAGTCGGGACCCTGGGGTAACAGCGCGTGGCACCGATCGTTGTCCCCCGCGCTATTAACCCTTCAGACGCGGCGTTGACCGCCGCGTCTGAAAGTGAAAGTAAACGCTTCACGGCAGCTCAGTCGGGCTGATCGGAACATCGCGATAAAATCGCGATATTCCGATCAGCTGGGACACAGGCGGAGGTCTCCTTACCTCTCTCCGCAGCGTCCGATTGGGGTTTGATTGCTCCAAGTCTGAGCTACAGGCTTGAGAAATCGAGCCCCTATCTCACTGATCCATGCAAAGCTATGGCTTTGCAGGGATCAGCATAACAGATCAGTGTGTGCAGTGTTATAGGTCCCTATGGGAGCTATAGCACTGCAAAAAAAAAGTGAAAAAAAAAAATTAACAAAGGCCATTTAACCCTTTCCCTAATAAAAGTTTGAATCACCCCCCTTTTCCCATAAAAAAATTAATAAAATTCAAATAAACATATGTGGTATCGCCGCGTGCGGAAATGTCCAAACTCTAAAATATATCGTTAATTACATCGCACGGTCAATGGTGTACGCGCAAAAAAATTCCAAAGTCCAAAATAGCGTATTTTTGGTCACTTTTTATATCATGAAAAAATGAATAAAATGCGATCAAAAAGTCCGATCAATACAAAAATGATAACGATAAAAACTTCAGAACACGGCACAAAAAATGAGTCCTCCTACCGGCCCGTATGCGGAAAAATAAAAAAGTTATAGGGGTTAGAAGATGAGAATTTTTTACATAGAAATTTTTCTGCATGTAGTTATAAGTTTTTTCCGAAGTACGACAATATCCAACCTATATAAGTAGGGTATCATTTTAACTTTATGGACTTACAGAATAAAGATAAGGTGTAACTTTTACCGAAAAATGCACTGCGTAGAAACGGAAGCCCCAAAAGTTACAAAATGAAATGTTTTCTTCAATTTTGTCGCACAATTAAATTTTTTTTCCGTTTCGCCCTGGATTTTTTAGTAAAATGACTAATATCACTGCAAAGTAGAATTGGTGGCACAAAAAATAAGCCATAATATGGAATTTTATGTGCAAAATTGAAAGCGTTATGATTTTTAGAAGGTGATGAGGAAAAAATGAAAATGCAAAAACGGAAAAACGCTGAGTCCTTAAGGTGAAAATAGGCTGAGTCCCTAAGGGGGGAAAAAAAAGTTTTCCACCGGAGTATCCCTTTAACTAACATAATTTGATGAATGCTAAAGGACGATAACAAGCAAATTAAAACAGGTTTTTGTTCATTAAATTAGCAGTTTATTAATGTCATTTTCCTTGTAGCTACCTGTACCCATCAACTAAGTAACTTTTTCAGCAACCTGGTTTACAATTCAAAACACATTTTGTTATTGTCATGGACAGAAGTGTTTCTGCAAAGAGTTACATAACATAAGAGCAAAGGTCTAATTTTTGCAGAAACTGCACCAATATTATTCATGGTCTGTATCAGGCATTGCAGCTCAGTCCCATTCAAGTGTGGCTGGACATTTATATCCGGTATGTAGAAGTTCTCAGTAATGTCTTCCGAACTCTTCTGGATGCAGTTGTGGTGTTGGTGTTACTTACAGTTGGTGAAACACCTCATTATTTTTCTCACTAAATATATTTTCTAAGGTGCTATTTGCATGAAATTTTCACCAGAAATTGGTAACAACCCAAGTAATCCATACACACAAACCAAACCAAAACATATGAAATTAAGTTATATGTAACAATGTGGAATGACAAAGGGAAAAAGTATTGAATACATGGAGAGGTATAAAAAGGCATGGAAAGCAAAGCCAACAGCTGAAATCGATCAGTAATTAAAAAGCAATCCAGACCCTTGTCAGTGCAAATTAACCCCTTAAGGACGCAGGGTTTTTCGTTTTTGCATTTTCATTTTTTCCTCATCACCTTCTAAAAATCATAACGCTTTCAATTTTGCACATAAAATTCCATATGATGGCTTATTTTTTGCGCCACCAATTCTACTTTGCAGTGATGTTAGTCATTTTACCCAAAAATCCACGGCGAAACGTAAAATAAATTCATTGTGCGACAAAATTGAAGAAAAAATTTCATTTTGTAACTTTTGGGGGCTTCCGTTTCTACGCAGTGCATTTTTCGGTAAAAATAACACATTATCTTTATTCTGTATGTCCATACGGTTAAAATGATACCCTACTTATATAGGTTGGATATTGTTGTACTTCGGAAAAAAATCATAACTACATGCAGGAAATGTATATGTTAAAAATTCTCATTTCTTACCCTTATAACTTTTTTATTTTTCCGCATACGGGCCGGTGTCAGGTTTCATTTTTTCCGCCGTGTTCTACAGTTTTTGTCGGTACCATTTTTGTATTGATTGGACTTTTTGATCACTTTTTATTCATTTTTTCATGATATAAAAAGTGACCAAAAACACACTATTTTGGAATTTGGAATTTTTTTGCGCACACGCCATTTACCGTGTGATTTAATTAATGATATATTTTTTTAGTTCAGACATTTTCACACGCGGCGATACCACATGTGTTTATTTTTATCTTTATTTACATAGTTTTTTTTATGGGAAAATGGGGTGATTCAAACTTTTATTAGGGAAGGGGTTAAATAACCTTTTAACTTTTTTTTTCACTTTTTTTTTGCAGTGCTATAGCTCCCATAGGAACCTATAACACTGCACACACTGATCTCCTATGCTGATCCCTGCAAAGCCATAGCTTTGCATGGAACAGTCAGATAGGGGCTTCATTGCTCAAGCCTGTAGCTCAGGCTTGGAGCAATCAATCGAGGATCGGACGCCACAGAGTCGGGTAAGGAGACCTCCGCCTGCGTCCCAGCTGATCGGATGTCCGATCAGCCCGACTGAGCTTCCGGGAAGCATTTACTTTTGTTTTCAGACGCGGCGGTCAACTTTGATCGCCGCGTCTGAAGGGTTAACAGCGCGCGGCACAACGATCAATGCCGCGTGCTGTTAGCCCAGGGTCCCGGCTATGATTAGCAGCCGGGACCGACCCGGTGTGATGCGGGATCACAGCGTGACCCCGTTTTAAACACCGGGACCGGGCATAGGGCGTACAGGTATGCCCTACCTCCTTAAGGAGTTAATATCAGCTGGTTCAGTCCTAACTGTTGGTCTACAAAAAGGGTCTCATTTCTCTACAAAAGATGGATATCATTGGTTACAGGCACATTTCAAAGCTTTCACATGTTCCAGTGAGCACTATTGGGGCCATAATATGGAAGTGGAAAAACAATCGTTTCACCATAAATTTGCCTTGAACAGATTTCTGAAAGAGGAGTGAAAAGAATAACCAAAAGAGTTGTCCAAGAGCCAACAACCACTTGTGGAGAGCTTCAAAAAGACCTGGAATCAGCAGGTACTGTTGTCTCAAAGAAAATGATATTTAGAGTGAAAAATGGTGACGTGTTCAATACTTATTTCATCCTCCGTGTAACACATTAACAGGGAATATTGGAATAGGGCTGAGGTCTCATAGAGCTGTTATCTCTATCATTTTGATGTCAAGAAGAAAACTGGACAGGAGAGACAACAATTTACAAAGGCATTCATAGGGCACTATACAGTTCACTGGTAGTGTCCACATACAGATGATACATGCACCTGATGATATACAGCCTACTATATGGTCAATACAGTGGAGAGCTCTTAAATTCTGTCTAGGTTCACTTCTGCTTCATTTTGGCCAACGATGCTCGATGGGCCCCATTTCCTTTACTTGGGTCAGTTGGGTTTGCTTTATTTTGCCTGGCATTACCAGACACAATAATGCATTAGTCTGTCCTACTTTGTCTACAATTACAGTGACCCCCAACATACGATCATTTCAAAATACGATGGCCTCTCAGAGGCCATCGCATGTTGAAGGCAGCATCAACATACGATGCTTTTGTATGTCGGGGCCATCGCATAAACGGCTATCCGGCAGCGCAGACTGCTTCAGCTGCCACCGGATAGCCGTTTACGGTGCCCCGTGTGGAGGCAATGGAGAGCGGTGACAGAGAGACGGAGAGCGAGAGCATCGGGGACACCCCGGGCAAGCAACGACAGCAATGGAAGGCGACATCCAGGGCAGCGGTGACGAACGGTGACGGTCTGGAGTGGTGGGGACACGTGAGTATAACCTCCAATACCAGTGGTCTTCAACCTGCGGACCTCCAGATGTTGAAAAACTACAACTCCCAGCATTTCCGGACAGCCAACGGCTGTCCGGGCATGCTGGGTGTTGTAGTTTTGCAACATCTGGAGGTCCGCAGGTTATAGACCACTGTCCTATACTTTACATTGCACGGATCCTTCAACATACGATGGTTTCAACAAACGATGGTCCATTTGGAGCGGATTACCATCGTATGTTGAGGGACCACTGTACTCTAGTATTCTGTTATAATGGATTGGGGCAGTTAAAGGTATTTTGGCTTTCAGAAAGCACCAGGTATGAATGATATACATAAGCACAGTAGTGAACAACATAATGTATACGTTTATTTAGTAGCATAGGCCATACCTATCACTCTAGAATACAGACAGCATATGGTGTATTCGTGAGGCTTCTTCTACACTTGTACTAATGCAGCTACATGAAACAGTAAAGTGCTGAAAGGTGTAAGGCTGTGCTATATTTCACTAATGCAACTTACTTTGAAAAGAGAACATCAGACTGGATATTCTTTGGACGAATTAGCAGGATTTTGCAAGAATTTCTTTTAACATTTTGGATGCCGAATCTAAGCATTTCTGGCAATAAAGCACATTACTGCCTACTTAATGCTATCTTATGTATACTCTCAAAATAGGATACTTCCTGGCACTACTATTTGCAACGTTTTCAGATAGGTGCGTTTTTCAATAAGCCTCGCCTTGTTCTTTAAGTACCCTGTCTGTTCAGATGGTGCTTCTCGTGTACAATGAATAGCAGAAATCAGTCCCATAGAGAAGAAAATAACGGAGCACTCACCACTTCAGTTGCTGTAGACAGGTACTTCTTTATTTTTCTTCAGGTACACAAATGACAAGACTTGAGGGCAGGGAAGGTGGACCAGATCTTGTGCGGGGGGTTCTTAGGTGCTCACATGGAGCGATGACCCCGCACAAGATCTGGTCCACCATCCCTGCCCTCAATTCTTGTCGTTTTTGTACCTGAAGAAAAATAAAGAAGTACCTGTCCACAGCAACTGAAGTGGTGAGTGCTCCGTTATTTTATTCTCTATGGGACTGCTATCTTATGTATGTCTAGTGATACAACATAGATGAGCTGCAAACAGTTTACAACAAACAGGCAGAGAGCATGACAGATAACTTAACCATATGCACATGACAGAAGCGAGTATAGTCAGCAGACAGTGACCTCACTTGGACTCATCCAGCTGCTTCATAAGGCAGCGCATCATGTTCTGCTCTTTATCAGCCATGGAGAAAGTTGTAAGCATTCTGTCATGTTAATAAATCATCTAAAAATAATTCATATTCCATAAGACTTAAAAGCAATATGTCTCCTCTATAGGATGATAAAATCGTTACTTATGGTCTCTGGTTTTCAGTATAGTGTAGCAGGTGAAGCTCAGGTTCCTGCTCATACAGCAGTGAAAACAACGGCCTCTTCCCAAATATTTTCTATTTCTACATAAAGATATTATTGCTAACAATTTACATGAAATATCTTTCAAAATGATCTGAATGTGGTCATTCATACCTGCGTTACTACCCCGCTGACTTTATTATAACTATGCTAGCTATGACTTTCACCCTCCATTGAATAATGTTGCTTGTCGTTGGAAGAATCAGGAATAGTTTTCTGCTATTTTCCTCCGGAAAAAAAAAAAGAATAATCCAGGAGCTACAACCCAAGATGTTCATGACAAATATATCAATACACAGCAAGACTGGTACTCATTGGGGTGCCATTTTGCCTCGATAGACACTTGTCTCCTTTTGGCCTTCTTTTCTCCACCAATAACTTCCTTAGATGTAATAAGTTCTCCTAGAGAACTGATGCTGATTCATTTAAAGGGGTATTCCAGGAAAAAACATATATATATATATATATATATATATATATATATATATATATAATCAACTGGCTACATAAAGTTAAACAGATTTGTAAATTACTTCTATTAAAAAATCTTAATCCTTTCAATAAATATCAGCTGCTGAAGTTGAGTTGTTGTTTTCTGTCTGACAACAGTGCTCTCTGCTGACATCTCTGCTTGTCTTGTGAACTGCACAGAGTAGAAGAGGTTTGCTATGGGGATTTGTTTCTAAACTGGGTGGTTCCCAAGACAGGTGTCATCAGAGAGCACTTAGACAGAAAAGAACAACTCAACTTCAGCAGCTCATAAGTACTGAAAGGATTAAGATTTTTTTTATAGAAGTAATTTACAAATCTGTTAAAAGAAATTGGGGATGTGCAGCTCACAATTAGCTAACCGAGGTAAGAGGGCTATACACCTACACCAGGTGTTAGGGAATAGCAAAGAAATTGTTTAAACAGTAGCCAACCCCTCAAAGTTAGCATCAGTTCCCTGATTCAAGAATGAAAATGAATAATAATAAAAACAGGATCATGCTTCAATTAAAACATGAAAATGTATATTTATTACACTGTTTAAAATATATATAATTTTTTGTCAGTATATCCTCTAAGCACAGGGCCCTTGTGCCGAGGGAATTATATAAAATAGAATACAAATAACAATATCAAGCCTACTGAGGCCGTGTTTAAAACATATGAGAGCCCTGAAACGCGTCTAGTTTATCCTACATCACCGATACTCGATTATCCACCGGTGACCTCCAATACAGTTCTGCAAATCAACAGACGATCCCTGAAACCACCTTCCAGGTAGCGCTGCCAAGCACCTGTGACGTCACCTACAACTCATTTTTCCAGAGGCCCGCACCTGTTCTTCTGCTGAGATACCACCCACAGCGAATAACATCTGAAAGCGGCTATTTCTCCAACTGGCCTGTGGCAGGCTGACCGCCGCTGCAAAGCATACCAGCGTCTGGTACCATCTCAAAAGTGTGGATCTCAACTTCTGAAAGCGGCTAATTTTCCAACTGGTCCGTGGCAGGCTGACCGCCGCTAAGACGCATGCCAGCATCTGGTACCAACTTAAAAGTGCGGACCTCACAACATAAGTCCAGGTGACAAGTATATTGCAGACAGGTAATTATAAATTTACCCTATTCACCTATATTGTTTTGGAATTTACAACATTTATAGGACTTGAGCTCACTTTCCGGATCACCGGAGGCCGGATTATCCAAAGTGATATTAAAATTGTTACATTCCTATACATTTTCTATGCAAGTTATCAGTGTTTGTTGATATTGTTATTCGGCTTAATTTACAAATCTGTTTAACTTTCTGGAGCCAGTTGATATATAAAAAAAGTTTTTTCCTGGATAACCCCTTTTAATATAATACTTCCATACCCCTCAATGTATCCCTTACCTTTTCTAAATTCAGTCCTATTCAGTCCTTCCCCTCCATATTTTGGAAGCTTTCTTTAGTATTTCATCACTGTTATATGTTTACAAGTTTTAACTATGCAAAAATCTTTACAAAAGATTGAATTGGAAAAACTGTTGAAAAATTGTATCACTCTCTTTTGTTTGATAAGTATGTTTTTCCATTTTAAACCTTTTTTTTTATTTGCCTTTAAAGAATTAAAAGCCAACTGCACATACTTGTACCTAGACCAATTTCCTTGTCTGGCACCATTTTAATAACAAATGTGGCATTGTTTTGTTAACACAGATCACTGGAGCTACAACTAAAGAGAGTTTGCTCATCTGAAAAGTATGTTGTACCCGTGTAAAACAAATGTGCTACTTAGATATTAAGTGGGAAACACTTGGGAAATTCTTGGACTGAAAATGAGAAACTAGGAGGAATTCTAGGATATAGTAATGTGACTCATTGCAGGGAAAGACAGCAGCTGTCAAGACAAATACGGTCATGGCGTACATAGAAAGAGATAGAGATCATAGTGTAGTTCACAATCATTAGTCAAATACCCGGCATATTGCGTGAAATTGCTGAGTCTTGTGTTTAAGAAAAAACTTTGAAGGTTCAGATTCTTAAAGTCTTGTTAATCATGAGCGACAACAAAATGCTGTTTTGTCAATTTTTGCATAAAATTGCAAATATTAGGAAATTTATTCTTTAAAAATGCACAGTACAGTCCTCCTTTATATAATACAGTGACTTGTTAAGACAATGTGTCTGCTCTAATTAGTAACATAAGTAATGTTTCAGACCAGACATCCTTACTAAGGATAGAGGTACAGAAAGTATGGGGACCGTAAAAAATAAAGGGAACACGTAAACAACACAATGTAACTCCAAGTCAATCACACTTCTGTGAAATCACACTGTCCACTCAGGAAGTAACACTGATTGACAATCAATTTCACATGCTGTTGTGCAAATGGAACAGACAACAGGTGGAAATTATAGGCAATTAGCAAGACACCCCCAATAAAGGAGTGGTTCTGCAGGTGGTGACCACAGACCGTTTCTCAGTTCCTATGCTTCCTGGCTGATGTTTTGGTCATTTTTTAATGCTGGCGGTGCTTTCACTCTAGTAGTAGTATGATACGGAGTCTTCAACCCACACAAGTGGCTCAGGTAGTGCATCAATGAGAGCTGTGGCAAGAAGGTTTTCTGTGTCTGTCAGCGTAGTGTCCAGAGCATGGATGCGCTACCAGGAGACAGGCCAGTACATCAGGAGACGTGGATGAGGCCGTAGTAGGGCAACAACCCAGCAGCAGGACCGCTGCCTCCGCCTTTATGCAAGGAAGAGCAGGAGGAAAATGTCCTCCAGCAGGCCACAAATGTGCATGTGTCCACTCAAACGGTCAGAAACAGACTCCATGAGGATTGTGTGAGGGCCCGATGTCCACGGGTGGGGGTTGTGCTTACAGCTCAACATCGTGCAAGACATTTGGCATTTGCCAGAGAACACCAAGATTGGCAAATTCGCCACTGGTGCCCTGTGCTCTTCACAGATGAAAGCAGGTTCACACTGAGCACATATGAAAGACATAACAGAGTCTGGAGATGCCATGGAGAACATTCTGCTGCCTGCAACATCCTCCAGCATGACCGGTTTGGCGGTGGGTCAGTAATGGTGTGGGGTGGCATTTCTATGGGGGGGGGCTGCACAGCCCTCCATGTGCTTGCCAGAGGTAGCCTGACTGCCATTAGGTACCGAGATGAGATCCTCAAACCCCTTGTGAGACCACATGCTGGTGTGGTTGGCCCTGGGTTCCTCCTAATGCAAGACAATGCTAGACCTCATGTGGCTGGAGTGTGTCAGTAGTTCCTGCAAGAGGAAGGCATTGATGCTATGGACTGGCCCGCCCGTTCCCCAGACCTGAATCCGATTGAGCACATCTGGGACATCATGTCTCGCTCCATCCACCAATGCCACGTTGCACCACAGACTGTCCAGTAGTTGGCGGATGCTTTAGTCCAGGTCTGGGAGGACATCCCTCAGGAGACCATCCACCACCTCATCAGGAGCATGCCCAGGTATTGTAGGGAGGTCATATGGGCACGTGGAGGCCGCACACACTACTGAGCCTCATTTTGACTTGTTTTAAGGACATTACATCAAAGTTGGATTAGTCTGTAGTGTGGTTTTCCACTTTGATTTTGAGTGTGACTCCATATCCAGACCTCCATGGGTTGATAAATTTGATTTCTATTGATAATTTTTGTGTGATTTTGTTGTCAGCACATTCAACTATGTAAAGATGAAAGTATTTTATACAATTAGTTTATTCATTCAGATCTAGGATTGTGTTATCTTAGTGTTCCCTTTATTTTTTTGAGCAGTGCATAAAAGATGGTATCAAGCACACAAAGAAAGGCAAAGTAATACATTTGTGTGGTGATTCTGCCCCGCATGGCTACCTATTATTATTATTTTTTTAACAAACTGGATTAAAGGGGTACTCCGCTGGAAAATATTTTTCTTTAAATCAATTCATGCCAGAAAGTTAAATGGGTACTCCCCCTCCCATAAACTTGCATTAAGGGGGCGGGACGTGATGTCATGAGGGGGCAGGGCTATGACGCCACAAGCTCCCGCCGCCGGCTCCAGCGTAAGGAACAGTTTGTTCCAAACGCTGAGCAGCGGAGTACCCCTTAAAACAGATTTGTAAATTACTTCTATTTAAATATCTTAATCCTTCCAGTACTTATCAGCTGCTGTATGCTCAACAGGAAGTTCTCTTCTTTTTGAATTTCTTTTCTGTCTGACCACAGTGCTCTCTGCTGACACCCCTGTCCATGTCAGGAACTGTCCAGAGCATGTGAGGTTTGCTATGGGTTCTGCTCCTACTCTGGAAAGTTTCTAAAATAGACAGAGGTTTCAGCAGAGAGCACTGTGGTCAGACAGCAAGGAAATCCAAAAAGAAAAGAACTTCCTGTGGAGCAAATAGCAGCTGATGAGTACTGGAAGGATGAAGACTTTTAAATAAAAGTAATTTACAAATCTGTTTAACTTTCTAGCACCAGTTGATAAAAAAAATGTTTTCCAGCGGAGTACCCCTTTAAGACTAGAGATGGGATCAAAGCACAGAAATCTGTGAGCCCATCTTAAGACTCTAAAGATACACTAAAATATTGGACACATTCTTTGCTTCCTCTGAAACAGATAAATCCTGTGTTTCTGGTTAAACATCTTACATTGGAAAAAGACATTAGATAATGTGGCCTAAATTGCTCAGAGGAAAATGCACTGTCAACTTTTATTGCCATCTCGGAGGCCAACAATAAATGTAATACTTCCACTGAGGCCTTATCTTTCTAGATTGGCTCCATTGGAATTGGATTCTTTCTGATTACAGAGGATTTTAAAAAATAGTTAGAGAACAATGTAGTGAAATGGGAGTCGGGGTCTCAATATTAGAAGACTTGTTTGTCTTAAAATTATTATTTATAAGATTTATTTATATAGCGTCCTTGGTTCCAGGGCCCTTTACCCTTCATAAAGGTTAATATACATAATACAAACACAAGGACAATGAATGTGACACAGATTGAATTGCAGACCAATATAGAGAAGGAAAGGGCCCTGCCTTCACGGGTTTACAATCTATAAGAGAAGGGAAGGAAACCGTAGGTAAGGGGGACAAATCTGAAATATAAAAAATTAATTCTAGAAATTAGCAGATGCAAAATAAATTAATCATTCTAGATCAGTGGTTCTTAAACATGGTTCGATCGAACCCCAGGGGTTCGGTGAGTCAGTCCCGGGGGTTCGGCAGGGGAGGTCGCAACAGGACAGGCAAACCAAGGAATTGATTGGGGCCCCGAGCTGGCCCAGGGCCCCGAGCAGAGCCGGTGTCTGCCCGTCCTGTAGCAAAGGGGCAATTCCCCCCCCATCACTATTCACTCCCTGCGGCCCCGCGTTAAGTTTAAAAACTCAGGGCCGCCGGGACAGAGCGCACGCCGGGACGTCACTGACGTCCCGTGCGTGCGCCCATGGAAACGAAGGCACAGAGGACCGGAGGACAGAGAAGGAGGAAGACGCGTGCTGGCCAGCTTGGTAAGTGACCAGTGGCACGTCATCTTCGGTGCTCCGACCACCGGTCCCGTGACCTACTGCTATAGCCGGAGCGGTGGTCGGAGCACTGAAGTGGGCAGTACACAGGCATACACTGCATATGGCTGGAGGCTGTATGTCTGTGGGGGAACACTGCCTACATCAGTGGTCTTCAACCTGTGGACCTCCAGATGTTGCAAAACTACAACTCCGCCGTTGGCTGTCCGGGCATGCTGGGAGTTGTAGTTTTGCAACATCTGGAGGTCCGCAGGTTGAAGACCACTGGCCTGCCTAATGTGGGGGAACACTGCCTGCCCAATGTGGGGGAACACTGCCTGCCTAATGTGGGGGAACACTGCCTGCCTAATGTGGGGGAACTCTGCCTGCCTAATGTGGGGGAACTCTGCCTGCCTAATGTGGGGGAACACTGCCTGCCTAATGTGGGGGAACACTGCCTGCCTAATGTGGGGGAACACTGCCTGCCTAATGTGGGGGAACTCTGCCTGCCTAATGTGGGGGAACTCTGCCTGCCTAATGTGGGGGAACACTGCCTGCCTAATGTGGGGGAACACTGCCTGCCTAATGTGGGGGAACTCTGCCTGCCTAATGTGGGGGAACACTGCCTGCCTAATGTGGGGGAACACTGCCTGCCTAATTGTGGGGGAACACTGCCATTGTTGTGAAAATGACATGAGAGTGGCACTTGCCAAGGTAAAGCCGCGCATTTCTGAACTGGTCTCTGAAAGATAACAGCAGAAGTCACACTGATTTTCAGTAAATATTCATTATGTTTTTGTTTTTGTGTGAAAATCAGGTTTTCATGGTTTTGTTCTTTTGTTCTTAATGGTTTTGTTCATTTTGTGCACCTATGTATAAATATATACCTCCTATGTTTTGAATTTGAAAAAATCATATTTTATTTTTCCAATTCAGAGAGGTTCGGTGAATGCGCATATGAAACTGGTGGGGTTCAGTACCTCCAACAAGGTTAAGAACCACTGTTCTAGATTCTGCAATCTAAGACTTTGAGTCTTACAAAAAAATTTTTGTTATTTCACTTTTTTCTCTTTTTGATGTTTTGTTTGTTTATGGAAGATGTATACCTAGAGAACTGTAAATATCTATGCAGGTTTTAGTTTGGAATATTAAGTATATGTTTACAAAGGAAAATGTCCGCACGGAAAATCTCTGTGGACATCCCCCAATAAGCGGAGCGCCATCTGAACATGCCAGCCCTAGATCCACTGAGAAATGTGCTGTCTCAAAGAATCAATGGGACTCTGCTGCAGCAAAATCTCTGTGCAGAATTCCGCACAGAAATTCCATTGTGTGAACATGGCCTAAGTGTTTAGGGAACAAAACTTGTGTAGTTATTAGAATCACATTTAACAAAGGATTCATTGAACGTTGTGTGCAAAAATTATTGGCCACATTATTATCATTAATTCTATAAGTTTTATTCTTGGGGCGGGGGTGGGGGGTGAGGTCACATTATTGATACATAAAAAGGTGAAGTGGGAGGTATATGATGAATTTGATTCTACTGGTGTTCACATCTAAAGTCCATCGGTGTTATTTGTATATTGTTTAACCTGTTAAGGACGTAGGGCATGCCAGTACGCCCAATGCCCGATCCCAGTGTTTAAAACGGGGTCACACCATGACCCCGCATCACACCAGGTCGGTCCCGGCTATGAATAACATCGCCGTGTCTGAAGGGTTAATAGCGCGCGGCACAACAATCGGTGCCGCGCGCTATTAACCCTTCAGACGCGGCGATCAAAGTTGACCACCGCATCTGAAAGTGAAAGTAAACGCTTCCCGGCAGCTCAGTCAGGCTGATCGGGACATCGCGATAAAATTGCGATGTCCCGATAAGCTAGGACGCGAGCGGAGACCCCCTTACCTTGCTCCGTCGCATCCGATCTGGGAATGATTGCTCCAAGCCTGAGCTACAGGCTTGAGCAATCGAGCCCCTACCCTGCTGATCCATGCAAAGCTATGGCTTTGCAGGGATCAGTATAAGAGATTAGTGTTTGCAGCATTATAGGTCCTTATGGGAGCTATAACACTGCAAAAAAAAAAGTTAACAAAGGTCATTTAACCCCTTCCCTAATAAAAGTTTGAATCACCCCCTTTTTCCCATTAAAAAAAAAAAACAGTGTAAATAAAAATAAACTTATATGGTATCGCCGCGTGCGGAAATGTCCGAACTATAAAAATATATCATTAATTAAATTGCACGGTCAATGGAGTATAAAATGACATTTTGTCCTCAATTTTGTCACACAATACATTTTTTTTCCGTTTCGCCGTGGATTTTTGGGTAAAGTGACTAATATCACTGCAAAGTAGAATTGGTGGCGCAAAAAATAAGCCATCACATGGAATTTTATGTGCAAAATTGAAAGTGTTATGATTTTTAGAAGGTGATGAGGAAAAAATGAAAATGCAAAAACGGAAAAACCCTGAGTCCTTAAAGGGTTAAGAAAAAGATTACTGTTTCATTATTGTGTTTAGGAATATTAAATGTGTTTTCAATGAGAAACTAGATAGTTTTAGGGTAAATAAAGAAGTGAGATCTATTTGTAACCCGCCCTCCCCCCTTCCCCCCTTGGTAAAAAGTGTACAGAGACTGAGATAATGTTTTCTTCTCTACTCAGCAGTTAAGTGTTTGTGTGGGTGTGTGTGGAGGCTAGGGTATACTAAACAATGTTTATATGATATAAAAATTCCTTTTTGCGCCTTTTGAATTAAATTTAAATGAAAAAAGCCATACATAAATATGTGCAGTAGAACAAGCCAATGAGACCCGATGCAAAGTCTGCAACATGGCCTGATGTTCCAATTACAGTACTGGTCACCTATGGGGCAGATGGCTATGGGGCCTCCTTAGGCACCAGGGCCCCGGTGCGACTGCTACCTCTGCACCACCCTATAGCTACACCCCATAATCATACTTAAATTACCCTATAAGATATTATAAGAAGGACAGCCTGTGACCAACATACTGTAACAATATGCATAGTCCATAGTACAAGAAGAAAGATGAGGAGGCACTCAAGTTTTTTGGGTGTGGCAGGTTTCTTTATTTACAGTGCAAACTGAAGCGGAGCAGCATCAGCGGGAAGTCATCACAGATACACAGTGTACCTCCCCATCTTTCTTCTTGTACTATGGACTATGCATGTTTCGCTCTGGAGATTTTAGCGCTGTGTTTTGTGGCTGATTGCCAGAGCCTGCTAGAGATTGCCTAAATCTGAGACGTTAGTGCCGATCTCGGTCTCTTTACCTGACAATAACTATATGTAAACAAATATCATGATGTATAATCCATTTGTTTTAGCTGCACCTGTAAGTTGTAGGATTTTGTATCTAAAATGCGTTAAATGATTCTTTTGTAGACAAGAGCAGGATATCTCCTTTTGCCATAATTTAGCATCCAGCTCCTTTATTTCTTTTGCCTTTGTGACGGTTCCCAGACATACATCAGGAGGCCATAGGGGCACTGCTTTCCTCAGACGCCTGTGTCCCTTTCTTCTGGCAGTTAGTCTATCTCTTCAGAGGATATGTCATGTATAAGTGTCAGGTATATGCTAAAAATAAATGACACCTGCGCACCAACATACTAAACTAACCTCACAAACTGAACATAACCTATTGAAAGCTTTTGGTAGTTTTACACAAATACAGCTTTGTTACATGTTAAGTTCACATATTTCTTGCCAAAAATTGGGAAATCGGTAAAACCTAAATGACTGCTTTAAATATATACAACACTATCAACACTATAAGCTTCTTCATAGTATTTTTATGCTTTAAATAAAACCGCTTTACTTGTCAACATTTCTCAAAAAACAAACCATTAGTCTAAGGATGCAAAGACTGAACTTTGAAGGAGAAAGTTTAAAGAACTTAAACTGTTGTCACAATGCTCAAGCAATGAGATCATCCAAGAGTGCGAGAGGACCATTACTTCTATTAAACAATCTTAATCCTTCCAGTACTTATCAGCTGCTGTATGCTCCACAGGAAGTTGAATTGTTCTTTTCTTTCTGACCATAGTACTCTCTGCTGACACTTCTGTCTGTGTCAGGAACTGTACGGAGAAGGAGAAAATCCCCATAGCAAATCTATCCTGCTCTGGATAGTTCCTGACATGGACAGAGGTGTCAGCAGAGATCACTTTGGTTAGACAAAAAATAAGTATACAACTTCCTCTGGAGCATACAGCAGCTGATAGGTACTGGAAGGATTAAGATTTTTAAACAAAAGTAAGTTACAAATCTGTTTACCTTTCTAGCACCAATTAATTAAAAAAAATCCCAATGTACTCCGTTAAGGACATTGGGATTTTTCATTTTTGAACTTTCATTTTTTCCTCCTCACCTTCTAATAAATAGATTGCTTTCAGTTTCCACCAACGGATCCATTTGTGCCATCAAATGTACTTTGTAATAAGGATTGACCGATTATCTGTTTGGCTGATATTATCGGCCGATATTCACTATATTCTAAGTTATCCGTATCGGCAATTACCTTGCCGATAATGAGGGTGCCTTAAATCAATGAATTGCAGCAGCTTTTGTGGGGCCAGAGACCGCCGCCCCCACCCACTTCTCTCCTCCTGCCTGCCCTGGGGCCCTGAGTCCAACCACCGCCGCTGCCCGATTGCCTCCCCATCCCCGGTTTTATAATTACCTCTTCCCAGGATCCGCGCTACTTCTGGCTCCTGCGGCACCCTGCGCTGTTGCTGTGCGCTGCACAATGACGAGTGACACCACCGGAACAAGAAGTAGCACGGACCCCGGGAACAGGTCATTATAAAACCGGGATGCAGGAGGCAATGGGGCAGCAGCGGCAGCAGTCTCTGGCAGAGGATAGGCAGGGGGAGGCAATCAGGCAGCGGCGGTGGTTGGACTCAGGACCCCAAAACAGGCAGGCGGCGGCGGCAGTCTCTGGCCCCACAAAAGCTGCAGCGGCTTCTGCGGGGCCAGAAACAGTTTATCATGGTATACCCGCACACACGTGTGGGGGGGGGGGGAAATTAAAATGCACGCAATATCGGTATAAGTTATTGGCTATCGGCCTGAAAGTTAACAGGTTATTGGTATCGGCTCTAAAAAATCTATATCGGTCGATCCCTACGTTATAATGATATCACTCATTTTACCATAAAAGCTATGGTGAAAAACATTTGGGTGGGGCAAAATTAAAAACAAAATACACCAGTTTAAAACTTTTGTAGGCTTCCATTTTATGCAGTGCCCCTTTACCTTTATTCTGTAGGCCCAAATGATTAAAATGAGACCTGTTTTATGTAGGGTTTGTTTTCTTTCATTAATTTGACAAAATTCTTCCTTTTTGTGGGAAAATAAGTATACGGTACTTTAAATTGTCTTCTTCGGACCCCTATCTCTCTTATTTTTTTCTGTAAACGCAGTGATCTCTAGTTTCAAATGTTATCACTTTTTTGATGGGGTATTTTGATTGGGCTATTTATACCTTTTTTTCTGCTATATAAAGCAATTCTGGACTTTGGTATTTTTTTATCTTTTATTTACACCATCATACAGTAAAGGAGTGATTTATATAGACTGTTTTACTATAACCCCTTTAATCCAAATGTTAACTCTTTCCTTGCTGAGCCTGCGCATAGTGCTAAGCCCAGCAAGGAAAGAGTTAACATTTGGATCTGCTCTGAAAAGTCCACTTTTAAAAGGGGCCTTTATGTTCGGCACTTTTTATCGGTGTAAAATTTGATGCAAAATAAGCGTCAATTGTGAGCAGCGTTGATTACTTGCTAACATTGCCGTAGTCTGCATGAGTTCCCCACACAAATACAAAAGAATTCTGCTAATGTTAGGACCACACAACGAGATATTAGAACATATTTCCCATGTTTAACATACTCACTTCACATACAGTATTAAACATGCCATCATATTGTACAAAGCGGAAGAAGCAAATAGTGTTGTATATACAAAATGTAATCATCCACAAACATTATAAAAGCAGCATGAGAAATGTTGTATAGGAGAAATTAACATTCATCTTCTTCTTGTACAGTCATAGACTATTTTAGGGATGGAGGAGTTTGGCCTCCCTCTTATTTAAACACAATTTATAGCATGTTAATGCAAAATGAGCCTTTAGTCTTCAGCATAGGTATAAAAATACACGCACATTATTAGAGGGTACTCCGCCCCTAGACAAGTATAGGGGATAAGAAGTCTGATTTTGGGGGTCCCCAGAGGTGATCAGACATCTTATCCTGCTGCTGCACCCCTGACATCCGGTGCACGGAGTGAACTTTGCTCTGTGCCGGATGACTGGCGATGCGGGGCGGCGGCTCGTGACTTCCCGGTCACTCCCTGCTCGTGACGTCACGGCCATGCCCCCTCAATGCAAGTCTATGGGAGGGGGCGTGACTGTCGTCACGCCCCCTCCCATAGACTTGCATTGAGGGGGCGTGTCCATGACATCACGAACGGGGGCCGGCTGTGACTTCATGAGCCTCCGGCACTGCTCCCAATGTTCTAAACGAACAACGGATGTAGCAGGGACATCTTATCCCCTGTGGATAAGTGGATAAGGTGTCTAGGGGCAGAGTACCCCTATATGTCCTCACCCTTGTGGTAGATGTCACTAACATCGATTAATATTTATTCACCATGAACAGATGAACAGTTTTTGTGTTTTTAATCTGTATTTAACAGAAACCAGCAATTGTGGAAAAAAGAAGAAGCAACATACGATATCAGGCATCCTATAAAAGAGGCATCATTTTATGTGAAACTGAATATCAATGAATTATTCACCTGCAGACATCTGAAATAAGTCAGGAGGATCTGTGAATAGATATGTCTTTATGTATGAGAGACACCACTAGAGAAAAGCGAGAAATGCAAATGCAGTGATGCATAAGATTTAGCAATGAAGTCTCAATGAACGGCACAATGGGCAAACTAACAAGACACACATGTACTTATGTCACATAAACCTTAGGCTGGCATCTTGTGAACGAAGATGATTGTATTCTGATAAGTATGAAGGGTACAGGCTATACACAACTAGGAGATCTCAGCCTATAAAAGCTTCTGGTGACCTTGCCTCATTTCCAGTCTAATACGAGAATAGGAAAATTCTTCCTTGCTCTTAAGACTTTGAGCATTGTGGTCCTTTTATTCACTTTACTAAGGTACAATTCCTACTTAAAGGGGTACTCCAGTGGATTTTTTTTTTTAAATCAACTCGACTCGTACCAGAAAGTTAAACAGATTTGTAAATTACTTCTATTTAAAAATCTTAATCCTTCCAGTACTTATCAGCTGCTGTATACTAGAGAGGAAGTTATTTTATTTTTGAAATGTTTTTCTGTCTGACCCCAGTGCTCTCTGCTGACACCTCTTTCCATTTCGGGAACTGTCCAGAGTTGGATAGGTTTGCTGTGGTAAGACAGAAAAGAAATGTAATAAGAAAAGAACTTCCTGTGCAACATACACCAGCTGATAAGTACTAGAAGCAACAACAAGAAAAAAAATATGGTTTCAAATGGCAGGAAATGCTCAACTCCAAATGTAGTTGTGCCTTTATGCTGGGGGAGCAGATTCTGCCCTTGAGGTATGTTGCTAAGGGCGATCCCCAGCATAAAAATGCATACAATGGGGGATACCTGCAGCAGACTACAAGTACCACAATGCATACAAGTGCCACCAGATGAAAAATGTGGATGTGTAACATATAGAATAAGACATAAATTTAGGTGCACTACTGTGGTAGACGTAGACACAGGGCTCAAGTCCAGCAGGAACACTGCTCCCATTAGCAGGAGTCCTACAGGACTAGCCCAGGAGGGGAAATCTTGGGTGAGTTCCCACACTTTTGTTCCCAGGACTTGACCACTGCATAGACAATAACATATGACTAACCCTAAGGTTAAATTTATGTATTATTCTATAAGCACCTACATTTATATATTATTCTATATGTTACACATTCACAATTTTCATCAGGTATAGTATGTATGTCTTTCATATAAGGATATACTGGCTAATGTCTCAATTTTAACATCAGTTTGAGGGTTAGCCATATGTCACTGTTTACATCTACCACAGTAGTGCACCTAAATTTATGTATTATTCTATATGTTACACATCCACACCTTTCATTTGGTGTAGGATGCCATTGTGGTACTTGTGGTCTGCTGCAGCCTCCCCCATTGTATGCATTTTATGCTGGGGATTGCCCTTAGCAATGGACCACAAGCGCAGAACTGCATTTTTGGTTGGGCATTTCCTGCCATTTGAAACCACGTTTTTTTCTTGTTGTTCATATCTTGTACTTGTAGGTGTATAAACTCCAAATCTAATGCGCATTAATCACTAGTACAGGCAGCATTTTGGTGCACCTGTGAGGCCGGCAACATATCAGCCTACTGTATTTGTGCCCAGCCACACTGGAGATAACCTGGGAGCAGGCTGTGAGTCAGACCTAATGCCGCTGTAATTGCCCACTGGCCCCTGGTATTGCCCATACGGCACAGGCAGGTTTAGGTTAGGTCCCGTGCCACTTGAGAAATCTTGGTGTTGGTGTGCGGGCTCAGGTATGTCCTTCATATAAGGATATACTGGCTAATGTCTCAATTTTAACATCATTTTGAGGGTTAGTCATATGTTACTGTCTACGTCTACCACAGTAGTGCACCTAAATTTATGAATTATTCTATAAGTACTGGAAGGATTAAAATTTTTAAATAGAGGTAATGTACAAATCTGTTTAACTTTCTGGAATGAGTTGATTTAAAAAAGAATAAAAATTCCACTGGAATACCCCTTTAAGTTTGTAGCATGATTCCTTCAAGAAAACTGAAAAAAGTACAGTATGTTAAATGTTTTCTCCATGCAAAAATATCTAAATGTAGGGGTGCACATCTCATAGCCCAATGACCACAATTGCTACTAGCTTTGAATCACACTCTGCTGGACAAAAAATATAAATACACATCTGATCACCTGTATTGTGTATATTTCTGTATAACAGTGGATGTTTCTGTACCATGGTTGGTTTAAAAAGCCCTCTGGGTTTTAAAAGGGTTAAAGACATCAAAGTTTAAAAGGGTTAAATACCTGACATTAAAAATCCCGCTTAGGCTTCAACAGGAAATACTTGCTTAGCCAATCAGTCATTGGGGTAGGTCACCCCTGTGGGTTGAGTAGACATTTCCATACATTTCCTGGGTGTCACCAGTCTTAACAAGAAATACATATACCGTATATACTCGAGTATAAGCCGACCCGAGTATAAGCCGAGACCCCTAATTTCAACCCAAAATCCCAGGAAAAGTTATTGACTCGAGTATAAGCCTAGGGTGGGAAATACCTCATCCCCCCCTGTCATCATCCAGACCCGTCATTAACATCTTCATCATCCCCTTGTCATCATCCCACACATCCCCCCTTCATCATCCCCTTGTCATCATCCCACACATCCCCTTATCATCCCACACATCCCCCCTTCATCATCCCCTTGTCATCATCCCACACATCCCCTTATCATCCCACACATCCCCCCTTCATCATCCCCTTGTCATCATCCCACACATCCCCCCTTCATCATCCCCTTGTCATCATCCCACACATCCCCTTATCATCCCACACATCCCCCCTTCATCATCCCCTTGTAATCATCCCACACCCCCCCCCCCTTCATCATCCCCACCCCCCTTCATCATCCCCACACCCCCCCCCCCTTCATCATCCTCTTCTCATCATTCGCCCTCAGTGGTCTTCAACCTGCGGACCTCCAGAGGTTTCAAAACTACAACTCCCAGCAAGCCCGGGCAGCCATCGGCTGTCCGGGCTTGCTGGGAGTTGTAGTTTTGAAACCTCCGGAGGTCCGCAGGTTGAAGACCACTGCGGCCTTCAACATGCGGACCTCCAGAGGTTTCAAAACTACAACTCCCAGCAAGCCCGGGCAGCCATCGGCTGTCCGGGCTTGCTGGGAGTTGTAGTTTTGAAACCTCCGGAGGTCCGCAGGTTGAAGACCACTGCGGCCTTCAACATGCGGACCTCCAGAGGTTTCAAAACTACAACTCCCAGCAAGCCCGGGCAGCCATCGGCTGTCCGGGCTTGCTGGGAGTTGTAGTTTTGAAACCTCCGGAGGTCCGCAGGTTGAAGACCACTGCGGCCTTCAACATCATCCAGCCCCCTCTCACCCCCTTTAGTTCTGAGTACTCACCTCCGCTCGGCGCTGGTCCGGTCCTGCAGGGCTGTCCGGTAAGGAGGTGGTCCGGTGAGGAGGTGGTCCGGGCTGCTATCTTCACCGGGGGCGCCTCTTCTCCGCGCTTCCGGCCCGGAATAGAGCCGTTGCCTTGACAATGACGTATCTGCGTCGTTGTCAAGGCAACGTGACTATTCTGAGGCCGGGCCGGAAGCGCGGAGAAGAGGCGCCCCCGGTGAAGATAGCAGCCCGGACCACCTCCTCACCGGACCACCTCCTTACCGGACAGCCCTGCAGGACCGGACCAGCGCCGAGCGGAGGTGAGTACTCAGAACTAAAGGGGGTGAGAGGGGGCTGGATGATGTTGAAGGCCGCAGTGGTCTTCAACCTGCGGACCTCCGGAGGTTTCAAAACTACAACTCCCAGCAAGCCCGGACAGCCGATGGCTGCCCGGGCTTGCTGGGAGTTGTAGTTTTGAAACCTCTGGAGGTCCGCAGGTTGAAGACCACTGCGGGTGGGGGAGTTCACTCGAGTATAAGCCGAGGGGGGTGTTTTCAGCACGAAAAATCGTGCTGAAAAACTCGGCCTATACTCGAGTATATACGGTACCCTAGGTCTAGGTCTATAAAATTCTTCTAACCACCCGTTCTCACATCCTTTTTTGATGCACCTAGTAAATGTCTGAATGGGCATTTCCTGGTCAAGCAAAATGGTATACGAAGCAGAGAAAGGTGGAGAGCAGAGGAGACTGGATGCAATCGAAAAAGAAGTTGTGGGGGATCAGGGCAGGGGAGTGTTTCTTTAGAACCTGGATTCTGTAAACAAATTATATCATTTAGACAAACTTTTGAAATGTCACAGAGAAAACTCCACGAATCATTACAACAAATGGGGGGGGGGGGGGGATGTGTGCAATAGCTTCACTCCCCAGCTTGCAGTGATTTCCATTCAGCTTCAATAAACAACACCAGAATAAGTCTATGGGGCGATTTTGTGAAGTTGGAGAGAGATCACACCCAGCAGGGGAGGGGAGTGCTAAAAGTAAGTCTGTCAGCTGTATTTGCTGCTAAGAGCTGCAGACACTGTTGGCTAGCTGTTAGGCTAAGTTTCCACTTGTTTCTTTTTTTGGCATTTTGCCCCCCAAAAAATCGGCCAAAACGGCCCCCATGGCGTTTTTCATTGAAAAAATGCTGCAGCCAGATGTTAGCTATAAATCAATGAAAAAAACACAAACAAATTTTTCCACTTTTATCCTTTTGGCGTTTTTTCACTCTTTTTTGGCATTTTTCAGCTCCATAGCTGTTACGCCGAGCGCTCCGGGTCCCTGCTCCTCCCCGGAGCACTCGCGGCGTTCTCCTCTCTGCAGCGCCCCGGTCAGACCCGCTGACCGGGAGCGCTGCACTGACACTGCCGGCGGGGATGCGATTCGCATAGCAGGACGCGCCCGCTCGCGAATCGCATCCCAAGCTACTTACCTGTCCCGGTCCCCAGCTGTCACGTTCTGGCACGCACGGCTCCACTCTCTAGGACACCAGCTCTCTAAGATTTAAAGGGCCAGTGCACCACTGATTGGTGCCTGGCCCAATCACTGTAATTAGCTTCCACCTGCTCCTTGCTCTATATAACCTCACTTCCCCTTTCCAGCATTGCTGTATCTTGTTGCCTTGTGCCAGTCAGAGAGGTTGAGCCGTTACCGGTGGATACGAACTGGTTGATTCCACCGCAGCAAGACCATCCCGCTTTGCGGCGGGCTCTGGTGAATACCAGTAGCAACTTAGAACCGGTCCACCGGTACGGTCCTCGCCAATCCCTCTCTGACACAGAGGATCCACCTCCAGCCTGCCGAATCATAAGAGTAGATCCGGCCATGGATCCCGCTGAGGTGCCGCTGCCAAGTTTTGCTGACCTACCCACGGTGGTCGCCCAGCAATCCCAACAAATCGCCCAATAAGGACAGCAGCTGTCGCAGTTGACCACCATGCTACAGGAACTTCTGCCACAGTTACAGCAACCATCTCCTCCGACAGCTCCTGCACCTCCTCCGCAGCGAGTGGCCGCTCCTAGCCTCTGTTTGTCTCTGCCGGACAAATTTGATGGGGACTCTAATCTCTGCCGTGGTTTCCTGTCTCAATGTTCCCTACATTTGGAGATGTTGTCGGATCAGTTTCCTACAGAACGGTCTAAGGTGGCTTTCGTAGTTAGTCTTCTGTCTGGAAAGGCCTTGTCTTGGGCCAAACAACAAAACCCCAAAAGGAGATACTAGGTTCAATTTATTCACAACAATTTTAGGGGAACCCCCCTAGGGGAACCCTAAACTAAGTACCCCCCAATTTAAAATGTACCTTTTATTATTCCATTTAAAATATAGACTGTGATGCACATAATTGTGTAATTCTGCAAGTGGATGTAATGACACCACCACTAACTTTTAAAACCACAGTTGCCACCGAACTCCTTGACTCCTGTACTTGTCTTTTATAAGCTCCTGAATGCTACAGAGTGAGCGTTGGATAGCTCAATCTCCTATCTATTGGGAGCCGGTGGCTACTGCTTATTAAAATCACCAAAAATGAGCCCTCCCTTCCAACGTTTCACTGGCTCCCCAGCTTCGTCAGGAAAGTATGGTGGCTAATGGCCGGCGGGCGTCTCATGCTGCCTTTTATATCATCGCGTCTGACTTTGAATGTGCCGGCCGCGGCATGTCATCCAATCACCGGCCGGCTTCAGATAGTTCTGCGTTTCGTTATGATGGCCGTTCGTCCTATCATGGTCTCGATCGTTGGTCATGTGAGTAAACATGCTAGACGTCACTAGAGGGCGCCCGCATGTGATTGGGTATAGTTGTAACCCTAAAGGAAGGTCCATGGCACATGCGCCAATCACGCGCATGTCCGTGAACTTAGACATGTCTTATAGTCTTTTGCATCTCATGCGCAGGCGCCGATTCCCGCGCATGTCATTACACTTAGAAAATATCCTCTACCGTGTATTACTGACTGCGCATGTCAGTGGACTTAGACATATTGTCAAGTTGTATACTCCAATTCAATTGTTAAGCTGGCTCCATCTTAGGTAAGTATCCTTTAGCTAGGTAAGGTTTGTATCCTATCTTATGACGGGGGCACATAGGTGATATTTACATATGCCACTATTCTAATGGAATACTTTTTATCAGAAAAATCAGTGATGCAAAAGGGGGGGGTAGTGACGCTACGATTGACTATAATTAATGCACTGTCTGGAACAGATAGTTATTGTTTATGATTATTGTTATTATACTGTTTGGGGGACAACTCTATCCCTCAGTTTTATATATGAATAAACTGATGAGAGGCTGATTGAAAATTGTTAACTGTAGGTATACTCCTGCCTGCCAATTGTTCTATGATTTTTAATGCTCGTTGCATACATCTTATATTGGATTTCACCAGTTTCATATTTATGATTTATTTTTATTCCTTCGTTGATAGTGTTTTAACATTACTCACAATGGAGGAGGTGTTCCCATATAACTCTAGCCCAATTAGTTGTATAGTCTATACTGGTCATTGCACATTACTTTTAGTAGAATAGTATTACTGTCCCCTTCAGTATTATAGTCCATAACTTGCCTATTATGTCATCTCTGCTCACTCCTCCTAAAAGATTCTGTCTTAGATGGATCATGTCAATCTTGATATCCATTAATTTGCCATGACGTCCGTATCGTGTCTTCAGAAACTATCTAATAAGGCTCCCAAATATACATTGTTGTTAATGTATATTTATGTATGTATAAGTGTATATTAATGTATATATAAGTGCATACATAAATATACATTAACAACAATGTATATTTGGGAGCCTTATTAGATAGTTTCTGACACGATACGGACGTCATGGCAAATTAATGGATATCAAGATTGACATGATCCATCTAAGACAGAATCTTTTAGGGGGAGTGATCGGAGATGACATAATAGGCAAGTTATGGACTATAATACTGAAGGGGACAGTAATACTATTCTACTAAAAGTAATGTGCAATGACCAGTATAGACTATACAACTAATTGGGCTAGAGTTATATGGGAACACCTCCTCCATTGTGAGTAATGTTAAAACACTATCAACGAAGGAATAAAAATAAATCATAAATATGAAACTGGTGAAATCCAATATAAGATGTATACAACGAGCATTAAAAATCATAGAACAATTGGCAGGCAGGAGTATACCTACAGTTAACAATTTTCAATCAGCCTCTCATCAGTTTATCCATATATAAAACTGAGGGATAGAGTTGTCCCCCAAACAGTATAATAACAATAATCATAAACAATAACTATCTGTTCCAGACAGTGCATTAATTATAGTCAATCGTAGCGTCACTACCCCCCCCCTTTTGCATCACTGATTTTTCTGATAAAAAGTATTCCATTAGAATAGTGGCATATGTAAATATCACCTATGTGCCCCCGTCATAAGATTGGATACAAACCTTACCTAGCTAAAGGATACTTACCTAAGATGGAACCAGCTTAACAATTGAATTGGAGTATACAACAGTAATACACGGTAGAGGATATTTTCTAAGTGTAATGACATGCGTGGGAATCGGCGCCTGCGCATGAGATGCAAAAGACTATAAGACACGTCTAAGTTCACGGACATGCGCGTGATTGGCGCATGTGCCATGGACCTTCCTTTAGGGTTACAACTATACCCAATCACATGCGGGCGCCCTCTAGCGACATCTAGCATGTTTACTCACATGACCAACGATCGAGACCATGATAGGACGAACGGCCATCATAACGAAACGCAGAACTATCTGAAGCCGGCCGGTGATTGGATGACATGCCGCGGCCGGCACATTCAACATCAGACGCGATGATATAAAAGGCAGCATGAGACGCCCGCCGGCCATTAGCCACCATACTCTCCTGACGAAGCTGGGGAGCCAGTGAAACGTTGGAAGGGAGGGCTCATTTTTGGTGATTTTAATAAGCAGTAGCCACCGGCTCCCAATAGATAGGAGATTGAGCTATCCAACGCTCACTCTGTAACATTCAGGAGCTTATAAAAGACAAGTACAGGAGTCAAGGAGTTCGGTGGCAACTGTGGTTTTAAAAGTTAGTGGTGGTGTCATCACATCCACTTGCAGAATTACACAATTATGTGCATCACAGTCTATATTTTAAATGGAATAATAAAAGGTACATTTTAAATTGGGGGGTACTTAGTTTAGGGTTCCCCTAGGGGGGTTCCCCTAAAATTGTTGTGAATTGTCTTGGGCCACACCGCTCTGGGACCGCAATGATCCTGCCACAGCCACAGTCCAGTCCTTCTTCGCTGAAGTCCGTAGTGTCTTCGAGGAGCCAGCCCGGGCCTCCTCTGCCGAGACTGCTTTGCTGAACCTAGTCCAAGGAACTTCTTCCATAGGCGAATACGCCATCCAGTTCCGTACTCTTGCCTCAGAGCTAGCCTGGAACAATGAGGCCCTCTGCGCGACCTTCAAGAAAGGCTTATCCAGCAACATCAAAGATGTACTGGCCGCACGTGAAATTCCAGCTAACCTGTCTGAACTTATCCTTTTGGCCACCCGCATCGACAAGCGTTTTTCTGAAAGACACCAGGAGCTCCGCCAGGAAAAGGACCTTGATCTCTGGGCACCTCTCTCCCAGTATCCTTTGCAATCTACCCCTGTGCCTCCCGCCGAGGAGGCTATGCAAGTGGATCGGTCTTGCCTGACCCAGGAAGAGAGGTCTCGTCGAAGAGATAAAAACTTATGCCTGTACTGCGCTAGTACTGAACATTTCCTAGTGGACTGCCCTATTTGTCCTCCGTGTCTTGGAAACGCATGCACGCACCCTGTTCAAATGGGTGTGGCGTCCCTTGGTGTGAATTCTGCTTCTCCACGTCTCACTGTGCCCGTGCGGATTTCTCCTGCTGCCAACTCCTCCTTCTCAGCTGTGGCCTTCTTGGACTCTGGTTCTGCAGGAAATTTTATTTTGGCCTCTTTTGTTAATAGGTTCAGCATCCCAGTGACCCGTCTCGTCAAGCCGCTCTACATTTCTTCGGTCAACGGAGTAAAATTGGACTGCACTGTGCGTTATCGCACAGAACCCCTGCTTATGAGCATTGGACTGCATCACGAAAAAATTGAATTTTTTGTTCTGCCCAACTGCACCTCTGAAGTCCTCCTTGGTCTGCCATGGCTTCAACGTCATTCTCCCACCCTTGACTGGACCACTGGGGAAATCAAGAATTGGGGTCCTGCTTGTCACAAACAATGCCTCACATCTGCTCCCACTTGTCTAACTCCTGAGCTTCCACCCATACCGGTCCCTCACAAGGCTTACCAGGATATTCTCGGCAAAAAGCAAGCTGATATTTTGCCTCCTCATAGCCCCCTTCCTGGTAACACTCTGCCCCGTGACAAGCTTCACCCTCTGCCCTCTTCCCACTTCTTCTGGATTGCCTGCCGCTGATAAAGCTACCCAGGACTTCTCTTTCTTCCGGAAGGAAACTCAAGAGTCGCTCCCAATGTTCTCGTCTCATTTGAAGGGACAAGCAGACAAAAAGAGGGGGAGACCTAAGGGGGGGTACTGTTACGCCGAGCGCTCCGGGTCCCTGCTCCTCCCCGGAGCGCTCGCGGCGTTCTCCTGTCTGCAGTGCCCCGGTCAGACCTGCTGACCGGGAGCGCTGCACTGACACTGCCGGCGGGGATGCGATTCGCATAGCGGGACGCGCCCGATCGCGAATCGCATCCCAAGCTACTTACCTGTCCCGGTCCCCAGCTGTCACGTTCTGGCGTGCGCGGCTCCACCAGCTCTCTAAGATTTAAAGGGCCAGTGCACCACTGATTGGTGCCTGGCCCAATCACTGTAATTAGCTTCCACCTGCTCCTTGCTCTATATAACCTCACTTCCCCTTCCCAGCATTGCCGGATCTTGTTGCCTTGTGCCAGTGAAAGCGTTTTATGTATGTCCCAAGCCTGTGTTCCAGACCTTCTGCTGTTGCCCCTGACTACGACCATTGCTGCCTGCCCTGACCCTCTGCTACGTCCGACCTTGCTCTTGCCTTGTCCTTCTGTACCGCGCCTGTCTCAGCAGTCAGAGAAGTTGAGCCGTTACCGGTGGATACGACCTGGTTGCTACCGCCACAGCAAGACCATCCCGCTTTGCGGAGGGCTCTGGTGAATACCAGTAGCGACTTAGAACCGGTCCACTGGTACGGTCCTCGCCAATCCCGCTCTGACACAGAGGATCCACCTCCAGCCTGCCGAATCATAACAATAGCGGTCGCAGCATGTTGAGCTTATGGCGTTTTTCCCCCTGAAATTGTGGAGTTTTTCTCCCATAGAAGTCTATGGGATTAAAAAAAATGCCAAGAAAAACGACATGTGAGTTTTAACTTTGGCATTTTTGCAGGCGGTTTTTATTCTTTTTTGGACTTAGCGATCCAAAAAAGTGATGGAGATACCTTTTTTAATACAATTGCATAGGGTACCTTAGAAAAAAAAGATACAGTAGTGATGGAAAAAAATGTATCTAACAAAATGTATCTTTTTTATAACATAATTTTTATAAATTTTTACAATAGGTATCAATTTATGTGGGCGGGCAGGGGCCTAAAAATGTAGCCGACAATAATAAAAATTTAGTGTGTGTGTGTTTTTCAAATTTTTTAGGTAATACTACTACTCCCAGCATGGAACACACTATTCCATGATGGGAATAGTAGTACCTGTACTTCTGACACCCGTTGCAATCCTTCTGTATAATGTATAGATGCGGCCGGCTGCTCTTCTATGGTCCCTTGCACTGCCGTATATATATACACATATTCATATTTCCCACAGAGAGCTGTGATTGGCCGGATGGTTCCAGCTTTGCACACACTCTTCACTCTTCCAGACTTTCCTTATAGATATATAGGGCTCTTTACATCAATCAGAAGGGTCTGCTAGGTGAGGGTGGGTAAGGAAGGGTGCCAGGCTTTGCACTTGAGCAGCAGGAAACCACCTCCTTGACACTAGGCAGAGGAATAAAAAGATGAAGTTAGGAAATCCCCATCATCTCCAGGTACTGTTTGCTTTTATACCCTAACAGTTATTCAGCAGTGTCTGCAGATCTTAGCAGCAAATACAGCTAAAGATTCCCATTTGAGCGCTCACTTGTCCCAGCTTATTCCAACAAGTCAGCACTGTCAGCAGGGCCAGGCTTTATCAATCGAGCGCAGAGCACACAGATCAATGTGGTTTTATACAACCACATTGGTCTGTATGAGGAATCAAATGATTCCTCCTAAAAGGAGTAAAAATGTAAAAAAAAAAAGTGTCAAAAAAGTTTAAAAACACACACATTAACCCCTTCCTCATTAAAAGTTTAAATCACCCCCCTTTTCCCAAATTTCATATAAAAAATATATAAACATAATAAAAATAAACATATGTGGTATCGCTGTGTGTGTAAACGTTCAAACTATAAAATATAGTGTTAAATAAATTGCACAGTCAATGGCGTATGCGCAAAAAAATTCCAGCATGTTTTTGGTAACTTGTTATACCATAAAAAAGGAATAAAAAGCGATCAAAAAGTCCGATCATAACAAAAATGGTACTGATTAAAACTTCAGATCACGGCTCAAAAAATGAGCCCTCATTCTAACCTGTACGCAGAAAAATAAAAAAGTTATAGGGGTCAGAAAAGGACAATTTTAAATGTACTAATTATCCTGCATGTAGTTATGATTTTTTCCAAAAGTACGACAAAATCAAACCTATATAAGTAGGGTATCCTTTTAATTGTAAGGACCTACAGAATAAAGATAATGTTTCATTTTTGCTGAAAAATGTACTGCCTAGAAACAGAAGCCCCCAAAATTTACAAAATGGTGTTTTTTCTTCAATTTTCTCGCACAATGATTTTTTTTCCTGTTAAGCTGTAGATTTTTGGGTAAAATGACTGATGTCATTATAAAGTAGAATTGGTGGCGCAAAAAATAAGCAATCATATGGATTTTTTGTTCCAAATTAAAAGGGTTATGATTATTAAAAGGTGAGGAGGAAAAAACGAAAGTGCAAAAACAGAAAAATGCTTGGTCCTTAAGGGGTTAAACATGTACAATCTTCTTGCAGAATCTGCTGGCAAAGTTCTGTCATTTATCTGTTTGCCCAAATGTTCTCCAATGACTAGCTGGCATAGGAATGTGTGTGAGCTTTTAAGCCTTAAGAATTTCCTCTGTAGTATTCAGCAGCTAATAAGTACCAGAAGGATTAAGATTTTTTAATAGAAGTAATTCATAAATCTGTTTAAAAGGAAAACTGTCAGGGGTACTGGCTGGTAGTGCGGGGGACACTGATCAGTTTGGTCCTTACGGTGCCTGGATCTGCCGTGCCGTTCGGCCATAATCTTCTATTTTCGGAATATGAAAATGAGGTGCTAAATGGCATCGGGCGAGCTAACTTGCACTCTGACATCAGTGCCACTGGCCGTAGCATGGCCCAGCTCATCAATATTCCTCCCCTCTATCTTCATTATAGAGTGGGGAGAAGAGGGAGAGGCAGAGGGAGGGGAGGAATATTGATGAGCTGGGCGGCTCTGCGGCCAGTGTCACTGATGTGAGAGTGCCAGTTAGCCCGGCTGGTAGATAAATAGAAGATTGCGGCCGAATGGCACTGTCACGGTAAGGACCAAACTGATCAGCGTCCCCCGCACTACCAGCTAGTACCGCTGGTTAGTGCAGGGGGAGAAAGCTGAAAGTTTTCCTTTAACTTTCTGGCACCAGTTGATTTAAAAAAAATAAAAAAAGTTTTCCACCGGAGTACCTCTTTAATTCTTCCAGTACTTATCAGCTTCTGTATTCTACAGAAGAAGTTCTTTTTAAATGTCCTTTCTGTCTGACCATAGTGCTCTCTCCTGACACCTCTGTCCATTTTAGGAACTGTCCAGAGCAGGAGAGGTTTACTATGAGGATTAGCTCCTACTCTGGAAAGTTCCTAAAATGGACAGAGGTGTCAGCAGAGAGCACTGTGGTCAGACAGAAAGGAAATTCAAAAAGAAAATAACTTCCTCTGGAGCATACAGCAGCTGATAAGCACTGGAAGGATTAAGATTTTTAAATTGAAATCATTTACAAATATGTTTAACTTTCTGGCATCAGTACTCCCATGGCAATGCTTGCCTGGTTCCCACTTGGTTTCAGTACACATGGCCTCCAGATGACAGCTGAAGCCTCTGATTGGCTGCAATCACGTCATTACTGCAGTTGGGTGCACGATCAGAAGAAGATAGGAGAAGCTTTTCCTTTAAATATATGTAAAGGGTCAGTTACAATATGAATGAATATTTAATGTTTTCAAGATTTAGTATAAAGTGTTACAGAGACACATACAGCTTACCAAGCTATTGCCGTCCACAAGGGACGGAAAGATACTTGTCACGATGCCGGCTGGCAGGTAGTGGATCCTCTGTGCCAGAGAGGGATTGGCGAGAACCGCGCTAGTGGACCGGTTCTAAGTCACTACTGGTTTTCACCAGAGCCCGCCGCAAAGCGGGATGGTCTTGCTGCGGCGGTAGTGACCAGGTCGTATCCACTAGCAACGGGTCACCTCTCTGACTGCTGATGATAGGCGAGGTACAAGGGAGTAGACAGAAGCAAGGTCGGACGTAGCAGAAGGTCGGGGGCAGGCGGCAAGGTTCGTAGTCAGGGTGGATAGCAGAAGTTCTGGTACACAGGCTTTAGACACACAATACGCTTTCACTAGGCACAAGGGCAACAAGATCCGGCAAGGGAGTGCATGGGAGGAGGTTAGATATAGTCAGGGACCAGGTGGAAGCCAATTAAGCAAATTGGGCCAGGCACCAATCATTGGTGCACTGGCCCTTTAAGTCTCAGGGAGCTGGCGCGCGCGCGCCCTAGAGAGCGGAGCCGCGCGCGCCAGCACATGACAGCAGGGGACGGGAACGGGTAAGTGACCTGGGACGCGATTCGCGAGCGGGCGCGTCCCGCTGTGCGAATCGCGTCCCCAACGGCCATGACAGAGCAGCGCTCCCGGTCAGCGGGACTGACCGGGGAGCTGCAGGGAGAAAGACGCCGTGAGCGCTCCGGGGAGGAGCGGGGACCCGGAGCGCTAGGCGTAACAGTACCCCCCCCCTTAGGTCTCCCCTTTTTTTTGTCCGGTGACTGCCTCCCCTGGGATGAGGACACCGGGAAGGAATGGATGGTTTCCTCAATGGCAGGCAGTACAGCAGGAGTAGGAATGGGGAGGGAGGGCAGAGGGTGAAGCTTGGCACGGGGCAGGGAGACACAAGGACGGGAGCCATGAGGGGACACAGAGGCTTGCCTGAAGGGACTGGGAGGGGGGGAGAGGCATTTTCTGTGGCAGGCAGAGTCCCTAACGACTTTAGGGGGACCGGATACAGGAGGAACCACAGGGTCACGGCAGGGAGTACTGGGAACTGGTTTAAGGCAGTCCTTGGAACAAGAGGGACCCCAACTCTTGATCCCCCCAGTGGACCAGTCCAGGGTTGGGGAATGGTGTAGAAGCCAGGGTAGTCCAAGGAGAACTTCGGAAGTGCAATTGGGAAGGACAAAAAATTCAATTTTCTCGTGATGAGGTCCGATGCACATTAGGAGGGGCTCCGTGCGGTAACGCACGGTGCAATCCAACCTGGCTCCGTTGACCGCGGAAATGTGGAGTGGCTTGACAAGACGGGTCACCGGAATGCGGAATTTATTCACCAAGGACTCCCGAATAAAATTCCCAGAGGCACCAGAGTCCAGGCAGGCCACGGCTGAGAGGGAAGAGCTGGCTGAAGTAGAAATCCGTACAGGCACCGTGAGACGTGGAGAAGCCGACTTAGCACCAAGAGACGCCACACCCACGAGAGCTGGGTGCGAGCGTGCGTTTCCCAGACGTGGAGGACGGATAGGGCAATCCACCAAAAAATGTTCGGTACTGGCACAGTACAGACAAAGATTCTCTTCCTTACGGCGATTCCTCTCTTCCAGGGTCAGGCGAGACCGATCCACTTGCATGGCTTCCTCGGCGGGAGGCCTAGGCGCAGATTGCAGTGGAGACTGTGGGAGAGGTGTCCAGAGATCTAAGTCTTTTTCCTGGCGGAGCTCTTGATGTCTCTCAGAAAAACGCATGTCAATGCGAGTGGCTAGATGAATGAGTTCATGCAGGTTAGCAGGAGTTTCTCGTGCGGCCAGAACATCTTTAATGTTGCTGGATAGGCCTTTTTTAAAGGTCGCGCAGAGGGCCTCATTATTCCAGGATAGTTCAGAAGCAAGAGTACGGAATTGTATGGCGTACTCGCCAACGGAAGAATTACCCTGGACCAGGTTCAGCAGGGCAGTCTCAGCAGAAGAGGCTCGGGCAGGTTCCTCAAAGACACTTCGAATTTCCGAGAAGAAGGAGTGTACAGAGGCAGTGACGGGGTCATTACGGTCCCAGAGCGGTGTGGCCCATGACAGGGCTTTTCCAGACAGAAGGCTGACTACGAAAGCCACCTTAGACCTTTCAGTAGGAAACTGGTCCGACATCATCTCCATGTGCAGGGAACATTGCGAAAGAAAGCCACGGCAAAACTTAGAGTCCCCATTAAATTTGTCCGGCAAGGACAGGCGGAGGCTAGGAGTGGCCACTCGCTGCGGAAGGGGTGCAGGAGCTGGCGGAGGAGATGATTGCTGCTGAAGTTGCGACTGAAGTTGGTGCACAATGGTGGACATTTCCGACAGCTGGTGGGTTAGATGGGCGATCTGTCGGGATTGCTGGGCGATCACCGTGGTGATATCAGAGATATAAGGCAGAGGGACCTCAGCGGGATCCATGGCCGGATCTACTGTCACGATGCCGGCTGGCAGGTAGTGGATCCTCTGTGCCAGAGAGGGATTGGCGAGAACCGCGCTAGTGGACCGGTTCTAAGTCACTACTGGTTTTCACCAGAGCCCGCCGCAAAGCGGGATGGTCTTGCTGCGGCGGTAGTGACCAGGTCGTATCCACTAGCAACGGGTCACCTCTCTGACTGCTGATGATAGGCGAGGTACAAGGGAGTAGACAGAAGCAAGGTCGGACGTAGCAGAAGGTCGGGGGCAGGCGGCAAGGTTCGTAGTCAGGGTGGATAGCAGAAGTTCTGGTACACAGGCTTTAGACACACAATACGCTTTCACTAGGCACAAGGGCAACAAGATCCGGCAAGGGAGTGCATGGGAGGAGGTTAGATATAGTCAGGGACCAGGTGGAAGCCAATTAAGCAAATTGGGCCAGGCACCAATCATTGGTGCACTGGCCCTTTAACCCCTTAAGGACCAGGCCATTTTACACCTTAGGACCAGAGCGTTTTTTGAACATCTGACCACTGTCACTTTAAGCATTAATAACTCTAAGACGCTTTTACCTATCATTCTGATTCCAAGATTGTTTTTTCGTGACATATTCTACTTTATGTTATTGGTAAAATTTTGTCGATACTTGCATCGTTTCTTAGTGAAAAATTCCAAAATTTTATGAAAAAATTGAAAATTTTGCATTTTTCTAACTTTGAAGCTCTCTGCTTGTAAGGAAAATGGATATTCCAAATAATTATTTTTTTTATTCACATATACAATATGTCCACTTTATGTTTGCATCATAAAATTTACGATTTTTTACTTTTGGAAGACACCAGAGGGCTTCAAAGTTCAGCAGCAATTTTCCAATTTTTCACAAAATTTCCAAAATCACAATTTTTCAGGGACCAGTTCAGGTTTGAAGTGGATTTGAAGGGTCTTCATATTAGAAATACCCCATAAATGACCCCATTATAAAAACTGCACCCCCCAAAGTATTCAAAATGACATTCAGTCAGCATTTTAACCCTTTAGGTGTTTCACAGGAATAGCAGCAAAGTGAAGGAGAAAATTCACAATCTTCATTTTTTACACTTGCATGTTCTTGTAGACCCAATTTTTGAATTTTTACAAGGGGTAAAAGGAGAAAATGTATACTTATATTTGTAGCCCAATTTCTCTCGAGTAAGCACATACCTCATATGTCTATGTAAAGTGTTCGGCGGGCACAGTAGAGGGCTCAGAAGCGAAGGAGCGACGAGGGGATTTTGGAGAGTACGTTTTTCTGAAATGGTTTTTGGGGGGCATGTTGCATTTAGGAAGCCCCTATGGTGCCAGAACAGGAAAAAATACCCACATGGCATACCATTTTGGAAACTAGACCCCTTGAGGAACGTAACAAGGAATAAAGTGAGCCTTAATACCCCACAGGTGTTTCACGACTTTTGCATATGTAAAAAAATGTTTTAAAAATGTCACTAAAATGTGTGTTTCCACCCAAATTTCACATGTATGCAAGGGTTAATAGCAGAAAATACCCCCCAAAATTTGTAACCCCATCTCTTCTGAGTATGGAGGTACCCCATAAGTTGACCTGAAGTGTACTACGGGCGAACTACAATGCTCAGAAGAGAAGGAGTCATATTTGGCTTTTTGAGAGCAAATTTTGCTCGGGGGCATGTCGCATTTAGGAAGCCCCTATGGTGCCAGGACAGCAAAAAATACCCACATGGCATACCATTTTGGAAACTAGACCCCTTGAGGAACGTAACAAGAAATAAAGTGAGCCTTAATACCCCACAGGGGTTTCACGACTTTTGCATACGTAAAAAAAAAAAAAAATTTCACTAAAATGTGTTTCCCCCCCCCAAATTTCACATTTTTGCAAGGGTTAATAGCAGAAAATACCCCCCAAAATTTGTAACCCCATCTCTTATGAGTATGAAGGTACCCCATAAATTGACCTGAAGCGCACTACGGGCAAACTACAATGCTCATAAGAGAGGGAGTCATATTTGGCTTTTTGAGAGCAAATTTTGCTCGGGGGGCATGTCCCATTTAGGAAGCCCCTATGGTGCCAGGACAGCAAAATAACCCCCACATGGCATACCATTTTGGAAACTAAACCCCTTGAGGAACGTAACAAGGGGTACAGTGAGCATTTACCCCCCACTGGTGTCTGTCAGATCTTTGGAACAGTGGGCTGTACAAAATTTTTAATTTGCGCAGCCCACTGTTCCAAAGATCTGTCAGACACCAGTGGGGGGTAAATTCTCACTGCACCCCTCATTACATTCCGTGAGGGGTGTAGTTTCCGAAATGGGGTCACATGTGAGGTTTTGTTTTTTTTGCGTTTGTCAAAACCGCTGTAACAATCAGCCACCCCTGTGCAAATCACCTCAAATGTACATGGTGCACTCTCCCTTCTGGGCCTTGTTGTGCGCCCCCAGAGCACTTTGCGCCCACATATGGGGTATCTCCGTAGTCGGGAGAAATTGCATTACAAATTTTGGGGGGCGTTTTTCCCTTTTACCTCTTGTCAAAATGAAAAGTATGGGGCAACACCAGCATGTTAGTGTAAAAAAATTTTTTTTTTACACTAACATGCTGGTGTAGACCCCAACTTCACCTTTTCATGAGGGGTGAAAGGAGAAAAAGCCCCCCAAAATTTGTTAAGAAATTTCTCCCGAGTACGGCGATACCCCATATGTGACCCTAAACTGTTGCCTTGAAATACGACAGGGCTCCAAAGTGAGAGCGCCATGCGCATTTGAGGCCTAAATTAGGGACTTGCATAGGGGTGGACATAGGGGTATTCTACGCCAGTGATTCCCAAACAGGGTGCCTCCAGCTGTTGCAAAACTTCCAGCATGCCTGGACAGTCAACGGCTGTCCGGCAATACTGGGAGTTGTTGTTTTGCAACAGCTGGAGGCTCCATTTTGGAAACAGTGGCGTACCAGACGTTTTTCATTTTTATTGGGGGAGGGGGGCTGTGTAGGGGAATGTGTATATGTAGTGTTTTTTACTTTTTATTTTATTTTGTGTTAGTGTAGTGTAGTGTTTTTAGGGTACAGTCACATGGGCAGGGGGGGTTACAGCGAGTTTGAGCTGCCGCGCAAAATTTGCTGCATCGCAAACTTGCAGCCTGATACTCACTGTAAGCCCCCTGCCCGTGTGAATGTATCCTGTACATTCACAGTGGGGGGGGACCTCCAGCTGTTGCAAAACTACAACTCCCAGCATGCACAGTCCATCAGTGCATGCTGGTAGTTATAGTTTTGCAACAGCTGGAGGCACACGGGTTGGGAAACACTGAGTTAGGAAACAGACAATGTTTCCCAACCAGTGTGCCTCCTGTTGTTGCAAAACCACAACTCCCAGCATTCTCAGGCATGCTGGGAGTAGTAGTTCGGCAACATCTTTAGAGCTAGATGTTGCCGAACTACAACTCCCAGCATGCTTGGAGTTGTAGTTTTGCAACATCTGGAGGACTACAGTTTGCAGACCACTAATACAGTGGTTCCCAATCTGTGCCCTTCCAGATGTTGCAAAACTACAACTCCCAGTATGCCAAAACTGTCCAGGCATGCTGGGAGTTGTAGTTCTGCAACATCTGAAGGGCCAGATGTTACAGAACTACAAATCCCAGCATGCCTGGACAGTAAGGGCATGCTGAGGATGTGTAGTTTTGCAACATCTGGAAGGGTACAGTGGTCTCCAAACTGTGGACCTCCAGATGTTGCAAAACTGCAACTCCCAGCATGCCCAGACGCCAAGGGCTGTCTGGGCATGCTGGGAGTTGTAGTTTACAGGGTCCCTTTACAGCAATGCATGTCGCTTTACGGCGACGTGCATTGCTGTAAAGGGCCCGACCGCGGCTGAAGATCTACTCACCTGTCTCCTCCGCCATCTTCATCGTCTGGATCCGAGTCTTCAGGGACGAGGTAAGTACCAGGGCCGGTCCCCAGCACTCCCCCGTCCCCCGCCGCGTCCTCCGGTCTTCCTCCCGTCCTCTCCGGACTTTCAGGGGCCGGGCAGGGCGGGAGGAAGTAACCGCCCCCCCCCCCCTGCGATTGGTCGGTTAACTAACCGACAGATCGCAGGGTATAGGAGGAGGTGGCAGGCTTGCCACCTCGCTCCGATACTCCAGCATGGTCCTGGCTGTCTGTGACAGCCGGGATCATGCAAAATTACCGGGCGGTCGGGTCCCAGAGACCCGATCAGCCCGGTATCGCCGCAAATCGCAAGGGCGATTTCCCTTGCGATTTGCGGCGATCGCCGACATGGGGGGCCTACATGGCCCCCCTCAGCATATGCCCTGGATGCCTGCTGAAGGATTTCAGCAGGCATCCAGTTCCGATCTCTGCCCGGGGCGCGGCAGAGACCGGAAAATGCCATGACGTTGTGGAACGTCATTGGTCCTTAAAGCCCAGGGTGCCATGACGTTCCACAACGTCATTGGTCCTTAAGAGGTTAAGTCTCAGGGAGCTGGCGCGCGCGCGCCCTAGAGAGCGGAGCCGCGCGCGCCAGCACATGACAGCAGGGGACGGGAACGGGTAAGTGACCTGGGAAGCGATTCGCGAGCGGGCGCGTCCCGCTGTGCGAATCGCGTCCCCAACGGCCATGACAGAGCAGCGCTCCCGGTCAGCGGGACTGACCGGGGAGCTGCAGGGAGAAAGACGCCGTGAGCGCTCCGGGGAGGAGCGGGGACCCGGAGCGCTAGGCGTAACAATACTGCATAGGTCTATATTGATGGTCCTCTATATACAACATGTATACGCAAAAATACCTTATTAGCAGAGCCACGCCTGTAATGTTTTGTATTTATAAAAGACAGAGAATGACATGGCAGAGAGACATTGACAGAAGCATTAACGCCACAATGAGTCTCACCCACTAACTTCAAGATGACACCTTCAGAACAGATGGAACCTTTGAAATGGCACTAAAGACTATAACTAATTCTGTAATTGCTTTACATTTTTATAGACTATGCAGTAAATCTCCATTTTTATAAGAAATTCATTTTGAGTAGTTTTAGAACAATTGAAGGCAGAATAAAGAATATTTACCTTTTAGTGAGAACTTTCCATTTGGAGGAATAACAGCTTTAAAGAGGGACGAATATGGGGCAGTAGGTTTCAGGTTTATTACATATACTAAATAAAAGAAAAACAAAATTATAAATAATTTAAAAAAATGTACCATTCCTTGGCAAAATGTAAAGCCACAGTCAATGTCGGTGCGGTGCAGTCCCACCACATATTCCTGGCTTGCCTTACAAGATTTTGACGAATCTTCAGCAAGATTGTGCTGTAATACTGTGATCTAGTGTAAGATCTTGCTAATGGGACCAATGATCGCAGCGAATCACAGTATTACAGCTCAATCTCCCTGAAAGTCAGTACTTTACAAGAAAGCATTATGGTGGAACACAAAACCCCACAAGGAAAGTTGGATCGCTAAGTGACCAAGGCGTTATATTACGGTTTGCTAAAGAATGGTCATTTTTTTTAAATAAATTACTGTACATATATATATTTTTTTTCATTTAACCAAAACAATTTAGTCGTGTATTAAACTTGCAACCAACTACTCCATGATAGGGATGGAGGTGCATGTCCCATACACATCAGATAGCGTCCTCCATAGGCATATACAGGTGAAGTGGACAACATTGATTGAATGTGCATCCACTTTGCTGCTACTGAATGCCTCTGCTGATTTTCACTTCACAAATCTGGATAAAAAACCCACAGAACATTCGCTAAAAGGGAACCATAACTGTCATGTCAGTTCCCTTTCTTTGGCCAGTAACCACCAATTAAAGATGGAACCCTTCTTTATGTTTTTCTACGGCCATCTTCTGCCATGTCTTCAAATGTGACCAGTGCGGCCGGACACTACTGAATACCATTTTGTGCAATAATTAGAAGGGTACTACCATCTCTGTGCCTGACTGAAGTGGTTGGGATCACAGAAACGGCTGAGCTGGCAGTAATAGGCTGTTTCCGCAACTAAACGGGAGTAACATAAACAGCAACCGCACAGCTTATGTTTTCTGTTTATAATCACCATCTTATAGGGTTATTTTTCTTATTTGAATAATGTTATATTCTGAATAATTAAAAAATAGCGTCTCTAAAAAAAAATCATGCTAATATACTATAATATGTTTTATGTGTAATTGTACTATTGCATCTCATATATTTCTTTTTATTTGGATATGTAATGTATCGCACAAGTATATAGCATGTTCTTTACAGAAGTACAAGGGTAAACCTTTTCAGAAATGAAAGGAGCTGCCATTAGCGCTGATTTGTCTGTAACCTTATACGGGGCGGCTTCTTGATTAATTGGGTTAATGCACTTTCTGTATTAAACTAGAAATGATATAATCCCCCTCTGTCCTCTGTGTACTGTCACCTTGCTCCCAGCAGTTTCCATCACCTGCTGTCTGACAAGATCTTCAGACTTGTGCTCATTAGTTTTCTGTATTTTCTGACCAATTTTATTACAATCCTCAATAGTTCTACCTTTTTATTTTTTCAAGATGGACATTTTTATTCTTCTTAATTTATAGGTCATCTGAAAGAACTAAGCATCTGATTTTCCCTGCAGTTGTGATCAAGGTAATAAAATCATATAATGCAGTAACCTATGGTTAAGATATGCCACAACATTATAATCTTGGGGTTATGACCATTAGGGCCTCTGCTGATCCAGAATATAAAAACTCCCTTTTGTGTGGGATTTGAAGTACTCCATGAAAGTCAGCAAGGTTGTGGCGTCACGAACAAAAGGGGTTGATGCCATTTGCCTCTACGGTACCTTACAGGTAGCAAGCAGTGTCATTAAAAAAGAGAGCCACATGTGTTACGCCTAGCGCTCCGGGTCCCCGCTCCTCCCCGGAGCGCTCACGGCGTCTTTCTCCCTGCAGCTCCCCGGTCAGTCCCGCTGACCGGGAGCGCTGCTCTGTCATGGCCGTTGGGGATGCGATTCGCACAGCGGGACGCGCCCGCTCGCGAATCGCATCCCAGGTCACTTACCCGTTCCCGTCCCCTGCTGTCATGTGCTGGCGCGCGCGGCTCCGCTCTCTAGGGCGCGCGCGCGCCAGCTCCCTGAGACTTAAAGGGCCAGTGCACCAATGATTGGTGCCTGGCCCAATTAGCTTAATTGGCTCCCACCTGGTCCCTGACTATATCTAACCTCCTCCCTTGCACTTCCTTGCCGGATCTTGTTGCCCTTGTGCCTAGTGAAAGCGTTTTGTGTGTTTAAAACCCTGTGTACCAGAACTTCTGCTATCTCCTCTGACTACGAACCTTGCCGCCTTCCCCCGACCTTCTGCTACGTCCGACTTTGCTTCTGCCTACTCCCTTGTACCTCGCCTATCTTCAGCAGCCAGAGAGGTGAGCCGTTGCTAGTGGATACGACCTGGTCACTACCGCCGCAGCAAGACCATCCCGCTTTGCGGCGGGCTCTGGTGAAAACCAGTAGTGTCTTAGAACCGGTCCACTAGCACGGTCCTCGCTATCCCTCTCTGGCACAGAGGATCCACCTCCTGCCAGCCGGCATCGTGACAGTAGATCCGGCCATGGATCCCGCTGAAGTTCCTCTGCCAGTTGTCGCTGACCTCCCTACGCTGGTCGCCCAGCAAGCTCGTCAGATCGCCCAGCAGTCGCAACAGATAGCGCAACAAGATCACCAGCTGTCGTACTTGACCACCATGACACAGCAACTCCAGTCACAACTACAGCAAGTACAGTCGCAGCTACAGCAGCAACAACCATCTCCTCCGCCAGCTCCAGCACCCCTTCCGCGGCGAGTGGCCGCTCCTAGCCTCCGCCTGTCCTTGCCGGACAAATTTAATGGGGACTCTAAGTTTTGCCGTGGCTTTCTTTCGCAATGTTCCTTGCACTTAGAGATGATGTCGGATCAGTTTCCTACTGAAAGGTCTAAGGTGGCTTTCGTAGTCAGCCTTCTGTCTGGAAAAGCCCTGTCATGGGCCACACCGCTCTGGGACCGCGATGACCCCGTCACTGCCTCTGTACACTCCTTCTTCTCGGAAATTCGAAGTGTCTTTGAGGAACCTGCCCGAGCCTCTTCTGCTGAGACTGCCCTGCTGAACCTGGTCCAGGGTAATTCCTCCGTTGGCGAGTACGCCATACAATTCCGTACTCTTGCTTCTGAACTATCCTGGAATAATGAGGCTCTCTGCGCGACCTTTAAAAAAGGCCTATCCAGCAACATTAAAGATGTTCTGGCCGCACGAGAGACTCCTGCTAACCTGCATGAACTCATTCATCTAGCCACTCGCATTGACATGCGTTTTTCTGAGAGGCATCAAGAGCTCCGCCAGGAAAAAGACTTAGATCTCTGGACACCTCTCCCACAGTCTCCACTGCAATCTGCGCCTAGGCCTCCCGCCGAGGAGGCCATGCAAGTGGATCGGTCTCGCCTGACCCTGGAAGAGAGGAATCGCCGTAAGGAAGAGAATCTTTGTCTGTACTGTGCCAGTACTGAACATTTTTTGGTGGATTGCCCAATCCGTCCTCCACGTCTGGGAAACGCACGCTCGCACTCAGCTCTCGTGGGTGTGGCGTCTCTTGATGCCAAGTCGGCTTCTCCACGTCTCACGGTACCTGTTCGGATTTCCACTTCAGCCAGCTCTCCCCTCTCAGCCGTGGCCTGCCTGGACTCTGGAGCTTCTGGGAATTTTATTCGGGAGTCCTTTGTGAATAAATTCCGCATTCCGGTGACCCGTCTTGTCAAGCCACTCCACATTTCCGCGGTCAACGGAGCCAGGTTGGATTGCACCGTGCGTTACCGCACGGAGCCCCTCCTAATGTGCATCGGACCTCATCACGAGGAGATTGTATTTTTTGTCCTTCCTAATTGCTCTTCTGAAGTTCTCCTTGGACTACCCTGGCTTCAACACCATTCCCCAACCCTGGATTGGTCCACTGGGGAGATCAAGAGTTGGGGTCCCTCTTGTTCCAAGGACTGCCTTCAACCGGTTCCCAGTACTCCCTGCCGTGACCCTGTGGTTCCTCCTGTATCCGGTCCCCCTAAGGTCATTAAGGACTCTGCCTGCCACAGGAAATGCCCCTCCCCCCCTCCCAGTTCCATCAGGCAAGCTTCTGTGTCCCCTCATGGCCCTCGTCCTGGTGTCACACTGCCCCGTGCCAGGTCTCGCCCTCTGCCCTCTCTCCCCATTCCCACTCCTGCGGTTCTGCCTGCCGTTGAGGAATCCCTCCATCCTTTCCCGGTGTCCTCATCCCAGGGGAGGCAGTTACCCGATAAAGAGAAGGGGAGACCTAAGGGGGGGGGTACTGTTACGCCTAGCGCTCCGGGTCCCCGCTCCTCCCCGGAGCGCTCACGGCGTCTTTCTCCCTGCAGCTCCCCGGTCAGTCCCGCTGACCGGGAGCGCTGCTCTGTCATGGCCGTTGGGGATGCGATTCGCACAGCGGGACGCGCCCGCTCGCGAATCGCATCCCAGGTCACTTACCCGTTCCCGTCCCCTGCTGTCATGTGCTGGCGCGCGCGGCTCCGCTCTCTAGGGCGCGCGCGCGCCAGCTCCCTGAGACTTAAAGGGCCAGTGCACCAATGATTGGTGCCTGGCCCAATTAGCTTAATTGGCTCCCACCTGGTCCCTGACTATATCTAACCTCCTCCCTTGCACTTCCTTGCCGGATCTTGTTGCCCTTGTGCCTAGTGAAAGCGTTTTGTGTGTTTAAAACCCTGTGTACCAGAACTTCTGCTATCTCCTCTGACTACGAACCTTGCCGCCTGCCCCCGACCTTCTGCTACGTCCGACTTTGCTTCTGCCTACTCCCTTGTACCTCGCCTATCTTCAGCAGCCAGAGAGGTGAGCCGTTGCTAGTGGATACGACCTGGTCACTACCGCCGCAGCAAGACCATCCCGCTTTGCGGCGGGCTCTGGTGAAAACCAGTAGTGTCTTAGAACCGGTCCACTAGCACGGTCCTCGCTATCCCTCTCTGGCACAGAGGATCCACCTCCTGCCAGCCGGCATCGTGACAACATGATTTTAGGGGTCCTGGGAGTTGGACCCACCCACTCAAACCACCAAGTGATGGCATATGCTATTGCAAAACACCCTAACTTGTAACATTGGAAGAACCTATTTAAACTGTATCCATTCTGGTGTATGCCACAATACCCAATAAAGACTGAAAAAAACAATTCTGTAGAGAATACAGGAGAATACACCCCCTTTATCTGATTCACAAAAAATTGTTACAGAGGTTGAAAAAAGACATAGACAAGTCCATAGAGCTTAAAGGGGTACTCCGCTCCTAGACATCTTATCCCCTATTCAAAGGATAAGAGATAAGATGTCTGATCACGGGGATCCCGCCGCCGGGGACCCCCGCAATCTTGGCTGTGGCACCCCTGACATCCATTGCGAACCTCGATCAGTGCCGGGTGACTGGCGATGCGGAGCAGGGGCGCGTGACTTCACGGCAATGACCCACTTGTCATGTCATGGGCACGCCCCCTCAATGGAAGTCTATGGGAGGGGGGTGTGATGGCCGTCACGCCCCTCCTATAGATTTGCATTGAGGACGCATGCCTGTGACGTCATGAGCAGGGCATGGCCGTGATATCACGAGCCTCCGGAGCTGCACCCAATTCTCTAAACGAACGCCGGGTGCAGCAGGGAGATCGCTGGGGTTCCGTCGCTGGGAACGTCTTATCCTTCTGGATAGGGGATAAGATGTCTAGGGGCAGAGTACCCCTTTAACATTTCTCATAAGTTACTGTATATATCATCAATGACTAGATTATTTATAACCCTCAATGCCATTTCTTATATAGAAAACAATCTAACCCTTTTAAAGGAAATCTGTCATCAGAATCACCCGCACTAAACCTGTTACACAGGCTTGTAGTGCGGGTGATCGTGATTAAAACGCTCCTCACCTGGTTAAAAATGGTTCAGTGGTTCGTCAGATATCTTTATCTTTAGTTTTCTGTTATTCCCTGGCTTGGGGCTCAGTGGGAGGGCCGCATCAGCGCGGACTCGGCTATACGTCATGCGGCGCTCCCCACGTGACCAAAAACAAGGAGTTGGACTGCGATGATACATTCATGAATATTCATGAGCCGGGCAGCCGCTCCGCCCGGCTAAAATGACGTATAGCCAGGTCCGCGCTGATGCGGACCTCCCACTGAGCCCCAAGCCAGGGAATAACATAAAACTAAAGATAAAGATATCTGACGAACCGCTGAACCATTTTTAATGAGGTAAGAAGCGTTTTAATCAGGATCACCCGCAATACAAGCCTGTGTAACAGGTTTAGTGCGGGTGATTCTGATGACAGATTTCCTTTAAATACTTCAATATTTTTAGTAAAGCTTTGCACATAAAGTAAAAACACCATAATTAGTGGCAAACCAGAAATTGGTAAAGAAATATTGCAAGGCATGTGTGCCTTACCAAAAGTTACATGATAAATGCAGCAAATGCTGATTATCAGTCTACCTTGGCATTTGCACAATTTTTATAGGCAGAAATGCTGTAGTTAAATCTTAGTTAAATCGTTAGATACTTTTTGAAAGTAGTCAAATATCTCCAGATTACATGGAATGGCTATGGGAAAGAAAGTGCCTGACCCTTAAATATTTAAAAAGTTCTCAGGAAGGAAGGAAGAAGCAAACACACAGCTCTGGAAAACTAAATTAGAGACCTTGAGAAAATAGATGGGAATAGTGATAATACGACAGCTGAGTCATCGACTCATAACCATATCCAATAAGGCAAATGACAGTAATTGTAGAGTGGTGTGGAATTTATGTATCATAGATGGATGCGCTGAGTGTTCACAAAGAACCCAGCAAGTCCCTAGTTAGGAGGGAAATCCCTGAGAAATTCTGTGTGTGGCATGTGCCAACAAATCAGTCGGTGCTAACACTGCTTGAAAATGCACCTTCTCCATAAACGACAGTGCTTTTTTTGAGAGGATTCCATAGAGAAAATGAACATATTTATTTTTTCAGCAGAGTCTGAATTTAGACTTTCCATGGCAGAGCTTTCCACTGTTGAACTTATGTTGTGTGCAAAGTGCAGCAGAATTCTATTGTAAACAATGGGAGGCTGCTGCACTGGAATTTCTTGGCACCCTATTTACACAGGTTTCCACTTGTGAATGGGTCCTGATAGAGGATGAAAACTCCTGAATGGCAGGAATAATAATGAGCACATATCCACCATACTAGCATACAATTGTTCAATCTGTACCCGATGGATATGGACATTACAATGCTACAAATGTCTCAGCTTAGCAACCATTGTCACTACATAATATCTGCAGATGAAGTGCACCCCTAGTCCTCCTACTCTCCTATATTTATCAAAGGAGAACACTGTATGTTCAGTTACAATAAAAGTGGAGAAAAAATATAATGGGACATGTAAAGGGAAGGTGCAGAACACATGCAATAGTTCAGGTAATAATGTCATCTTGAAAGTAAAAACCCATCCAGGCTACAAGATCTTAACTTTATGTACGGGACGGTTCACACTAAGTTTGTAGTGTACAGGTGCCAGATCCGGTTGGGAGGAGCGAAAAACAGCCGCTCCTGTACCCCAGCCGGATCCGTCCGGAACCCCATTCCTTTCAATGAGCTGACCGGATTCAAACGCTTGAAAAACCGTATACAGAAAAACCGTTTACGGGGCAAAAATGAGCCGACCGGAGTCAGCATTTGACTACGGTCGGCTCATTGAAGTAAATGGGGTTCCGGATGGATCCGGCTGGGGTATAGGAGCGGCCAGTTTTCACTCCCCCCAACCGGATCCGGCACTCATACACTACAAATGTAGTGTGAACCCAGCCTTAGAATTCCAAATCAGTTAGGAGCGATCTAAGAAAGGGGATATAGTTAGCAGAGTACAAGGACTTAGATGTGCCAGTAAGTGTGTTACCCCAAAAAAATTTTAACAGTTGGTTGACAATCAAGGGGGTATTTAGACTAGGAAAGATGTTGATTCTGATGGCACATTAACTGGGAGTACATGAGCATTTTTCTTATTTAAACAAAAATAGGAAACAATGCTAAAAAGAGAATAATTCAAGAGCAGCTTCAAAATAATTTTATGGGGGTCAAAATGTTGTCATCGTATAAATAGAAATAGAATGAGAAGACATAAAGAGGTATTCCGGGCAAAAACATTTTATCCCCTATCCAAAGGATAGGGGATAAGATGTCTGATCGCAGGGGGCTCGCCGCTGGAACCCCGCGATCTCACTGCAGCACCCGCATTCTATGCGGGAGCTGCATCTCCAGTTTCGGAAGCCTGCGGGTTTCCGGGACTGGGGACATGATGTCACGTCACACCCCCTCCATTCATGTCTGAATGGAGGGGGCATGGCGTGGCATCACGTCCCCAGTCCCAGAAACCCGGAGGTTTCCGAAACTGGAGACGCAGCTCCCGCATAGTATGCGGGTGCTGCAGGGAGATCGCGGGAGGTTCCAGCGGCGAACCACCCACGATCAGACATCTTATCCCCTATCCTTTGGATAGGGGATAAAATGTTTTTGCCTGGAATACCCCTTTAAACTCCAGTAATAGACTTGTTTTGCCTAACTTCTTTGGCTAGGGGTTACATAGATAAAATGAAAATCAAAGAGTAGTATGGACACCCCTGACAAGTGCTGTGATTGTAAAAATGTCAGAATGGGTACCCTAAGTGAACACTTACTTGGACTGATGGGAATACGGCACACGAATAGCTTCAAGAAATACTCCTCCGAATCCAATTCCCTGTAGAGTCCAGGAGCCGTCCGACCAATTAATAGAGTTGAATGCCTTCTTGGCATCAAAGATTAATAGAACAGGTGAAATAGTCTGATACACAATACAAAAGGTGATACATAATATTAAAGGAGCGCCAAGTATTATTTGAGGCTTGACGGACCTTTTGCAAATCCAGTTTCATCAAGGATGGCGATCACTGCACGCAGAAAGTGAACTGACAGGTACTGCACCTGACAGGGGTAAATTGGAACCCCCACAACACGATTGCAGGGTGCTGATTGGTTACCATGGAAGCTGGAGGCCTTCTGAAGGCTTCTGTGCCTGCCATGGAAGATCTGCTTGTATAGTCTGCCTCAGGCAAATCCAAAAATGTACAATGAAATTATTATGAAAAGGATTTCACACAGCCGGCCCGGTGTCTGACAGTACAGTTTTTCACAAGTCCTGTGCACAGTAAATATAAAGGCATACACTAATTGCTGAGATAGGTGTCAACAGTTTTGTCATATGGGACCAATGAATATGATCCGTGACTGTCACTGTGAGACAACTGCTGCCAATGGTAACTGTGATGCATATGGATGTTATTTTATGGTCCGGACCATTGGGGGGGGGGGAGTGGTATTGAGCACCTGGGAGGGGCTACAAGATGGTCTAGACTTACTATTTCTCTCTCAATTCACAATATATGTTCTGTATGAGGAGAGAAAAAACATTATATTTCTGTACCACAACTGTTTCACCATAGTTTGCTGTTATTTGTTGAAAAATTGTGATCTAGTGCTCTGTATCATTAGTTTATTACTACAGTACAGGAGTAAAAAAAAAGCAGCACCTTACCATAACGGAAATCAGCAAAAAAGGCATATTGATGGTCATTAAGGACTTAAATGGGCACTGTTAGATCCAAAAACATTTGATAAATGTTGTTACTAAGGAAAGGACTTAAATGGGCACTGTTAGATCCAAAAACGTTTGATATGTTGTTACTAATGAAAATGAAAGACCTTTTTGTAATATGGTTGTTTAAGAAATGTTGAATCTATATATATAAAACTCAACGATTGTGTGTGTGTATGTATGTATGTATGTGTGTGTGTGTGTGTATGTATGTATGTATGTGTGTGTGTGTATGTATGTATGTATGTGTGTGTGTGTATGTATGTATGTATGTGTGTGTGTGTGTGTGTATGTTCCAGCATCACGTCCAAACGGCTAAAGATATTAACATGAAACTTGGCACATATGTTACTTACCGTATTTATCGGGGTATACCACGCACCGGCCTATAACACGCACCCTCATTTTACCAAGGATATTTGGGTAAAAAAAGTTTTTTACCCAAATATCCATGAAAAAATGAGGGTGCGTGTGTGTGCGTGTATACCCCGATATACCCCCAGGAAAGGCAGGGGGAGAGAGGCCGTCGCTGCCCGCTTCTCTCCCCCTGCCTTTCCTGGGGTCTAGAGCGCTGCTGTCGGCCCTTTTCACCCCCTGGTTATCGGCGCCGCTGCCCGTTCTGTCTCCCTGACTATCGGTGCCGGCGCCGATAGCCAGGTTGAGAGAAGCGGCGCCGACAGCCAGGGGGAGAGAAGGGGCAGCGGCACCCATTGCCGTCATGACGTCATGCGCCGCGCCGTTCAGCGCATAGCAATGACGCCGGGGACGCACGACGGAGGCCTGGAGCAGCGCGGACCGGACTCAGGTAATTATGCCACCGGGGATGGGGGGAGGCAACGGGGCAGCGGCGCCGGCAATGGGTGCCGCTGCCCCTTCTCTCCCCCTGGCTGTCGGCGCCGATTCTCTCCCCCTGGCTATCGGCGCCAGCACCGATAGTCAGGGGGACAGAACGGGCAGCGGCGCCGATAACCAGGGGGTGAAAAGGGCCGACAGCAGCGCTCTAGACCCCCAGGAAAGGCAGGGGGAGAGAAGCGGGCAGCGACGGCCTCTCTCCCCCTGCCTTTCCTGGGGGTGTATCGGCGTATAACACGCACACAGACTTTAGGCTAAAAATTTTAGCCTAAAAAGTGCGTGTTATACGCCGATAAATACGGTATGTCAACAACAAATATAGGATAGGTAATTTAACCCTTACTCACCTCCCATTTGCCAGGGGTGGGGTTTTTGTTTAAAGTCCCATACAAGTCTATGGGAAATATATGTTACTGCGTAACTTCCAAACGGCTGGAGATATTTCGATAATACTTGGTCACATGTTATTTATATGTCAACTTAAAATATAGGATAGTAAATTTAACCCTTAACTACCCCAATTTGTGAGGGTAGGGTTTTTTGTTTAAAATCCCATGCAAATCAATGGGAAATGTATGTTCTCACATAACTTCCGTACGGCTGGAGATATACCTGGTAAACATCTTACAGTTTGGGATATGAGGACGGGATAGGAGGTCAGGATAGGAGGTCCAGATAGGAGGTCAAGAAAGGAGGATGGGATGGTCGGGATAGGAGGTCGGGATAGGAGTTGGAGATAGGAGCTCGAGATAGGAGGTCGAGTTAGGAGGTCGGTATAGGAGGACAGGATAGGAGGTGGAGATAGGAGGTGGAGATAGGAGGACGGGATAGGAGGTCGGGATAGGAGGTAGGCATAGGAGGTCGAGATAGGAGGTCGGGATAGGAGGTCGAGATAGGACGTCGAGATAGGAGGATGGGATAGGAGGTCGGGATAGGAGGACGGGAAAGGAGGACAGGATAGGAGGTCAGGATAGGAGGTCGAGATAAGAGGTCAAGATAGGAGGTCGAGATAGGAGAACGGGATAAGAGGTCGGGACAGGAGGTCAGGACAGGAGGTCGGGATAGGAGGTCGAGATTGGAGGTCGAGATAGGAGGTCGGGATAGGATGTCGAAATAGGAGGATTGGATAGGAGGACAGGATAGGAGGAAGGGATATGAGATCGAGATAAGAGAAAGGGATAGGAGGATGGGATAGGAGGACTGGACAGGAGGATGGGATAGGAGGTAGGGATAGGAGGTCGGGATAGGTGGTCGGGATAGGAGGTTGTGGTATGAGGAAGGGATAATGAGGACAGGATATGGGGTTGGGATATCAAAAGCTTCCTCCTTTGTTGATTTTCCTCCCCAACAAGAATTAGGAAGGAAAAACCGGGCAAAGCCGGGTACTCAGCTAGTATTTAATAAAGAAAACGGTTCTTGAAAATCCCACCACTAGGGGTCCCCATACCTACTGGGACATTAACCAGTCTTGCAGCAGCATTAGGCTTGTCCATGAGTTATGGACAAGAGATGACTCATGGACAAGGCTGCATGAGCAGAAACACCAGTCACCTCCATTACCACAAGGGAGGGACATACCACCTACCCCTGAGAGGATTTCTAACACTGCTAGCTAATGAAAAGAGGTATTTTTATAATAAATATAAGTGATAGAGACATAAAAATTATATGTACATGGATTAGGTACTGAGTAACATCTTTTTTTTTTTAGGGGGGGGGGATCTGACAGATATGCCTTAATAGCACATTTTTGGAAGTCCATAATTACTAGAGCACACAGAGAGAATAAGTTGCCCTTAAAAACAACTTTTCTGCTCTTATTTTAAGGGGCCCTTTGAAAAATAAATGCACATTTGAATTGGTTGCCATGAACAACTCAATCTTTACCCTTACACTCTTATATTAGCTATGACCCTATGAAGGAGTTTTATCGAAACCTGTTAATTATTTTATTTTTCAGAGGCCGTTTTAAAAATAAAAGAAGCAATCTAGTTGTTATGGGAAACTGGTCTGCTTTTCCTCTGCACAGGTTTTGATGAATCTCCTCCATATGTTTAATTATGAGATCTTGGCTTTTTCGTTCTTACTTATTTGTTAAGCATTTATAACATTTATTATTAGCCGAGTCACAAGAAAAATTCACATTTATTGACAAACAATAATTCAGACAATGTAAACTTTTTAACGTTGTCTAAATTTTTGAATAGGGTATAGAACCATAACACAGTAATGCAGGGAGAATGTCATCCTTAGGTTATTTTACTTGATCATAAGGCTATGTTTACATGGTGGAATTTTGGCAATTCTGCACAATTCTGTTCAGCCAAGCTGAAATTCCATGCGCAATTGTGGCAGAATTGCAGCAGCATTTCTGTGTTTTCAGAATTCCGCCAGAATTCAAGCTCTATTAACTTCAATGGGAATCTGCCCTGAAATTCTGCAAAATATAAGACTCGTCTTATATTTTGGTGGAATGCAGAAAACGTAATTTCCTTTGCAGAATTCCAGCTGAGGGAATTCCACTGTCTGTATGAGACTGCAGAGTCCCATTGAAATCAATGTGTGTAAAATTTTGGTGGAATTTCTGGTGAAATTATGCACGGAAATTCTGCCATGTGAACGTAGCCTAATACAGCCAGAATGTATAGTTTACAGCATGTATGGCTACAACATGAGGAGCCTCTGTAGTTCTCCTAAGTAGTTTTACAGTTATACCTAAAATATTGGAAACATTGCTCATCTAAGCCCCTCTGCAATTGAAATGAAATGTCATTTTAACAGATATTAGGCCATAATTAATATATACATAAAATATGGTTTAATTAAAAAAAAAATGGCATAAATTGAGGAAAACTAAGGTGTAAAGATGTGCAGATGTGTTTTATGCAACCACCTGCCAACTAGAAGGAGTCTGATTGCAATTAAAGTGAAATTACATAATAATTAAAAAGGCGCAGATAAAAAAAAATACATCTTACTGAACAAATTGGAAAACTGCTAATTTTGACTTTTCATTTAAATCAATTCAATGCTAATAACTGAATAATACACAAACTAAGGAAAGAAAATATAGTATTTTTAATATGCCTAACGTTTTTTTCACATGGGTCAGATATATTACAGATTTTCTGCAGTAGATTTGCATGATAAACTATTGCAGTCTTTTACAATACTAGCAATCTGCTTTAAACACTGTGAACAAAATGTGCATGAAATCCACATTATGGTGTAATTAAGAAAAATGGTATAAATTGAAGAAAACTAAGGTGTAAAGATGTGCAGATGTGTTTTATGCAACCACCTGCCAGCTAGAAGGAGTCTGATTGCAATTAAAGTGAAATTAAATAATAATTAAAAAGGCGCAGCTAAAAAATGCATTTCACTGAACAAATTGGAAAACTGCAAATTTAGACTTTTCATTTAAATCAATACAATGCTAATAAGTGTAAATTTATGTTGTGGATCCACTGTTGGTTTATTGTGGATTTTCCCCAATGACTTTAATAGGGAAGTTAAGAATAGCAATAAATCTGCAGTGCTGTGGATTCTATTGCAGAAACGCTGCAGATCCACAGAAGAATCCACAACTGTGAATTTAAAATACATTTTTAAAGGGAACCAAATTATCAGGTTTTACTATATATATATATATATATATATATATATATATATATATATATAGCTTGGCAACGTGTTATGTTTGGCAAAATGTAAAATCTGTATCATCACCATCCCAGGGGGACATTTTTGCCCCCCAGGGATGGTAATGATATGAATCTATAAAGTCCCCCCAACGGTTGCCCCGCTAGTGGTCCCCTGGATGGGGACTTATACTTCCCAGCACCAGTTGCTCCTTGAAGCTCCGACCGTGCCCCTGCCCCGTTGGCTTCATTGACGGTCAATCAAGATAACAGGGCAGGGCCATGGCCGGAGCGATGGGTGCTGGTGAGGATAAGTCCCTGCCCAGGGGACTACTATCATATATTCACCATCCCCAGGGAAACAGATTTTACCATATATAATGTATTGCTAAGGCTAGGTTCAGACTACGGAATCTCCGGGCAGAAAATTTCCGCCCGGAGATTCCGAGTGCGGCCAGCGCTGACTGAATCAGTCAACGCTAGGACCGCATGGACACTGCAGTCTCCAATGGACTGCAATGTGTTCCGCGAGTATTTCCGCCTGAAGAAAGAGCTACCCCATTCTTCAGGCGGAAATTTCCAAGCGGATTTTCCGTTCACAAATTCTGAAGTGGGAATTTGTGAACGGAAACCCATTCACTACACTGCGTTTTAGCAAGCGGAATTTCCAGCTGCCATTTCAAATCGGAATTGCAGAAGGAAATTCCGTAGTCTGAACCTAGCCTAAGTGTTAAATATGGTAAAATCTGATGATTGGTTCCCTTTAAAGGTGGTTTCCATGGAGTTTTTCCAGAAAAACTTTTTAGGTAAAAATTGCAGCGGCATAGTATTTAAACCCACTATTACTGCTTCGTGAAGCTCATGAAAAGCTGCAATTGTTTTGGCTTTTTTCAAAATGAAAGAAAGGCTATGAAAAAATCATGTGTGAACAAGGTATAAACTGTACTACTGTAACCAGCAAGTACCGATACCCTCCATTCTGCTTATCCCAGTGGTCCCAAGAATCAGACCCTATGATCACACAGTAATGACCTTAGCTAAAGAAGACGCCCTCAATATAAAATCCCATTAAACCTAAGCCCACATTCAAGATGTTGACATAGCTCAATATTCCTAATTGGAAAATCTCTCCGCCCCTCCAGCTGCCCAACATGCGGGTTTCTATGTGACGCTTACCTTTTCGACCTATAAAGATTAGCTAGTGGTTGGAGAAATGGATTCTTATTTACTCATGTGTTCCAGATCAGCAATTGTGAAAAAACAAGGTTTAGTTACTTTACAAACATGTATAAATATTTAGCAGCAGTAATACTAGAAATTTGGCTGTGTTGCATCTATCTCTATAAAAGTAAACCTGTGTTTTGGGATGTCGACCTATCTTTCCATCTGGTAAAGGAAAGTGTTGGATTTATAGGGTTTTATTTTACCTTAGACCTAGTTTACATAAATGAATGATAATGTATTTGAAAATTGTTACATCTCATATTCATTTAGTCATCTGTGATGATTTGTGGGGAAAAAGAAAGGATATAGAATTGTACAGAATATAATAACACAGCTTGAGACTGCTATTCTTTTGTGTTAAAATTCTGTAAAGAACATGCTCTTGGATTGTCGTGCCTTTCTGTTCCTCTAAAATAGCAGGAGACCTTTCAGGGGAACGAAGACTAAAGCCTAGATGTGATAGAATTGTAAATTCTTGTATTTGGACCAACAATGTAAAAACAAAAGCTTGCTAAACATGCCAGTGTATGTAAATGAGATCTGCTGGGGGAATTATGATTTCCCCCAAAAAAGGACAACATTTTTAGATGCTTCAAAAGCCATTAGACAGTCGCATAATTTTTTTCTGTCAGATTCATGTGAAATCCCCCCAAAACACCTACATGCTTAAAGGGGTACTCCGGCGCTAAGGCCTCTTATCCCCTATCCAAAGGATAGGACATAAGCTGCCTGATCGCGGGGGTCCCGCCGCTGGGGACCCCCGTGATCTTCCATGCTGCACCCCGTTAGAATCAGCCCCCGGAGCGTGCTCGCTCCAGGTCTGATTACTGGCGATCACGGGGACGGAGCATAGTGACGTCACGCTCTGCCCCCTCAATGCAAGCCTACGGAGGGGGCGTGACAGCTGTCACGCCCCCTCCATAGGCTTGTATTGAGGGGGCGGAGCGTGACGTCACACGGGGGCGGAGCCGTGACATCACTATGTAATCAGACCCGGAGCAAGCACGCGGCGGGACCCCCACAATCAGGCATCTTATCCCCTATCCTTTGGATAGGGGATAAGATGTCTTAGCGCCGGAGTACCCCTTTAATAATGAAAACACCATATACTTCTATTGGTGCCGGAATACTCACTTATGCAAAGCTGTAAAACAGGTGAGGAAAAATAAAAGTAGTTTCAACACTGTTAAAGATTACAATCTGTTAATGTATTTCATAATCTACGTAAAGAAATAAAATGATAATAAAATCCACCGTTTCATGTTGTACGGCTTTTGTTTTGGGCTCAGCTCAAAAAACGTCGGAGTTTTTGCACAATATGTAAGGCTTCTTTCACCTATATCAGTTGTCTGGCATTGTTTTCCTCCGGCGTACACCAGAGCTATATTGATGCTAGAACTGATCCCATTCCTTTTTATGGGACAGTTTACAATCTTCCGGCATCTCAGTTTGGACACGTCGGACAGCACCGGACAGGGGAGTGTAGCTTGCTGTTCAGCGTGTAGAAACAATGGACCCTGGATGCTATACAACTGAAACATGTTGTCATTAGTCGTGGCATCAATTGCGTCAAGATTTAGGAGTTCACGTATGCTGGACACCGGACATATGAGACACCAACCTAACAGGGCATTTGTATATTATTTGGAACTAGGATCCCACCAGTACATGTACTATATCACTTCTCACCCTATCTTGCAAAAAACTAAAATGTGATACACAAAGAGCTGAGGGGAATTTTGCAGTATTTGAGAACACCTTCCATCACTCTCTAAACTACACTATATACTACATCTACAGTACACAAGAAGAAAATAATTGGAACATATAAACACATTATGACACAGTCAGACAGGCGTGCACTCACTTTCCAACCAATATAACCATATTACCCCATGTAATGTCCATATAGTTGTAAATACCAGCACAATACAGGCTCTGAAGGCCATATAGTGCTTACAGTGCAGTGACATCCAGTGACTCACAGGGGGCATCTTCTCTGATTTTAGTCTTTCACTTTTCTCATTGTTTCCAACCAGCCCAGGCCACCCTGCAAAGTTCTTTCAGAATCTGCTGGACCAACATCTTAGGCTCCTCACATTTTCAGCATCTTCACTATCTATTTGTCTATTTTAGTGCCTCAAACAGTAATATTGTCTATATTTACATCGCACACAGTAATAATGCATCCATTAAATGACCCTATAATAAAATGCAAACAGTAATAGTGCCCCCTTTTTGCCCTATACAGTAATGTTCCCCCTTTGTGTCCCCATCCAGTCTTCTTTTGTGCCCTAAACACAACCCACCATATAATTGGTTGGTAGCCCCCCTAACCCTTTAATATTGCCCCCTTTGCACCAATATCCTCCAATAATATATGCAGACCCCTCAAATTAGGTAGGCTCCCATTATTATGTATGTAAGTAGACCCTCATTATTAAGTATTGAAGTAAAACCCACATTTTGGGTAGGAAGATTAACTATTAAAAAGATCCCCAGTATTAGACATTTAGCCATATGAGCTAGGTAGGTCTGTTGGCCCGCACCCATGGAGTAGATCCAGTGAAGGTTGCTCAATGATATCATCAAGTCACCTATGCCAGGAAGCAGATGTCCTAAATAGCTTCCAAGCTCGAGTACCCCGACTGCAAAAAAGTTTCTGCTAGTGTTTGTGGTGGGCGGAAAGCTGCTGCACACACGATCCAGATAAAAGTGTTAGGACCTTTTATGCTAGTTTGAGTGGCAGACCCAGTCAGGACACTGCTGGGTGGCTTACTGTGAGCCCTGGAAGACCAGCCCCCCAGGAATCTGGTGTTGATTCATAGTACAGGCAAGTGCAAGCAAATGTTTAGGAGAAACATATAAAGTTTGCTTGTTTTGAAATGGAAATATCTATAGTAGTTAGAATGTAAATTTACATGTTTTAAACATTTTACTATGCCGTTTTCCATGAAGTAAAACTGGAATTGAGAAACTAGGATCCTGTATAGTTTAAAGTATACATGTAGATAAAAATATAAAGTATACATGTGGATAAAATATAAAATATACATGGATAAAATATAAAGTATACATGTGGATAAAATATAAAATATACATGGATGAAATATAAAGTATACATGTGGATAAAATATAAAGTATACATGGATAAAATATAAAGTATACATGTGGATAAAATATAAATATACATGGATAAAATACAAAGTATACATGTGGATAAAAAATAAAGTATACATGGATAAAATATAAAGTATACATGGATAAATTATAAAGTACCGTATATAGTCGAGTATAAGCCGACCCGAGTATAAGCCGAGACCCCTAATTTCAACCCAAATTCCCAGGAAAAGTTATTGACTCGAGTATAAGCCTAGGGTGGGAAATACTTCATCCCCCCCTATCATCATCCAGACCCGTCATTAACATTCTCATCATCATCACCGCCTGTCATCATCCAGACCCTCATCATCATCACCTGTCATCATCCCCTTGTCATCATCCCACACATCCCCCCTTCATCATCCCCTTGTCATCATCCCCACCCCCCTTCATCATCCCCTTGTCATCATCCCCACCCCCCTTCATCATCCCCTTGTCATCATCCCCACCCCCCTTCATCATCCCCTTGTAATCATCCCACACACCCCCCTTCATCATCCCCTTGTGGTCATCCCCACCCCCCTTCATCATCCCACACCCCCCCCCTTCATCATCCTCTTGTCATCATCCCACACCCCCCTTCATCATCCTCTTCTCATCATCCGCCCTCAGTGGTCTTCAACCTGCGGACCTCCAGAGGTTTCAAAACTACAACTCCCAGCAAGCCCGGGCAGCCATCGGCTGTCCGGGCTTGCTTGGAGTTGTAGTTTTGAAACCTCCGGAGGTCCGCAGGTTGAAGACCACTGCGGCCTTCGACATCATCCAGCCCCCTCTCACCCCCCTTTAGTTCTGTACAGTACTCACCTCCGCTCGGCGCTGGTCCGGTGCTGCAGGGCTGTGCGGTGAGGAGGTGGTCCGGTGGGATAGTGGTTCCGGGCTGCTATCTTCACCGGGGGCGCCTCTTCTCCGCGCTTCCGGCCCGGAATAGAGGCGTTGCCTTGACAATGACGCAGAAGTACGTTGGCAATGAACGTACCTCTGCGTCGTTGTCAAGGCAACGTGACTATTCTGGGGCCGGGCCCGAAGCGCTTAGAAGAGGCCTCCCCGGTGAAGATAGCAGCCCGGAACCACTATCCCACCGGACCACCTCCTCTCCGGACAGCCCTGCAGCACCGGACCAGCGCCGAGCGGAGGTGAGTACTGTACAGAACTAAAGGGGGGTGAGAGGGGGCTGGATGATGTCGAAGGCCGCAGTGGTCTTCAACCTGCGGACCTCCGGAGGTTTCAAAACTACAACTCCCAGCAAGCCCGGACAGCCGATGGCTGCCCGGGCTTGCTGGGAGTTGTAGTTTTGAAACCTCTGGAGGTCCGCAGGTTGAAGACCACTGAGGGCGGAGAGTTCACTCGAGTATAAGCCGAGGGGGGTGTTTTCAGCACGAAAAATCATGCTGAAAAACTCGGCTTATACTCGAGTATATACGGTATATATGGATAAAATATAAAGTATACATGTGGATAAAATATAAAATATACATGGATGAAATATAAAGTATACATGTGGATAAAATATAAAATATACATGGATAAAATATAAAGTATACATGGATAAATTATAAAGTATATATGGATAAAATATAAAGTATACATGTGGATAAAATATAAAATAAAAATGGTAAAATATAAAGTATACATGTGGATAAAATATACATGGATAAAATATAAAGTATATATGGATAAAATATAAAGTATACATGTGGATAAAAAATAAAGTATACATGGATAAAATATAAAGTATACATGTGGATAAAAAATAAAATATACATGGATAAAATATAAAGTATACATGTGGATAAAAAATAAAGTATACTGGATAAAATATAAAATATACATGGATAAAAAATAAAGTATACATGTGGATAAAATGGCTGAGAGTTGTGAATGGAACACAGTGAAATGCCATGGGGACACCTGAACAATGCAGTCTAGCAGCTGGGTTCATATTTTAGCATTCAGATTATTTTGTGTTTAGTAGTTTTAGTCGTTTTCTTTCTGCCGTTCACTAGAATGGCTGCTACTTTCACTGGAAAAGCATCTGAGCTTATCAAGAAAATGTCACATCTAGCAATCTGAACTGGAGGCTAACATAATATTACTCTTTTAGAACTAGTTTATAGAATTTGGAATTGTATCCTTTTTGAATTACTGTACCAAGGCTTTCCATAAAAAGATACAAAACATCAAAACCCTCATTGATCTAAATGACCTTTAGTGCTGCTTGTAGAAATATATTAGCGAAAAACGAAAAACTCTGACATAGAAAAGCATATTAATAATCCCAGGGCAGAGGCATCAAAGGTTAACTTTAGACTAACAATGCAGTAAAATGTAAAAACAAAGAAGGATAAAGCTAAGTTCACTTCCATTGTGCTCAGCACAACTGACACTGCCGGATCCTGATGGATCCAATTGACTTAGGGTCCATCAGGTGTCTGGTATTTTACAGGAGTTAAACAGAGAAAAATAGGATATGGATTATTTTTTTCTTCGCTCAACTCCTGTCCTTTCAACAGACTCCGCAACAGAGCTCCCTTTAGCGGAGCATGCTGGCAATGTGAACGAGCCTTTACAAGTGCACAACAATAACATGTTAAACATAAGGCCTTTACAACAAACCATGCTTTTAGATACTATACTACGGGGGCACAGAATTGTTGGAACAGAAAAAAGACTCCCTCAAACTGGTTCAAAAATTATTGTCTAAAATGCTTTGTATTCAGCAGTTTTAAAAGTACCCTTCACAAGAAAACAGGGGCCTACCCTTAACTCAGAAATACTTTATCCCTCCACCAACTTTTACAATATTAACTATGCAATCTATTAGGTTTCATTCTCCAGGCATATACCAACTCCCAGCATGCCAGGACAGCTAAAGGCAAGGAATTCTGTGTGGATTCTGCCTAAAGAATGACTGAGATGATTCCTGTGGTCGCCAAATTTTAGCAGTGGAAACTCCACCATTGGAAATCCGTAGTGTGAACCATGCAGCGGAATCCAATTGACAGCAATGGGATTCTGCTGCACCAAAATATCCAAGTGTAATATTGTAGCGGAATTACACTCGGACATTCCGCAGTATGAACTTAGCATTACTGCTGTTATTGAGGTCTTGAGAGTTCCTTCCATAGTGCATAGCTACTTCTCATTCTCTAGATTTTATTGGGCTGGGTCAGAGCTGGGCTTTTTGCCAGCAGCACTTACAACAAGACTTCCTTTTCCTACCTTTTCCTTCCTTAGCAAATCTCAGAACAGCACAGACTTGTCTCACAGCACCTACTCCGCTCTGCTATGCCACGAAAGGGTGCATTGGACTGAACAGGCTGGCACTGTGCTGGGGCTTCTTCTGGCTGCTTCTAATAATATTCAAGGTCTGCAATATGATCCCATATATGATCCCATATTCAGCCTCTGTTCTGGTTCCCTGCAGCATCTGTATCCTGGGGACTCTGCATCAAGCTGCCCCAACCTAAATATGTTCCAAGTCTGTGCTTAGTTTTCTTCTGATTTTAAGCCATATGCTCATGGACTGCTATTACTTTGCCCTTTTGGAAACCACTCCTCCCACTTATAGTTCTATAGTTCTGTTTCCACACATCAACCCTGCCTCTGTGTTCTACACTCTTGCCTTGTGTCTGTTCTGTCATTCCTGCTGAGTCTGGCTCTAAACTGGGGCTGTTCTTCGGTGGCCACCTGGGGTTCTTCCTGTAACAAATTAACCCCCGACCCCCCCACCCCCCGATGGTTAAAAGCTGGCAATCTCTTTTTATCCTGAATCCCAGTCTGACAATCTCCAGATCTGTTGCGGCTACAAGGATCCACCATCTCGTGTCTAAAATTTTTTACTTCACGATTAAACAATCTTCATCATCGTATCTTTTGACTCAATTAGAGTAACATCTAAACATGATCAAAATGCTCTAGAACATTTTAGTTCTATGCTAGAAAGAAGGAAACAATTAGCATATTACTTATTATTATTATGCCAGACTAAATCATCATCAATTTTGCTGTTAGATCAAGTGCAGGGTATATTGTTTAGAGAAAAAAAAACATAATTCAAATACCAATACACATCATTTTTACCAAAACTTAAGAGAAATAAGGGGCCAATGGAGTTTAACACGAGGATCACACATATGAAGAGATTTATCAAAACCTGTGCAAAAGTGGTGCAACTGTCAAAAGCAACCAACCAGATTGCTTCTTTTATTTAAAAAAAAATATGGGCAACTGTTCCACTTTTCCCCTGCACATGTTTCGATCAAGCTTTCCCTTACATTCTTTATGAATGGAAATGCAAAATTTATGACAAAATCATTTACAAGAATCTAGCACTGGAAGCAATGGCACTTCTGTCTTTTCAGAAACAGCACCAATTGTGCCGAGGAGTTGTGCCCAGTAATGAAGCTCATCTTTATTCAAGCTTTTAGGGCTCCTCTACAATACAGTCTATGCAAAAAAAAGGTGCACAATTTCAGGAATAAATCAGACCATTTTTTTTTTTTTTATAAAACTAGTTTAATACAGCAAGAAGCATAATCTGAAATGATAACAATGCATAAATAGTTGTTCTAAGCACTTCTAACCATTAGCAGTTAGCACATGTGCCGAAAAAAAAAAAAAAAAGCTATTTAAATTTAGAGAAATTTTTTTTCTCGGGAAAAAAAATCCATGTAAAAGAAAAGATCAAGCTTATCAAGACGTGTTTAAGTCTTAGTACTTATGAATCCATAAGTTGCATGAATAAGAGATAAGAAGTATTCATCCAAAGCACCACTTGATAATCTGGGCCCAAGGCTCTAAAGGGAATGGAGAACTTGACTACAGATAACAAGCACTTGTGCTCCGGAGTCTTCCTAAACATTATGAGTATCTGACTCACGGTGAATAGCAAATGAGGCTGCACTTTGGCCACATACACTGTGTTCCATTTAGTTATGCGCCATTTGCATGGAATGGCTTCAGTACAATTAGAGATTTTCTAGTTAACATGACTGTTCTGTTCAGACTGTCGCCAACAAATTTAATTGATTTAGTGACAGAAATAGCACAGGCCTATTTTCTGAATCATCGAATATCACCTAGATACTGCCGCTATGTACCATGCGGTAAGCTGTCTACCAAATTACACAGCAATCATGTAATTTGTCATTTAAATAAATGAATGACAATTAGAATATTCAGCTGTATAAAATGAAAATGCCATAGACAGCCGTGAAGCGCAAAACTTCTGATGTATAATAGATTACAAAGAGGAGCAGTGTTTTTCCTACACATGAATAATAAATGATGGTAGAGCACTATAGATATGTTATTGTCTATATGTATGAGGGGAAAGTCTAATGACAAAGTGCTTAAAGCGCTACAGTGCCGCAACGCTGATAGGTTACTATACTGCAGAATCAGGCTTCCCCTATAGCTGTTGCCTCTCCTGGGTCCAAATAATAGCTCCCAGTACTCAGATACCCACAGGACTTATGGAAGGGACAAAAAGTATTTCTACCAGAAATACAAACTGTCAGGATTTTTTTTTTTATTTGACCGTGCTACATGGGCTGTAGTAAGTTAGAGTAGTTCATAATATACAGTGGTTCTTAGGTGATCTTTGCCCCATGCTCATTTTTATCATCAAACAAAAAGAGTGATGCCTTCGCTTTTTCCCAGGTTGCAGTATGACCCGAGACATTGCATCACTAGTTAGGTGTTGAAAAGGAGATTGTCTTAATTTCAATGGGTGGAGCGACCGTTGGGTCGGGAGAAATCATTCTCCACAGGGCTGCAGCTGTACTGCAATGGGTGGGGTGGACGATGTGTGGAAGGGAGAAAAGTGACCTCACACTTACAAACAAGGGAAACTTAGACATCGTTAAAATGGATCACAACATAGCCATTTAGCCCCAAGACAAGCACAGATCCATGCTAAGCATGTCCATTACTGTCTGGCAGGTAAGTACTAATGTCACCTTATGGTGGATAACCCCTTTAACTATCAGTTACCAACAGGAAGTATACCATTGCAGGCAGAGAATGCCTTGCAGAATGGCTCTGTTGAAGTGCAAACAACAAACACACCAGAAAACTCAATAGGCAGAAGTCTGCATAACACCAGAAATACTTTCAAAACCAGATGCTGAAATCCCACACAGCAGACTAGGCAATACAAAACACTAACAAATCACTATAACCAGTTGCTGGACCCTAAGGACCCTTGCACATGACTGAATTCTGCCAGGAGAAATTCCAGGTGGAGATTTAGTGTGCAGCCGGCCTTGTTGACAGCAATACATCTCCCGGAAGAATTCTCCCAGAAAGTTGAATATAGGCATTCTGAATTCACAGTATGGACAGAGCAACAGCAGCAAAAATAATAGGTTACTGTTGCAAGTGGAATTTCACTCCGAATAGTTTAGAGGAGGATTTTTGTGTGCTGTGTCACTAGGGGATTGTGTGCAGGGGACCTTAAATTGGTACTCCACTGGAAAACATTTTTTTTTTAAATCAACTAGTGCCACAACTAGTTAAACAAATTTGTAAATTACTTCTATTTAAAAATCCCAATCCTTCCAGTACCTATAAGCTTCTGTATTCTCCACAGGAAGTTTTCTTCCTGTCTGACCACAGTGCTCTCTGCTGACACCTCTGTCCATTTAAGGAACTGTCCAGAGGAGAAGCAAATCCTCATAGCAAACCTATCCGGCTCTGAACAGTTCCTAAAATGGACATAGATTTCAGCAGAGAGCACTGTGGTCAGACAGAAAGGAAATAAAAAAAATTAAAAAAAAGAACTTCATGTGCTTCATACAGTAGCTGATAAGTATTGAAAGGATTAAGATTTTTAAATAGGGTTAATTTTCAAATCTGTTTAACTTTCTGGCACCAGTTGATTAAAAAAAAAAAAAAAACATTTTCCACCGGACTACCCCTTTAAATAGACTAAGCCATCATCAAACACCCAGCAAAACAAAAACCAAGCATGGCCCAGCAATTCTCTAAATATTAAAAGACACAAGATGATGATATGGCAAGACCAGACCCTTTATCCCTGAAAACCAAATTTCTTAAAGAAAGCTAAAGCAAATCCACTGTAACTGACCAATATCATCTCCAAAACAGCACTGTTATTGTAATAACCACAGAAAAAGAAGAAAAATCCGGCACTGTCGTTTAATTTAGAAACATGGTGAAGTCTTAGAGTTGTAATTAGTGTTCATCTGTCTGTGCATCTGTGGGTGGTGCTACACGCCAAAAGAGTATGCATATAAAATGTAGCCACGAGAAGATAAACGGAGCAACTCACCCATATGTAGAAAGGCTGCAGGTACGGCTGTATCACAGTGCTAGCATGCGAAGACCAGAGCAGGACCGGAGCGGGGAGGCGGAAGGTGTTACGGGGGGAATCAGGCATCGGGCCACAGCCGTTTCGCACCGTTTGGTGCTTCATCAGGCCCCACAGCCGTATCGCACCGTTTGGTGCTTCGTCAGGCCCCTGAGGGGCCTGACGAAGCACCAAACGGTGCGATACGGCTGTGGCCTGACGCCTGATTCCTCCCGTAACACCTTCCGCCTCCCCGCTCCGGACCTGCTCCGGTCTCCGTATGCTAGGGCTGTGATACAGCTGTACCTGCAGCCTTTCTACATATGGGTGAGTTGCTCCGTTTATCTTCTCATGGCTAACATTGTTATTGTCTTGTATTAAAAATAATAAGTTTTCAAATATCCAAAATCTCATGAGAACACACAAATGCCATTGTCCCAGGCAACCAAGATGCCTGACTATAAGAAGCCTGCTTTAGACAGAACATAGAAAGATAATGGTTAAAAAAAAATAGGGTTGCACAATAATCTGCCCCACTTGTATCACCAGTCAAAGGCCTCAGACTAAGCAAGCCTTTGGGGGGGGGGGGGGTGTTATCAAAACCTATGCAGAGGAAAAGTTGCCTAGTTGCTCATAGCAACCAAACAGATTGCTTCTTTCATTTTGCAGAGGCCTTGTCAAAAATATAAGATGGGATCTGATTGGTTGCTATGGGCAACCAGACAACTTTTCCTCTGCACAGGTTTTCATAAACCTCCCTCAATGTGTCTAGATTGTAAAAACTTTATATAATCTGGCTCTGTGGGACCCCTTTTCATTTCATACGCCCCTGTATATATATATATATATATATATATATATATATATATATCCAACAGCATCGTTATTTAGCTGTATCTGTGTTTCCCATAGGTAAGCTAGTCTTTGCTTCTATAAAATGAATGCATTAATATAATACAGGCAGCTCTGTACCTGGACTTTAATGGCTAAAAAGAAGCTGGGAATATCTATTGCTTCTTCTTTTGTTACTCTCTTCACTTTCTTAAATAAAACTATAGAGAAGCAATGCAGGACATACGTCTGTCACAAAAAAGGTGATTAACCCTATATTATCTACTGAGAAAGCAATAAATCTTATACTGACAGCCTGTCAATGCTGTGTCACTAGGGGATAAGCAATAAATGAATATATTCCACCTTCGACACTCTCTATCAGTATAACCATCCTGCCCCATATAAAGAATTGTTGGCATCTGTGGTCAGAAACCTGTAATGTGCAATTCCCTTAATAGACCACTACACACGATGATCTATAAATAGCACATTATTATTTCATACCATTTTACCTGGGAGAACCACTAATGGCTTAGAAGACAGCGTATTAGTCACTGATGTCTGGAATAGCAGCACAACATATACACGATGACTTTTCACATTGTATGCGTAAGACTGCATTGCTTTATTGTAGTCATGCTCATCCACTAGTGGGTTCATTTTAGAGATAAATATTGTTGAGATATAGATGGGACAAAGATACAGCAGGTAAATATAGGAAAAATAAATATTGCAAATAGATAGATGTCACGATGCCGGCTGGCAGGTAGTGGACCCTCTGTGCCAGAGAGGGATTGGCGTGGACCGTGCTAGTGGACCGGTTCTAAGCCACTACTGGTTTTCACCAGAGCCCGCCGCAAAGCGGGATGGTCTTGCTGCGGCGGTAGTGACCAGGTCGTATCCACTAGCAACGGCTCACCTCTCTGGCTGCTGAAGATAGGCGCGGTACAAGGGAGTAGGCAGAAGCAAGGTCGGACGTAGCAGAAGGTCGGGGCAGGCAGCAAGGATCGTAGTCAGGGGCAACGGCAGAAGGTCTGGAAACACTGGCAAGGGACACACAAGGAACGCTTTCACTGGCACTAAGGCAACAAGATCCGGCAAGGGAGTGCAAGGGAAGTGAGGTAATATAGGGAGTGCACAGGTGATAACTCTAATTGGAACCACTGCGCCAATCAGCGGCGCAGTGGCCCTTTAAATCGCAGAGACCCGGCGCGCGCGCGCCCTAGGGAGCGGGGCCGCGCGCGCCGGGACAGAACAGACGGGGAGCGAGTCAGGTAGGAGAGCCGGGGTGCGCATCGCGAGCGGGCGCTACCCGCATCGCGAATCGCATCCCGGCTAGCAGCAGGATCGCAGCGCCCCGGGTCAGAGGACGTGACCGGGGCGCTGCAGCGGAGGAGGTGAAGCGAGCGCTCCGGGGAGGAGCGGGGACCCGGAGCGCTCGGCGTAACAGTACCCCCCCCCCTTGGGTCTCCCCCTCTTCTTGGAGCCTGAGAACCTGAGGAGCAGACTTTTGTCAAGGATGTTGTCCTCAGGTTCCCAGGATCTCTCTTCAGGACCACAACCCTCCCAGTCTACTAAAAAAAAATTTTTTCCTCTGACCTTTTTGGCAGCCAAAATCTCCTTGACCGAGAAGACGTCCGAGGAGCCGGAAACAGGAGTGGGAGGAACAGATTTGGGAGAAAAACGGTTGAGGATGAGTGGTTTGAGAAGAGAGACGTGAAAGGCATTAGGGATACGAAGAGAAGGAGGAAGAAGAAGTTTATAAGAGACAGGATTAATTTGACACAGAATTTTGAAAGGACCAAGATAGCGTGGTCCCAACTTGTAGCTAGGGACACGGAAGCGGACATATTTAGCGGAGAGCCATACCTTGTCTCCAGGGGAAAAAACGGGGGGAGCTCTTCTTTTCTTATCCGCGAACCTCTTCATGCGTGAAGAAGCCTGTAAGAGAGAATTTTGGGTCTCTCTCCATATAATGGAAAGGTCACGAGAAATTTCATCCACAGCGGGCAGACCAGAGGGCAAGGGGGTAGGGAGGGGGGGAAGAGGGTGACGGCCGTACACCACGAAAAATGGGGATTTGGAGGAAGATTCAGAGACCCTGAAGTTATACGAGAATTCGGCCCATGGAAGGAGATCTGCCCAGTCATCCTGGCGGGAGGAAACAAAATGTCGCAAATAATCACCCAGGATCTGGTTAATTCTTTCTACTTGTCCATTGGACTGGGGATGATATGCAGAGGAAAAATTTAATTTAATCTTGAGTTGTTTACAGAGAGCTCTCCAGAATTTAGACACGAATTGGACCCCTCTATCCGAGACAATCTGCGTAGGCAACCCGTGAAGACGAAAAATGTGTACAAAAAATTGTTTAGCCAACTGAGGCGCAGAAGGAAGACCAGGAAGAGGAATGAAATGTGCCATTTTGGAGAATCGATCAACGACCACCCAAATAACGGTGTTGCCACGGGAAGGGGGTAAATCAGTAATAAAATCCATACCAATCAGAGACCAAGGCTGTTCGGGGACAGGCAGAGGATGAAGAAAACCAGCGGGCTTCTGGCGAGGAGTCTTATCCCGGGCACAGATAGTGCAGGCTCGCACAAAGTCCCCAACATCCGTCTCCAGAGTTGGCCACCAATAGAAGCGGGAGATGAGTTGCACAGATTTCTTGATGCCCGCATGACCTGCGAGATGGGAGGAGTGACCCCATTTGAGGATTCCGAGGCGTTGGCGTGGAGAAACAAAGGTCTTTCCTGGAGGAGTCTGTCTGATGGAGGCAGGAGAAGTGGAGATCAGGCAGTCAGGTGGAATGATGTGTTGCGGAGGGAGATCAACTTCTGAGGCATCCGAGGAACGAGAGAGAGCATCGGCTCTAATGTTCTTATCGGCAGGACGAAAGTGAATCTCAAAATTAAATCGGGCAAAGAACAGAGACCACCGGGCCTGGCGAGGATTCAGCCGTTGGGCCGACTGGAGGTAGGAGAGGTTCTTGTGGTCGGTGTAGATAATAACAGGAAATCTTGATCCCTCCAGCAGATGCCTCCATTCCTCAAGTGCTAATTTAATGGCTAGAAGTTCTCGATCCCCGATGGAGTAGTTCCTCTCCGCTGGAGAGAAGGTCCTAGAGAAAAAACCACAAGTGACAGCATGCCCGGAAGGATTTTTTTGTAGAAGAACAGCTCCAGCTCCTACTGAGGAGGCATCAACCTCCAATAGGAAGGGTTTGGAAGGGTCAGGTCTGGAGAGCACGGGAGCCGAAGAAAAGGCAGACTTGAGTTGTTTAAAGGAGTCTTCTGCTTGAGGAGGCCAGGACTTGGGATCAGCATTTTTCTTGGTTAAAGCCACGATAGGAGCCACAATGGTAGAAAAATGTGGAATAAATTGCCTGTAATAATTGGCGAACCCCAAAAAGCGTTGGATAGCACGGAGTCCGGAGGGGCGTGGCCAATTTAAGACGGCAGAGAGTTTGTCTGGATCCATCTGTAGTCCCTGGCCAGAGACCAAATATCCTAGAAAAGGAAGAGATTGGCATTCAAACAGACATTTCTCAATTTTGGCATAGAGTTGGTTGTCACGAAGTCTCTGAAGAACCATACGGACATGCCGGCGGTGTTCCTCTAGATTGGCAGAAAAAATTAGGATATCGTCCAGATATACCACAACACAGGAGTATAATAGATCACGAAAAATTTCATTGACAAAGTCTTGGAAGACGGCAGGGGCATTGCACAGTCCAAAGGGCATGACCAGATACTCAAAGTGTCCATCTCTGGTGTTAAATGCCGTTTTCCACTCGTCCCCCTCTCTGATGCGGATGAGGTTATAGGCGCCTCTTAAGTCCAATTTAGTGAAGATGTGGGCACCTTGGAGGCGATCAAAGAGTTCAGAGATGAGGGGTAAGGGGTAGCGGTTCTTAACCGTGATTTTATTAAGACCGCGGTAGTCAATGCAAGGACGTAGGGAGCCATCTTTTTTGGAGACAAAGAAAAATCCGGCTCCGGCAGGAGAGGAGGATTTACGGATAAAGCCCCTTTTTAGATTCTCCTGGACGTATTCGGACATGGCAAGAGTCTCTGGGGCAGAGAGAGGATAAATTCTGCCCCGGGGTGGAGTAGTACCCGGGAGGAGGTCGATAGGGCAATCATAAGGCCTGTGAGGAGGTAGAGTCTCAGCTTGTTTTTTGCAGAAAACATCCGCGAAGTCCATATAGGCCTTGGGGAGACCGGTTACTGGAGGAACCACAGAGTTACGGCAAGGGTTACTGGGAACCGGTTTTAGACAGTTCTTGGAACAAGAGGACCCCCAACTCTTGATCTCCCCAGTGGACCAATCCAGGGTAGGAGAATGAAGTTGAAGCCAGGGAAGTCCAAGGAGAATCTCCGAGGTGCAATTGGGGAGGACCAAAAGTTCAATCCTCTCATGATGAGATCCGATGCTCATAAGAAGGGGCTCCGTGCGGAAACGTATGGTACAGTCCAATCTTTCATTATTTACACAATTGATGTAGAGGGGTCTGGCGAGACTGGTCACTGGGATGTTGAACCTGTTGACGAGAGAGGCCAAAATAAAATTTCCTGCAGAACCAGAGTCCAAGAAGGCCACTGTAGAGAAGGAGAAGGCAGAAGCAGACATCCGCACAGGCACAGTAAGACGTGGAGAAGCGGAGTAGACATCAAGGACTGTCTCACCTTTGTGCGGAGTCAGCGTACGTCTTTCCAGGCGGGGAGGACGGATAGGACAATCCCTCAGGAAGTGTTCGGTACTAGCACAGTACAGGCAGAGGTTCTCCATACGGCGTCGTGTCCTCTCTTGAGGTGTCAGGCGAGACCGGTCGACCTGCATAGCCTCCACGGCGGGAGGCACAGGAACAGATTGCAGGGGACCAGAGGAGAGAGGAGCCGAGGAGACGAAACGCCTCGTGCGAACAGAGTCCATATCTTGGCGGAGTTCCTGACGCCTTTCAGAAAAACGCATGTCAATGCGAGTGGCTAGGTGAATAAGTTCATGTAGATTAGCAGGAATTTCTCGTGCGGCCAGAACATCTTTAATGTTGCTGGATAGGCCTTTTTTGAAGGTCGCGCAGAGGGCCTCATTATTCCAGGACAATTCTGAAGCAAGTGTACGGAATTGTACGGCATACTCGCCAACGGAAGAATTACCCTGGACCAGGTTCAACAGGGCAGTCTCAGCAGAAGAGGCTCGGGCAGGTTCCTCAAAGACACTTCGGATTTCCGAGAAGAAGGAGTGTACTGAGGCAGTGACGGGGTCATTGCGGTCCCAGAGCGGTGTGGCCCATGACAGGGCTTTTCCGGACAGAAGACTGACTACGAAAGCCACCTTAGACCTTTCAGTGGGAAACAGGTCCGACATCATCTCCAGATGCAGGGAACATTGGGAAAGGAAGCCACGGCAAAACTTAGAGTCCCCATCAAACTTATCCGGCAAGGATAAGCGTATCCCAGGAGCGGCCACTCGCTGCGGAGGAGGTGCAGGAGCTGGCGGAGGAGATGACTGCTGAAGCTGTGGTAGCAACTGTTGTAGCATAACGGTCAGTTGAGACAGCTGTTGGCCTTGTTGCGCAATCTGTTGTGACTGCTGGGCGACCACCGTGGTGAGGTCAGCGACAACTGGCAGAGGAACTTCAGCGGGATCCATGGCCGGATCTACTGTCACGATGCCGGCTGGCAGGTAGTGGACCCTCTGTGCCAGAGAGGGATTGGCGTGGACCGTGCTAGTGGACCGGTTCTAAGCCACTACTGGTTTTCACCAGAGCCCGCCGCAAAGCGGGATGGTCTTGCTGCGGCGGTAGTGACCAGGTCGTATCCACTAGCAACGGCTCACCTCTCTGGCTGCTGAAGATAGGCGCGGTACAAGGGAGTAGGCAGAAGCAAGGTCGGACGTAGCAGAAGGTCGGGGCAGGCAGCAAGGATCGTAGTCAGGGGCAACGGCAGAAGGTCTGGAAACACTGGCAAGGGACACACAAGGAACGCTTTCACTGGCACTAAGGCAACAAGATCCGGCAAGGGAGTGCAAGGGAAGTGAGGTAATATAGGGAGTGCACAGGTGATAACTCTAATTGGAACCACTGCGCCAATCAGCGGCGCAGTGGCCCTTTAAATCGCAGAGACCCGGCGCGCGCGCGCCCTAGGGAGCGGGGCCGCGCGCGCCGGGACAGAACAGACGGGGAGCGAGTCAGGTAGGAGAGCCGGGGTGCGCATCGCGAGCGGGCGCTACCCGCATCGCGAATCGCATCCCGGCTAGCAGCAGGATCGCAGCGCCCCGGGTCAGAGGACGTGACCGGGGCGCTGCAGCGGAGGAGGTGAAGCGAGCGCTCCGGGGAGGAGCGGGGACCCGGAGCGCTCGGCGTAACAATAGACATGAGATAGATAGATATGAGATAGATAGATAGATAGATAGATAGATAGATAGATAGATACATACATATGGGATAGATAGATATGCAATAGATAGATAGATAGATAGATAGGAGATAGATAGATAGATAGATAGATAGATAGATAGATAGATACATATGGGATAGATAGATATGAGATAGATAGATAGATAGATATAAAATAGATAGATATTTCATAGATAGATAGATGGATAGATAGATATGAGATAGATAGGTGGATAGATAGATATGAGATAGATAGATAGATACATATGGGATAGATAGATATGCAATAGATAGATAGATAGATAGGCAGATAGATAGATAGGAGATAGATAGATATGAGATAGATAGATAAATAGATAGATAGATATAAAATAGATAGATATTTCATAGATAGATAGATAGATAGATGGATAGATAGATATGAGATAGATAGGTGGATAGATAGATATGAGATAGATAGATATGAGTTACATAGATAGATATATAGATAGATAGATAGATAGATAGATAGATAGATAGATAGATAGATAGATAGAAATTGGAAATATCCGCAGCACACTAAGTAGTAAAATCCAAACAAGTTTTATTCCATCACAGTAAGGGTGTCCAGAACGACGTTTCAACCAGCTCCCTGGTTTGAGACCAGGGAGCTGGTTGAAACGTTGTTCTGGACACCCTCACTGTGATGGAATAAAACTTGTTTGGATTTTACTACTTAGTGTGCTGCGGATATTTCCAATTTCTGCTTACATATGGATCCCTGACCCGGGTCTGGACTCTGCGTGCACCGATCCTTGCTTTTCTAGGGTGCTGCTCTCCTTCTATTAGATAGATAGATAGATAGATATGAGATAGATAGATAGATAGATATGAGATAGATAGATATGAGTTAGATAGATAGATAGATAGATAGATAGATAGATATGAGATAGATAGCTAGATATGAGATAGATAGATAGAAATGACATAGATATGAGATAGATAGATAGATAGATATGAGATAGATAGATAGGAGATAGATATATAGATAAATATTTGATAGATAGATAGATAGATATGAGATAGATGGATAGATATGAGATAGATAGATAGATAGATAGATAGGAGATAGATAGATATGGGATAGATAGATATTTGATAGATAAATATTTGATAGATAGATAGGAGATAGATAGATATGGGATAGATAGATAGATAGATAGATAGGAGATAGATAGATATGGGATAGATATTTGATAGATAAATATTTGATAGATAGATAGGAGATAGATAGATATGGGATAGATAGATAGATAGATATGAGATAGATAGATAGATAGATATTTGATAGATAAATATTTGATAGATAGATAGATATGAGATAGATAGATACAAAAATATAGATAGATGGATATCTACACCAAAAAGAAGATTGCTGCAGAAAACTGAAGTCAGAGCTCAAGTGGTTTATTCCATTTCCAAAGTGTTACGTTTCAGCCACCCTTGTGGCCTTTTTCAAGCATATACCAACAGTGACCAGTGGTAGTACAAATATGGTATCCAATGAAATCACAATTGCAATCAATTATTCAAAAAAATGTGAAATAATATATACATAAAATAATATAAAGTGCACATACATAGTGCAAATTCAATACAGTTAGTCATATGGCCATTATGGCAATAATGTCAGGTATACAACAGTATACAAAAGTGCATAGATATCAATAAGATAATTGAAACCCAGGTAGATGATAGATGAATTAAAGACCATTGTAATTTATTGCTTCATTGACCATAGACCTTCTTAGAATGGAAAGTATCTTGATGGAAAGCATATTGAACTGAGCTGACCTCACGTGACACGGAATATAGAAAGGCAATAACTCTGAATAAACCTCCTAATCCACAAACTTTTAGTAAAACAGAACACATAGAATTTGCGATTAGATATGTGAAAGCAGAGCAAAGTCCAGGAAGCTGACACTTGTGTTTCCTGGTGACTCCATGTAGCACTTAAAGCAGTGTTACCCAACCAGGGGGCCTCCAGCTTTTGAAACACTACAACTCCCACCATGCTAAGAATTATGCAACAGCTGGAGGCACCCTGGTTGGGAATCACTGACTTGAGTATCACACAATTACAAATGGTCCCACCCCATGACTTCCAGGACAGAGGCATATATCTCACCTGAATGGAGTGACACAGCACCCTTCACTCAGCTTGATCTCTCTGGCATCATGGAGGTGGGGGGCTGGATGGAGCGCTCCTAGGCTGAGCCCTGACACGTGTTTCTAGCAGGCATAACATCCAGCAAGTGGTTGCCAAGGCTGAGCCTCCTGACCTTCTGACTGTGCTCTCAGCTGGGATGCATCTTTGAGGTCTCTTCATTATCCATGATCCAGTGGTCACCTATACAAGTGGCGGCAACGGACGATGCCAATCTTGAGTTAAAAACCATCCGGCTGTATCTTCCTAGCAAGAGTTAAATAATAGAGGGCCCACGAGAGAAACGGAGTCCCCTGTGCGTATGATTATCTCCAGAAAAAGATGATGTTCCTTAGGGAGAAAAAACAGGAAATCAGATCTAAATAAAGCCATCATGACAAGCCCTGCCACATTCTTCATTGGATTCAACCCTACATATAATTCTCTCACCAACTGTGTAAAATACAACATACACTGGTGGTCATACCGAGAAACTGACTATGCTCTGAGTGACCCCAAAATAAATGGGTGCCAGGGTGGTGAAGGCGCATACAGTGATAAAAGTTCATCTTATCCACGATATGGTTAAAGGAAGAATTTTTTTTATATTTATATATATATATATATATATATATATATATATATATATATATATATTTATTTATTTTTATGTTTATTATGGAAAAATGTCAACATATTCGTCCATCATTATGCAAGGCGGATGCCTTTCTGTGACATATATGATATAATATTTATCTTGCATGGAATATCATATACAAATGTCCACTAATGTTTTATTATGATACCAGAAGATATAATATGCAACACAACAATGTACTTATCCCATTGTTTCCCAACCAAGGTGCCTCCAGCTGTTGCAAAACTACAACTCCCGGCATGCCCGGACAGCCGTTGGCTGTCCGGGCATGCCGGGAGTTGTAGTTTTGCAACAGCTGGAGGCACCTTGGTTGGGAAACACTGACTTATCCTTTAACTTTACACTTTTTAGGCTATCCCTAAGTCACCCAGACAATACATGTTACTATCACCAAAGTCTTGCAAACTCACCTTAGTTGCTGTTGTGGCTCACTCCCCGCAGCATGTGCATCACCCAGCTGTACTATGTGGCTGCGGCAGGTGGAGCAGACGTGCCCAGCTATGGACACAGCTACAAGAAGCTTTCGTCTCCCTGCTGCTCATCCCTGCTACTGATCATTGCTCTGCTATCACTGGGAAGAGTGAGGGGGTGGAGAGGGACTGATAGGAGGAGCAGCAGTAGAGGAGGGGTGAGCTGGCACCCACACCAAGATAAAATAAAGATGTGCTGCTCTATTTCCTAGAAATCAAATAATATCAATATACCACAGGAGACACTATGGGAAATATAACAGAACTATTGCCATAGTGGTCAATGGTCCATGTAATGTACAGGAGGCTTGATTTACATAGGACACTTTCTTATAGTATTTCATCATAATTGTGTAAATATTTATCTTTAAACAAAACTACGATACATTCTTGCACATTTTCAGATGTGTGCTTTTTTTTCTTTCTTTTTCTTCTGATACCCCCTGCGGCTACGAATACATCAAGCGTTAATAACTAGAGCGTTCTGAGCTTCTTTTTAACTGTAGAAGAAAAAAAAAAGGATACAGTAAAGATCCTTAATGAACGCTTTAATGGCATGTGTTGGCATGGTAACCATTATACGTAAACCGTGTAGTTGTGATAGTGTATATGTGCGGAACACACACACTCCATATACTATGGAGCACACATGGACTGTACTATATGGATACGCTCGCATATGGCAAATTTGTTGCAGAAATATTATAGAAATAAAAAACTAGTCTAGATGTAAAGAGGACATTACCTTAATGTTGCTATTGGACTGACACTGACAGTATTGGCGATCAATATACGGAAAAGATGCTGTTGCTGTGTACCGCCTTTGTCTCTTTTTGTTGAATACGTTTATTTGTAGTGTTGAGCGCATATATTAGTAATGCAAATTTTCTATCGCGAATATCGGCACTTTGCGATTTCGCGAATATTTAGAATAAACTGCTAAATATTCGGAATGCCGAATATTATTTCTTTTTTTTCTTCACATGCTAATTTTTATGCAAATTTTCACATGAAATATTCGCAATGCGAATTTTTATCGCGAATATTGGCACTTTGCGATTTCACGAATATTTAGAATATAATGCTATATATATTTGTAATCACGAATATTAATTTTTTTCTTCTTCACATGCAAATTTTTTATGCAAATTTTCGCATTGGAAAAAAGTGAACGCACATAGCGAATATGCGAATTTCGCAAACAGGACGAATAATTGTCAATATTTGGGAAATATCGCAAATTGGAATGTGGCCCCTGCTGCTCATCACTATTCATTTACAGTGACCCCCCCCCCGACCTACGATGGCCCCGACATACGATAATCTCAACATACAATGGCCTCTCAGAGGCCATCGCATGTTGAAGGCAGCACCAACATACGATGCTTTTGTATGTTGGGGCCATCGCATAAATGGCTATCCGGCAGTGCAGACTGTTTCAGCTGCCACCATATAGCCGTTTACGGTGCCCCGAGTACTCTGGTGATGATCTCTTACCTGTCCTTGGGGCTCCAGAGCATCCTCTTCAGGATCCCCTCCATCGCCGACGCTCTCCTTCGTCGTCATCACCTCGCCGCGCACAGCGTCCAGTCATCCAATAGGAGCGGCGTGTGTAGTGACATGATGGCGGTGACGGCAACGAAACGTAGCCTTATATGGGAGCGAATCAACATCACTTTTCTTCACCATTTGGAGTGCCACTGACTTTTCTTCACTTACGGTATACAGTTTGGATTCCTAACCAGGATCAACAGCTGGAGGCACTCTTGCATGCTTCATTAGGACTAGTGCTACCATTTCCACTACTATTTATTTATATGGAGAGTGTGACACCTTATTTATGGAATGTGTAGACATAGATGAGGAGAAAATTGTGATTTGCGATGGCGCTGCCTTTCAGAGACCAAATAGGCGTCAATCCAGTTTAAAACATATCAGTCACATTAATTGGCACATAAATATGCAGGACAGACAGAATGACACATATAAGAATTGGACATTATTTCCTATGTTAGCTATTAGAGATGAGCGAACTTACAGTAAATTCGATTCGTCACAAACTTCTCGGCTCGGCAGTTGATGACTTATCCTGCAAAAATTAGTTCAGCTTTCAGGTGCTCCGTGGGCTGGAAAAGGTGGATACAGTCCTAGGAGACTCTTTCCTAGGACTGTATCCACCTTTTCCAGCCCACCGGAGAACCGGAAAACTGAACTAATTTATGCAGGAAAAGTCATCAACTGCCGAGCTTAGAAGTTCGTGACGAATCGAATTTACTGTAAGTTCGCTCATCTCTATTAGCTATAATACACTATAGCAAGCATTGTGTCATATATTAAGACAACGTTTTCCAGAGTGTCTCCAGTTACTGCAAAACTACAACTCCCAGCATGCCCGGACAGCCAAAGGCTGTCCGGGCATGCTGGGAGTTGTAGTTTTGCAACAGCTGGAGGCACACTGGTTGTGAAATTCTGGATTAAGTAAGCACTGCACTGATGAGTTTATACTGTACCTGGACACAGATGTAACAATTTTCATATCAATAAACCTAATATATTTATGGTAAAATAATTAAAAATAATTAAAAATGATTAAAACGAATCAATTTATTAGTTGTGTCGTCTAGTGACGAACAATAATTGTTCAGAATAGATGTTCATTCTGTGTCCATAATTATGTGCGGGATACTTTATGATAAGAATGATTGTTTTATTTATATTTTTTTATTTATTTATATATTTATTTATTTATTTATTCCTTGTTATTGATAAAAAATGGAAACAAAAGTGGATTACATATGTCTTTCTATTCCCATTCCCTATGCCTACAATCACCTTAAAGGGGTACTTCGGTGGAAAACTTTATTTTTTTATTTTTTTTTATCAACAGATTTGTAAATTAAACAAAATAGAGAAATTCGGCACTGCCTACTTCTGTACCTCTCGTTGCTGGATACAAAGTCACTGCTGCGGTTGTACTTGTGGATAAGTGGTGCTCTGACTTGTAGAAGTGTAGATTTGTAAATTACTTCTATAAAAAATCTTAATCCTTCCAGTACTTATTAGCTGCTGAATACTACAGAGGAAATTCTTTTCTTTTTGGAACACAGAGCTCTCTGCTGACATCATGACCACAGTGCTCTTTGCTGACATCTCTGTCCATTTTAAGAACTGTCCAGAGTAGGAGAAAATCCCTATAGAAAACATATACTGCTCTGGACAGTTCCTAAAATGGACAGAGATGTCAGCAGAGAGCACTGTGCTCACGATGTCAAAAAAGAAAAGAATTTCCTCTGTAGTATCCAGCAGCTAATAAGTACTGGAAGGATTAAGAATTTTGAATAGAAGTAATTTACAAATCTAGGAAGACAAAGGCAACTCGGCACTGCTGAGACTGTACTGTGGATAGATGAGTGAAGGAGGAGATCGCTGGTAGACTGCTGTATGAACTCGGGTGGTGCTCAAACTGAATAGCAACAGTACAATATATCTTGATAGAAGAAAGTAGAGATGAGCGAACTTACAGTAAATTTGATTCGTCACCAACTTCTCGGCTCGGCAGTTGATGACTGTTCCTGCATAAATTAGTTCAGCTTTCAGGTGCTCCGGTGGGCTGGAAAAGGTGGATACAGTCCTAGGAAAGAGTCTCCTAGGTCTGTATCCACCTTTTCCAGCCCATGGGAGCACCTGAAAGCTGAACTGATTTATGCAGGAAAAGTCATCAACTGCCGAGCCGAGAAGTTCGTAACGAATCAAATTTACTGTAAGTTCGCTCATCTCTAGAAGAAAGAATGGAAAAAAGTCGGCAACTCACCACGCTGGTTCTTGTGAGATCCTTCTTTATTTACGGTATACTCACATGCAACAAACAGGGTAGAGACAGACTATGGGGAGTACAAGGTAATTTACAAATCTGTTTAACTTTCTGGCACCAGTTGATTTAAAAAAAAAATAAGTTTTCCACCGGAGTACCCCTTTAAAGAACCGTCAAGATATAATATTAAGATATTAATATTAAGATATAACAGTCATCTCAGAATATACTGAAGAGGAAGGATTGTACAGATGAATCTCTCTGACAGTACAAAGCAATGCTTACCAGAAAAGTACATGATGCAACAAGACTTCCTGGTCTGACCCTGTAAATAACGACAATGTAATCAGATTGCCATGTACAATGTGGATTCCGTTATTATAAAACTATTATATTGTCATTAATAAACAACTAAACATTGATTAACTAAACTCAGGATAACAAATAACATTTGCTTGTCGCACGTAGGCGTATTGAACTAACCAGTAAAATTGTAAAGTGCCGCGGAATCTGTTTGCGCTATATAAATAAAAATATTGTTGTTATTATTATTATTTTAACCAGTGGTAAAAAATAAAAGGGAAAACGTAACTCTTTTGTAAGGGTTAATAAGTGAATGTATTTCAAAGCAGAAATATTTCATTCCTACTGTAGTTACACAAAATATAGTAAATGCGTCTAACTGCATGAGAGAATTTAACAGGTGATGCTGGTTAACACTCTTTCGAAGCAAAAGAAGTGTTGCAAAACTACATACTGCCATCTGCTGGTCAGTTTATGAAACACCAAACCTTTAGTTATTACAGCACATAAAGTAAGTTCAGATTTTAACTATTTAAATAAAGAAAAGAGGCGGAATATATTATAGAGCAAACATCCAGTGGGGGAATATAATATGGAGCAACCAGTGAGATCTAAAATGGTAAGGTAGGTAGCAACATCTGATTGCTACCTACCTTACCCCTATACTCTTTAGAAATGTTGGTTTTAGTGGTAGGATCCATAGCTAACATACATTACAGCGTATTTCTGGAGGACCTTTACTAGAGTGACTTCAGTACTTGTCTGGGCACAGTTAATTCACAGCCACTCAACTGCATGTAGTGATCTATAATCCCCTTATTGCTGGACATATATGTAAAAAATAAATAAATAAATAAAAACATTGTATTCATGGCATTTTCAGGGCAAAACCCACCGTTAAGCCACAGATTATTAGAAAGAAAAAACATTAGATGTTAAATAAGAGACCAAAAGCATTTTAACCCCTTCTGCTCTTTCAATCTTCGTTTTAAACTTATTCTGTGAATTTCAGGTATGAAATATATTCTTGTTTCCCAAGCAACCAGAGTGCATGTTCCGCTGTCCAGTTGATTTTGGAAGTGACAACTAAAATCTGTCTGGTTGCTATGGACATCAAGGCATGTGGAATCAGGAATCTTGTAGAAGGTCAGATGGTAGAACTGCAACAAATCTATACCGTCATGCAGAATGTGACCAGAAAAAAGTATTGGCGTGCCCAATTGTGTGCATTATGTGCAGCACATTCTCCCATACAGTGTAGAAACACTGGTGCACTTTACTCATAATAGGTCAGTATTGATTCTCTCCCAAAATAATTCAAACTACACAAGGATTCCATAATTATCTCAAGAGAATTTGCACTGGCAGGGTTATAGGGTAATTGTATGTCTACTCTATAAAATATAGAAAGGATGTAGGGTATGCATGATTGAATTATAATTTTACTATGTGTTATTTATAATCCATAGTCCCTGTGAGCCCCCCCCCCCCCCTCTCCAAGAAAAAGAGGGGACTCACATATCATCTATGCCAGACAGGGGAACACCTTCCGGCGTATCCAACCATTCGGCACCAAAATTGAGATGCTGGATGATTGGGAACTGTCCCATTCAAATGAATGGAGTCAGTTCTAGCATCAGTTTTCCTCCGGTGTACGGGAAAACTATGCCAGGTGCCGGACATATGTGAACCCACTGAAGTGAATAATGGGCCTCAGTGTTGATATGTCTTAGTGATTGACTGCAGGACCAATAAGGAAAGCTAGAGTAGTGGAAGAGATAGAGTGGTGGGGGATTAAAGGGGTGGTCTTAGCTCCCCTGATTACCCCACTCTATCTGCTGTCTGCTCACACTCCTGGTGGACGAGGCTGGGGTCAGAGGCATGCCTCTGTGTACCTGCAAATGTCAGACATGAATGTGCTGAGATAAACTGAGCATGGAGAGTAGAGAGCGTAATGCGCGTTCAGCTCAGAAAATCCTGGTTACTCTGGGAGTGACATCACCACAGTTTCTATAGGAGAGCTGGTGGACGAGAATCATATCTGCCAGCTATGAACTACAGATACATGATCAAGGAGATGGGAATACCCTTGTAAGAGGGTGTATAGTTTCTTCATTTTTTTTTTAATATTTGCCTTTGTTTTTTTTTATTTTTTTAGTTATGTTTAATATTTCTACTATATGCAAAAAGAACAATTGTACAGCGCGGAAACTGAAATGCAGGTGCGATCTTTATTAGTGGACAGCAATACACATGGACAGGTAGTGACGCGTTTCGATCGTCTCAGCGATGTTAATCATACTGATACATAGACTGTGTTCATTGGGTGCCCCACACAGGTGAATCTAATTCATGTGTAGGTGGATAACAACCCCCACCATGCAAAGAAAGCAGAGAGAGTTAGCGCTCCCATCAGAGGTGGCACTGGCGACCATAAACAGAAGTTCCTCGATAGAGAAGTTTTTGGATCATGCAACTTGATAGTAGGAGTCCTGCTGGATAAAATTATAGGCAGGATGTTATCCTCCACTATTGAGTAACATGTTCAATTAAAAGTCCCTCTCAGATTCTCTCTGTTAAGGGGATTATACTGCTGTAAGGATGCATGTGAAACGTGTTGATTTTCCCTATGTTACAATTATCTATACTAGGGCATAATATTTATTTTATTTGTCTTGTTCACCTGCGTCCTAGGGCACTGTCTCTTTTCTCCTCGAAGCAATCATCCCCATGTTTCCATTTACTTACCTGTATTTCTTATATACAGATCTCTTCCATCCCAATATTTTAGGTCCATTACTTTTGTTCATTGACACAATTGTACATGTGTTTGTTTAATAGTAGCTATTTATTTGCATTTTGATGTAATATTATTTATAGTATACATGTTAAATTTTTGTGCCATTTAAATTCAAATAGTCTTTTTCTTGTTGATGTTAATGCATTCTTATATAAATTTTACTTGTGTTTGCAACAATGTCAGCATGTCACCCCAGCAACTTTTGAGTGTTATATATGTGGATTTTGGTGTACTTGTTATGACTATTTTTATATTTTACAATTAGACCGTAGGGAGGTTTTTACATATGACTAATTAAGAATTTGTTGTGTGAATTTTTTAAAAGTGAAAACCATACCTGTTTAAATTTTTGTATGTGGGCTTGTATTTTTGTGCATGGTGGGAGTTGTTATCCGCCCTCACATGAATTAGATTCACCTGTGTGGGGCGGACCCTATCGCCATGAAAGTAACCCAAGGAACACAGTCTCTGTATCAGTAAGACTAAAATCGCTTAGACAATCGAAACGCGTCACTACCCGTCCATGTGTATTGCTATCCACTAATAAAGATCGCACCTGCAATTTGAGCTTCTGTTCTGGACAATTGTTCTTTTTGCATATAGCATACGGTGAGGTCCGCACCAGTCCGTGACGCGGTTGGCAAGCTGGGGTGAGCTGGATTTTTTTCCTCTATTTCTGAATATTTCTACTAGTATTAATAAATCTCTCACAATAATGTAAACTATATTTTTTGATTTATTGTACATTACTTTGATTGCTGCTATTTTACCTGAACTGTTTTGAACAGCATTTAGAGATATGCTTTAAAGGATAATAGACTAGACAAGACCCTATTGACATGAATGGGATAGTTTACTAAGCATACTCTATGACCTGTGCAGAGGTCAATCGTCAGGAAGGGGGAGACTGATCTCTGAACTATTTTGAATAGGGGGTAGGAAATAAGTGAAAAAATAGGTCTTAGAGGTGCTGCTAAAAAACTGGTTTAAACACAGCCACAAGCAATTCACAGGACAACAAAGATTTTATTTGGTATACAGCTGGACAGCGCATTTTGGCCCTACCATGTGCCTTCCTCAGGTCCACCAGAATAACTGATGCAGTTTCCTGAGAACTATACAGCCATGATCCACAGACGCTGCTGAGACTCATAAGTTGGTTGTCAGCTCCCATTATGTCCAGTTTTGATGCACTTTCTTATTCAAAGTGTGTTCTTTAGAGAAATTTTGCCAAAAGGAAAATGGGATTTGACCTATAATCACATTGAGGTGTTTTATGAAGGTTTAAAGCCTTAGGACTGTGTTCACTTTTAAGTTTTTACAGCATTTTTCACATTTTTACAGTGTTTTGACTGTGTTTTTGCTGTGATTTTCAAAAAATGCGGTAAAAATTACACATTATAACCCTAATTTGCACACCTGCAGTGCAATAGCAAAAATTTGGCCAACTCAATCTGTGAACACAGCCCCAGAGCAGAATTATAACTACTTTATATCTTGATTAGCAGTAGCATAAGCAGTATACAGATAGAGCTGGGGGTGGAGGGATGGGGAGGGGTCTGGGAGCTGCCAAGAGGGATCTAATAGGTTATTATGTCCTTGTGCATTTCACATTAAGTCAGCTGACTCAGGACAGACCACTTCATGAGACAAATAAAGCCATGTAATTATGTGGTGGTCTAAATACTGGTCACATGACCCAGATACAGTAATAAAAACATATAGAGGCAGTTGTGCTGGAATAAATCAGATGGCACTGTAGGACTAGTGATGATGATTGTGTGAAATATGGGCAAGAAATCGAGTGCTTCTTTAAGGACTGACATTGCTGTCATTAAAGGGGTAAACAATTAATCTCTGTGTATAAGACTGAGCTGAAGCTGGACAGCATAGACTAGAGGCTCTTCAACTATAGGAAACAATGATTTCTTGGTTAAAAAAAAATAAAAAAAAAATAAACTACTACAGATCACCATGACAGGCGTTGCTGGTTATGTAAAATGATATACTGTATTAAATAACTTTTTTACCCAGCTTCTTCTATGGTATGTCAATCAAGTGATCTGTGGGAGTCTAGCAGCTGGGAACCCCCTTTAGTCTCACAAACTGTACAAGAGGTTTCTGTTCCTCCCCCTACATGATACTTTATATTTAGCTGTAAATTGCTTTATGAATTCTTAAGACTTATTGCACAAAGGTGAAAGCAACATTCTGCTTCAGCGTGGTGACCTACAATAAACATAAGACTGGGGTATCCATGACAACACTAATAAGAACGGTCGCTGTGTAAAAATGATATGTGAGCTGAAAAACATGGCTGAAAAAGTAAGATCAGAAACCCAGATGAACTGGATGTAAGGATCTATTCACATTGCGAAATGCTCCCAAAGGGGGAATAAATATTAACTGTCTAAACATACCTTGGCTTGTAGCATCTGGCAAGTAGTGCTCGTGTAGAATTAACCCCTTATGAACTCAGACGATTTTTGATTTTTCACTTTCATTTTTCTTCCCCTTTCTAAAGATCATAACGTGTTCAAAAGGGCACCTACAGACCCATATAAGGACTTGTTTTTTGCGGGACCAACTGTACTTTGTAATGACATCACTTATTTTATAACATAATCTGCAGCAAAACAAAAAGAAACTTATTTGTGGGGTGAAATGAAAAAAAAAAAGCCATTTTGCAACTTTTTAGGGCTTACGTTTCTACGCAGTGCACTTTTGGGTAAAAATGACACCTCATCTTTTTCTTTAGGTCCATACGGTTACAAGGTTACCCAATTTCTGTAGTTTTTTTTTTTTTTTTTTTTTTTTACAAATCCAGAAAAATTTGCATGGAGTCAAGAATTAACCCTTAACATTCAGAAATCAAGAAGAAAAAAAAATATGTGTATAAATATACATGTAACATTCATGCAAGTGAAAAATATCTTTCTTTATTATTTTCTTCTCTGTACGTATTTCATATTTTATCTCCATATTCTTGCCTGTTCTGAGAAAGAAGATAATATTCGAGCCTATTTTATTTAAAAAATGGGAAAATGGGGTTGATTTAAACTTTTATTCTTCTGCACTGTTAATCAAGTGTGCACATTCTGTACATTTTACGCTGTGTGAACATGGCCTTAGTGTTAACTCCTGACACATGGGGAAGTTCACCCCCTCCTTGTTAATTTGGGAGAATTAACTTTTTTAGTCCTATTCGCATCCACAAATGTAAGATATGAAGTTTGTTTGACATTTATTATTATTATTATTCTAAATAATAACTGGTAAAATGTAATCACTCTCTCAATATTTGAATAGTTTATTTTATTTCACACTGTAGAAAACATGCAAATAAATCATTTAGATGAACTGCAACAACTTGAAGGTAGCAAAATTTTAGCGTGGGTTCACATTGTGTCTTTTGTTTCCATTTCACTGTATACAGCAAAAAAAAAAAAAAAAGAAAGAAAGCATTCAGCTGAATCCATTTTCAGAATTAGTTTAACAAACACATTTTTATCTTTTTGAAGAGTATAAAATATATATGGTAAGTACAGCGTGAACCCAATTTTAATAAATAATGACAATGATGAAAACAAAGAGTACAATGAGTACAATGAGCAAATGATAGGAGATATAACCTGTATTGTGCTTATAGGATATAAAATATGGAGTACTAATAAGATCATGTAGAAAGCCAATGTAATAAATATACATGAAAAAATGACCAGAATGTGCTTGGATAATGCTGTCTGCTGGACTAAATTGAGAAATATAGTACATAGAATTCAGGCCAGAAATAGACTGATACATTGCCATTGTATGTGAAAATGCTTAAATGTAGTAATAATGGCTTCTGTGAAATATAGGTCAGAGATGTTGAGAGATCCTGATCCTGATATAGAAGGCAGAAAGGGCATGCAGTGTAATGGAAGCAAAGGTGGTCTAATGGATACAGTGACTGTAATGGATGCCATAATACAATGAGATTATCACAAAGGTGGTAAAGAAGTGTATAGGACACTAAACTATGTGAAAGAAAGATGGGGACACAAATAGGAGTGGGGGATAAAAGAGAAGAGGAGAAGAATAGGGTTTTAAATTCTTAGATGTGAAATGTCTTATATAGTTATCATGGATGAAATAGGAGTACTACAGCCATAGAACACTTATTCCCTATCTGCAGTATAGAGGATAAGTGTCTGATGACGGGGATCCGACCGCTGGGATTACCCCCCCCCCCCCCCCCAAACTTCCATACGGGGATTCGGCATTGCCGCAGCTCTGCGCAGCTAGTGGATGCTCCATCATATGATGCTTTCTAGAGGGTGACTGGAATGATAGAGATGGTATTCACCATAATCTGCACCGAGTTTCTCCTCTTATGCCAGATGTGACATAGGTGGAACGCATTGCAATCCATACTGTGTCTTACCATCCTATCAGAAGTGACGTCAAACACCGCAACATTTCCCCATGGGCAGAATTTTGTATGATATCTGTATTATTATTTTCTTTGTTGAGATTTGGGGGTTTAACATTGTTAAGTGAATTTCCCATTGGGACCTGCATATGTCTTTATCAGAGGTGATACGGTAGAGAACCTAGCTCTAGTGTCTTGCTCAAAGTGGACCTGGGGGAAGGGGGGGGGGGGGAGGGGGGTGGATTGGTTCTACATTAGAGTAAGTTATCTTCTATGCCCTGCCACTATCGAGCTAAATGTGAGAACTAGATCCCTTCTTTCAGGGGCTAGCACATTTGTTTACATTTTTTGGTTACCATTGAATTTTTCCAGATAGGGTTATCGGCATCTTGGAGTTTTGCCAACATTCTTCAAATATGGAAAAGTCCAGCATAGAAAGAGCAGCCGGCACTGCTTGCTCACTTAGACGATCCACTCTTACACTGTGCAGATGGACAAACAGGTGTGTGATTTGTGGTGGTGCTCTATTGTTATAACGATAGATCAAGTCCGAAACAGTCTTAAATAGAGAAACAATGGCACTCACCGGACATCAAATCTTCAGACTTTATTGCAAGAAGGTGCATTTAAAACCAACAACGATGCCAATGTGAATGAAGGGGACCTGTTTCCTGCCGCTAGGCACTTCAACAGGTGTGTTGAGGTGCCTAGAGGCAGGAAACAGCTGTCACCTTTGTTCACATTGAAATTGTTGTTGCAGCAAGATGCCATTTTTTTCTGCACCTTCTTGCAATAAAGTCTGAAGATTTATAGTTCGGTGAGTGCCATTGTTTCTCTATTTACAATACTTCAAACATGTGGTGGATATCAGGGACAAAACAAACTTAATATTTTTAATATATCTTGGCACCTTGGCCTTAGCCTTCCACCAGGTGAATGACAGCTATTTTATTATACTCTGAGCATGTTTGGAATTGGATTTGAATGTTACCTGTTTTTAAGTGTTTCTTGTTTCTTCTCATTAGGAAAAAAGGAATTATGCCTTGGAAATGGGGTTGTGCGATTCAATATGCTTACTAAATGCAGATGTTAAATTGTTTAAAAAAATCTTGATGAACAGTGTAATTAAAACTATTCCTCAACTGGTTGGTAGGGATCAAATCAGTTGTATGTCAGGCAGAACTGTCTATGACAATATCTGAAGAGTAGTAAAAAAGAAAACAGCTGTAGACCAGCACTACTGTCACGATGCCGGCTGGCAGGTAGTGGATCCTCTGTGCCAGAGAGGGATTGGCGTGGACCGTGCTAGTGGATCGGTTCTAAGTCACTACTGGTTTTCACCAGAGCCCGCCGCAAAGCGGGATGGTCTTGCTGCGGCGGTAGTGACCAGGTCGTATCCACTAGCAACGGCTCAACCTCTCTGGCTGCTGAAGATAGGCGCGGTACAAGGGAGTAGACAGAAGCAAGGTCGGACGTAGCAGAAGGTCGGGGCAGGCAGCAAGGATCGTAGTCAGGGGCAACGGCAGGAGGTCTGGAACACAGGCTAGGAACACACAAGGAAACGCTTTCACTGGCACGATGGCAACAAGATCCGGCAAGGAAGTGCAGGGGAAGTGAGGTGATATAGGGAAGTGCACAGGTGATAACACTAATTGGAACCACTGCGCCAATCAGCGGCGCAGTGGCCCTTTAAATCGCAAAGACCCGGCGCGCGCGCCCTAGGGAGCGGGGCCGCGCGCGCCGGGACAGGACTGACGGAGAGCGAGTCAGGTACGGGAGCCGGGGTGCGCATCGCGAGCGGGCGCTACCCGCATCGCGAATCGCATCCCGGCTGGAGGCGGTATCGCAGCGCCCCGGGTCAGTGGATCTGACCGGAGCGCTGCAGTGAGGAGAGTGTAGCGAGCGCTCCGGGGAGGAGCGGGGACCCGGAGCGCTTGGCGTAACAGTACCCCCCCCCTTGGGTCTCCCCCTCTTCTTAGAGCCTGAGAACCTGAGGAGCAGACTTTTGTCTAGGATGTTGTCCTCAGGTTCCCAGGATCTCTCTTCTGGACCACAACCCTCCCAATCCACTAAAAAAAAGGTTTTCCCTCTGACCTTTTTAGATGCCAGAATCTCTTTGACGGAGAAGATGTCCGAGGAGCCGGAAACAGGAGTGGGAGGAACAGATTTGGGAGAGAAACGGTTAATGATAAGTGGTTTAAGAAGAGAAACGTGAAAGGCATTAGGAATACGAAGAGAAGGAGGAAGAAGAAGTTTGTAAGAGACAGGATTAATCTGGCACAAAATTTTGAAAGGACCAAGATAGCGTGGTCCCAACTTATAGCTAGGGACACGGAAGCGGACATATTTAGCGGAGAGCCATACCTTGTCTCCAGGGGAAAAAATGGGAGGAGCTCTTCTTTTCTTATCCGCGAACTTCTTCATGCGTGATGAAGCCTGTAAGAGAGAATTTTGGGTCTCTCTCCATATGATGGAAAGATCACGAGAAATTTCATCCACAGCGGGCAGACCAGAGGGCAAGGGGGTAGGGAGGGGGGGAAGAGGGTGACGGCCGTACACCACGAAAAATGGGGATTTGGAGGAAGATTCAGAGACTCTGAAGTTATACGAGAATTCGGCCCATGGTAGAAGATCTGCCCAGTCATCCTGGCGGGAGGAAACAAAATGTTGTAAATAATCACCCAAGACCTGGTTAATTCTTTCTACTTGTCCATTGGATTGAGGATGATATGCAGAAGAAAAATTTAATTTAATCTTGAGTTGTTTACAGAGAGCCCTCCAGAATTTAGACACGAATTGGACGCCTCTATCCGAGACGATCTGCGTGGGCAACCCGTGAAGACGAAAAATGTGTACAAAAAATTGTTTAGCCAACTGAGGCGCTGAAGGAAGACCAGGAAGAGGGATGAAATGTGCCATTTTGGAGAATCGATCAACGACCACCCAAATAACAGTGTTGCCATGGGATGGGGGTAAGTCAGTAATAAAATCCATACCAATCAGAGACCAAGGCTGTTCGGGGACAGGCAGAGGATGAAGAAAACCAGCGGGCTTCTGGCGAGGAGTCTTATCCCGGGCACAGATAGTGCAGGCTCGCACAAAGTCCACAACATCCGTCTCCAGAGTCGGCCACCAATAGTAGCGAGAGATGAGTTGCACAGATTTCTTGATGCCCGCATGACCTGCGAGATGGGAAGAGTGGCCCCATTTGAGGATTCCGAGGCGTTGGCGTGGAGAAACAAAGGTCTTTCCTGGAGGAGTTTGCCTGATGGAGGCTGGAGAAGTGGAAATCAGGCAGTCAGGAGGAATGATGTGTTGCGGAGAGAGTTCAACTTCAGAAGCATCCGAGGAACGAGAGAGAGCATCGGCCCTAATGTTCTTATCGGCAGGCCGAAAGTGAATTTCAAAATTAAATCGGGCAAAGAACAGAGACCACCTGGCCTGGCGAGGATTCAGCCGTTGGGCAGACTGGAGGTAGGAGAGGTTCTTGTGATCGGTGTAAATAATAACTGGAAATCTTGATCCCTCCAGCAGATGCCTCCATTCCTCAAGTGCTAATTTAATGGCTAGAAGCTCTCGATCCCCGATGGAGTAGTTTCTCTCCGCCGGAGAGAAGGTCCTAGAAAAAAAACCACAAGTAACAGCATGCCCGGAAGAATTTTTTTGTAGAAGGACAGCTCCAGCTCCCACAGAGGAGGCATCAACCTCCAATAGGAAGGGTTTAGATGGGTCAGGTCTGGAGAGCACGGGAGCCGAAGAAAAGGCAGACTTGAGCCGTTTAAAGGCGTCTTCCGCTTGAGGAGGCCAAGACTTGGGATCGGCATTTTTTTTGGTTAAAGCCACGATAGGAGCCACAACGGTAGAAAAATGTGGAATAAATTGTCTGTAATAATTGGCGAACCCCAAAAAACGTTGGATAGCACGGAGTCCAGAGGGGCGTGGCCAATCTAAGACGGCAGAGAGTTTGTCTGGATCCATTTGTAGTCCCTGGCCAGAGACCAAGTATCCTAGGAAAGGAAGAGATTGGCATTCAAACAGACATTTCTCTATTTTGGCATAGAGTTGATTGTCACGAAGTCTCTGAAGAACCATACGGACATGCTGGCGATGTTCTTCTAGATTGGCAGAAAAAATCAGGATATCGTCCAGATATACAACAACACAGGAGTATAAAAGATCACGAAAAATTTCATTAACAAAGTCTTGGAAGACGGCAGGGGCGTTGCACAGGCCAAAGGGCATGACCAGATACTCAAAGTGTCCATCTCTGGTGTTAAATGCCGTTTTCCATTCATCCCCCTCTCTGATGCGGATGAGATTATAAGCACCTCTTAAGTCCAGTTTGGTAAAGATGTGGGCACCTTGGAGGCGATCAAAGAGTTCAGAGATGAGAGGTAGGGGGTAGCGGTTCTTAACCGTGATTTTATTAAGACCGCGGTAGTCAATGCAAGGGCGTAGAGAGCCATCTTTTTTGGACACAAAGAAAAATCCGGCTCCGGCAGGAGAGGAGGATTTACGGATAAAGCCCTTTTTTAAATTTTCCTGGACGTATTCAGACATGGCAAGAGTCTCTGGGGCGGACAGAGGATAAATTCTGCCCCGGGGTGGAGTAGTGCCCGGGAGGAGGTCGATAGGACAATCATAAGGCCTGTGAGGAGGTAGAGTCTCAGCTTGTTTTTTGCAAAAAACATCCGCAAAGTCCATATAGGCCTTAGGGAGACCGGTTACGGGAGGAACCACAGAGTCACGGCAAGGGTTACTGGGAACCGGTTTTAGGCAGTCCTTGGAACAAGAGGGCCCCCAACTCTTGATCTCCCCAGTGGACCAATCCAGGGTTGGGGAGTGAAGTTGAAGCCAGGGAAGTCCAAGGAGAATTTCAGAAGTGCAATTGGGAAGGACCAAAAGTTCAATCCTCTCGTGATGAGGTCCGATGTGCATTAGAAGGGGCTCCGTGCGGAAACGTATGGTACAGTCCAATCTTTCATTGTTTACACAATTGATGTAGAGGGGTCTGGCGAGACTGGTCACCGGGATGTTGAACCTGTTGACGAGAGAGGCCAAAATAAAATTTCCTGCAGATCCGGAGTCCAAGAAGGCCACAGCAGAGAAGGAGAAGGCAGATGCAGACATCCGCACAGGCACAGTAAGACGTGGAGAAGCAGAGTAGACATCAAGGACTGTCTCACCCTTGTGCGGAGTCAGCGTACGTCTTTCCAGGCGGGGAGGACGGATAGGACAATCCTTCAGGAAGTGTTCGGTACTAGCACAGTACAGGCAGAGATTCTCCATGCGGCGTCGTGTCCTCTCTTGAGGTGTCAGGCGAGACCGGTCGACCTGCATAGCCTCCACGGCGGGAGGCACAGGAACAGATTGCAGGGGACCAGAGGAGAGAGGAGCCGGGGAGAAAAAACGCCTCGTGCGAACAGAGTCCATATCCTGGCGGAGCTCCTGACGCCTTTCGGAAAAACGCATGTCAATGCGAGTGGCTAGGTGAATGAGTTCATGTAGATTAGCAGGGATTTCTCGTGCGGCCAGAACATCTTTAATGTTGCTGGATAGGCCTTTTTTAAAGGTCGCGCAGAGGGCCTCATTATTCCAGGATAATTCTGAAGCAAGAGTACGGAATTGTACGGCATACTCGCCAACGGAAGAATTACCCTGGACCAGGTTCAACAGGGCAGTCTCAGCAGAAGAGGCTCGGGCAGGTTCCTCAAAGACACTTCGAATTTCCGAGAAGAAGGAGTGTAGAGAGGCAGTGACGGGGTCATTGCGGTCCCAGAGCGGTGTGGCCCAAGACAGGGCTTTTCCAGACAGAAGGCTGACTACGAAAGCCACCTTAGACCTTTCAGTGGGAAACTGGTCCGACATCATCTCCAGGTGCAGGGAACATTGGGAAAGAAAGCCACGGCAAAACTTAGAGTCCCCATCAAATTTATCCGGCAAGGATAGTCGTAGACCAGAAGCGGCCACTCGCTGCGGAGGAGATGCAGGAGCTGGCGGAGGAGATGATTGCTGAAGCTGTGGTAGTAACTGCTGAAGCATAACGGTCAGTTGAGACAGCTGTTGGCCTTGTTGCGCTATCTGTTGCGACTGCTGGGCGACCACCGTGGTGAGGTCAGCGACAACTGGCAGAGGAACTTCAGCGGGATCCATGGCCGGATCTACTGTCACGATGCCGGCTGGCAGGTAGTGGATCCTCTGTGCCAGAGAGGGATTGGCGTGGACCGTGCTAGTGGATCGGTTCTAAGTCACTACTGGTTTTCACCAGAGCCCGCCGCAAAGCGGGATGGTCTTGCTGCGGCGGTAGTGACCAGGTCGTATCCACTAGCAACGGCTCAACCTCTCTGGCTGCTGAAGATAGGCGCGGTACAAGGGAGTAGACAGAAGCAAGGTCGGACGTAGCAGAAGGTCGGGGCAGGCAGCAAGGATCGTAGTCAGGGGCAACGGCAGGAGGTCTGGAACACAGGCTAGGAACACACAAGGAAACGCTTTCACTGGCACGATGGCAACAAGATCCGGCAAGGAAGTGCAGGGGAAGTGAGGTGATATAGGGAAGTGCACAGGTGATAACACTAATTGGAACCACTGCGCCAATCAGCGGCGCAGTGGCCCTTTAAATCGCAAAGACCCGGCGCGCGCGCGCCCTAGGGAGCGGGGCCGCGCGCGCCGGGACAGGACTGACGGAGAGCGAGTCAGGTACGGGAGCCGGGGTGCGCATCGCGAGCGGGCGCTACCCGCATCGCGAATCGCATCCCGGCTGGAGGCGGTATCGCAGCGCCCCGGGTCAGTGGATCTGACCGGAGCGCTGCAGTGAGGAGAGTGTAGCGAGCGCTCCGGGGAGGAGCGGGGACCCGGAGCGCTTGGCGTAACAACTACATTTACCATGCTATACCAAGGGGTGAGCTGTACAGCTGACAGATTGCAGACAGCGATCCTCCATGGTGATCAGCGATGTGTGTAGTAAATGCAAATGATTTTACAAAGACAGAAGCTCAGGGCACTTGGCTTATTGGCAATCTTGGTCAAGGAGCACAGAATGCCAGGAGACAGCAGTTTCGTGGTTTAGCACCGTTTCATCATTCATAAACCGTGAAACAGTCATCTCCTGGCATTCTGAGCTCCATGACGAAACTTGCCAAAAAACATGGTTGATCTGCTGTTAAGTGCTGAAAGCTTGTGCCTTTGTAATGTTTGAATATTTTCTAACATTCAAACAGGAAATGTTGGATCCTGAGCCAACTTGTCACTAGATGCCGCAAAGGCTTCTGACAGGGTGAAATGGGACTGCATGTGGTCAGTTCTAGAGTGTGGGGTAGGAGTAAATATTTTAAAGTATGTTAAAATTTTATATAATCTACCAGAAAGATAATTATAAATGGAGTAACTTCTTGTTCATTTGGTTCAGGGGTATACCCTTTCCCTTCTACTTTTAGCACTTTATATTGCATTTATAGTGGCGTGGCTTAGGGAAAGCCTAGAATATGAGGAGTTGGGTTTAAGGGAAAAATATATTAAGATCCTTTTATATGCAGATGATATCCTGTTTCTAAAATATCTCTTGCAAAAATTTCAATAATTATGGCATCAGGATTTTTGGAGAATATCTAGGCTGGATATCAACTGGAAGAATTCTCAAAGGGAATTTGAGATTACTGGGTAAAACAGACGTTTTGGAATATTTAGGCTACCTAACCCATAATTTTAAGCTGTTTTTACTAAATCTAAATAAAAGGATAGATATCTGGGTTATTTGGTGTAATGCTTCTCCCATTTGTATTAATAATGCGTGGTTTAGAAGGATAGAAATGCAACTAGGTAGAATCATTTGGGAAAGAGAGTCAGATAATATTAAAATTATCTTCCTGACTTCATGTTGTAGTCAGATAGTTGTAGTCAGTCCATGTACATGGCATGAAAGAATTGTTGACAGGCATTTATCAAGCGATTTAGTCAATTTTTCTTTACTAAAAATGTTGCAAAAATGTCGCACCTGCGACTTCGCGATTTTTCGTGCAACATTTTGACTGGAAAGCGAGAAAAGCAAGTTTTCCAAAACATAACTACGTAGTAATAATTTTAAAATGGACTACGGGTAGTCTGGTATTTATTAACTGCGACAGTCGCAACTGCGCAAAAAAAAGTCGCAGCAAGGTTAAAAATTGACAAAATTTACTCCAGCTCAAACATGGAGCAGAAAAAGCTACTACCAAAGTAAAAAAGTAAAAATTGCTTACGTGAAAGAAAATTATCAACAGGCTGAAACCAGTTGATAAATAAGTCACACATAAGCAAAAAAGAGTAAAGAAAAAATTACTAAAAAAAAGGAATACATAAGCAAACATTGATAAATGTCCCTCTTTATTTTTTTGAACTTTTGGGTAAATACAATAGATTCGCAACTTTTATAAAAAAAAATACAGTTATAGTGCGGGTGAACTTGATTAAAACAAGGCATAACTTACTTTAATCAGTGCTGCTGTTGCGGACATATATTGACTATTGTTAATTGTTCCCTTTGCGCAATGAAGGCAGCAGCTGGCATTTCCGGCATCCCTTCCTCTATCCTCTCTGCCCTATTTGCCCTCCCACACGTAAACAAGCATAGTCTGCAATTCACATAGGAGATAGTGCGGCACTGCGTGAGTGTGCTGGATTAGGAATGGCAGGTGGGAGTTGGTGTAGCTGTAATGCCTCAGGTGGAAGAGAAATGAAAATATCGGCACTCACCAATGTGGCTGCAGGGTCTTCTTTATTGAGACATACTCACATGCGGGGTACAGAAGAGAGGGGAGTGGGGGGACAAGTGGTGGCGACCGAGCTCTAGTTTCGCACACTTGGTGTGCTTCGTCCGGCCATGACCCATACTGCCTATGACTGCCTTATATATAAGTGAACCTAGTGCTTCACCTATCACGCACCTGAAAATCATTTTCAGGTGCGTGATAGGTGAAGCACTAGGTTCACTTGTTTATAAGGCAGTCATAGGCCGGACGAAGCACACCAAGTGTGCAAAACTAGAGCTCGGTCGCCACCACTTGTCCCCCCACTCCCCTCTCTTCTCAATAAAGAAGACCCTGCAGCCACATTGGTGAATGCAGATATTTTCATTTCTCTTCACGGAAGCATAGTCTGCATTTTCATGTCATCATGACATGAGAGATTGACCCCATGTGACCACTCTGCTACAGGTGAAAGGGCATATCAGAGTACAGGGAATGGTTCAGGTGATGCTGGGAATGCCAGCTCCCGTCTACACGTATTTTCAATGGTTAAATAGCAGCACCAATTAAGGTAAGTTATAACCATGTGTATTCAGGTTTGTGTAGGTGACCCAGCTGTCACATTCTATTTAAATACCAGAAGATTAATAACTCCTACCAATCTAGAGAGAGAATGTGGACCGATCCATCATAAAGCAGGAAAAAGTATTTTGGAGAATGTGGATGCCTGGTCTGTCAATAATCACAATAAAATTACTCAAGTTAGGATGCTCCATAGAGACTTCAAAATGTCCCAAGTGTTTTAAGATAAACACAGATTTTATACTGTAATATGGTCCTGTAGTATGATTAAAGAATTTTGGATGAAGGTCTTCCATAAGTTGAAGCAAAGAGGTAAATGAACTATTCCACATATTGTTCAGTTTGAAATTCTGGGAGATTCCTGTAGGATAAGGAGTTATTGATTGATGATTTTAAATAATTAATTGTCACCTACCCCACCACTGAAAATGAGTTGGGAAAAAAATTCAAAAAATATCCAGCCATATGACTATTTTTGGTTATTTAAGCAGAAGAAGGGAGTGATCCGTTTTTTTTACAAGATATGGCAAAAATGATAAATATACCCATCTAACATATAAATATAGATATATGGTGTTTTTCCCTATTTATCCCTGTTTGCTGATTGGAAGGTTGGGTTGTTTAGCCGGGATGGGGGTATTTCTCCTTATATAATGTTATGGAAATTGCTGATTTATTTGACACTGTGTTGATTACTTATGTTTTTGTGAAAAAAAGCAATAAAAGTAACCGAAAGAAGGAGAGTTAATAAAAGCATGGCACATTCTCTTTCTCTAAGATAAATTATATGGTAGCAGTATAAATACATCCAGTACGTGCAAATCCCATAGAAAAATAAAAATCCCCTGAAGTGGTTTTAAATGACTATAATGAAATGCTACTCTGTATTTCATATTGGGTGGAAAATGATGGATAGCTTTCAATGTGCTCTTTTTCACACTGTTAATATTAGGGTTCCATTGACTTGACTTCATTGTGTATAAATGTAAAGGAAACACGCATTTCCGCATTAAATGCTTATTGGCAAGATTAGTTAATGAATTATTATTTCTAAAGAACACAATAATAAAGAAAATAAATACAATAAATCAGATTGTTATATGAAATGCCTTTATGTTAGAACACTGACTACTTAAAGGGGTACTCCGCCCCTAGACATCTTATCATCTGACCCCCGGGATCGCTGCTGCGGCAAGTTCGCTCTGCACGTAATGACGGGCAATACAGGGGCCGGAGCATTGTTACATAACAGTTCCTCCCCCTCTTGACATCACGGCCCGCCCCCTCAATACAAGTCTATGGGAGGGGACTTGCATTAAGGGGGCGGGCCGTGATGTCACGAGGGGTGGAGCCATGACATCACGCTGCTCCGTCCCCTGTATCGCCCGTCATTACGCACAGAGCGAACTCACTCTGTGCAGTAATTATTAACAAACACTGCTTAAGAGAATATGAAAACTCAACAAATATCAAATTTTGGTAAATAATGTGTCTGTCAGCAGGGTGAAATAAAAAACAAGTTACCTCCCAAAATGATGTGCACTGTAGGGAAATCAGGGCGGTCTTTAACCCCTTAAGGACTGAGGTCATTTTGGCTTTAAAGGGGTTCTCCACTGCTCTGTCTTCCGGAGCTCTGCTCGCAGCGTCCAGAAGTCTATTACTCTGGATGATGCGTGCGGGCTTCCGTGTTCGAGGCCGCCCCCTCGTGAAGACATGCCCGCCCCCTCAGTCGCGCCACCTTCACATAGACTTCCCATAGACTTTCGTTGTCGGGGCGGACGTGACGTCACGAGGGGGCGTCCTCGAACACGGTAGGCCGCACACAGCGTTTGGAGTAGTAAACTTCCGGACGCTGCGAGCGGAGCTCCGGAAGACAGGGCAGTGGAAAACCCCTTTAAGGACCAGAGCATTTTTTGCACATCTGACCACTGTCACTTTAAGCATTAATAACTCTGGGATGCTTTTACTCATGAATTTGATTCCAAGACAGTTTTTTCGTGACATATTCTACTTTATCATAGTGGTAAATTTTCTTCGATACTTGCATAATTTCTTGGTGAAAAATTGCAAAATGTTCCTAAAAAATTTGAAAGTTTTCAGGTTGTGAGGAAAATAGACATATCAAATAAATTATATATTGATTCACATATACAATATGTCTGCTTTATGTTTGCATCATAAAGTTGACTTGTTTTTACTTATGGAAGACATCAGAGGGCTTCAAAGTTCAGCAGCAATTTTCCAATTTTCCACAAAATTTTCAATGTGATCGGATGTGTAAATGAAAAAAAAAAATTTCTTTCACTAAAATGCATTTTTCCCCCCACAAATTTACCATTTTTACAAGAGGTAATAGGAGAAAATGCCCCCCAAAATTTGTAACTCCATCTCTTTTGAGTATGGAAATACCCCATATGTGGAAGTCAAGTGCTCTGCTGGCGCACTACAATGCTCAGAAGAAAAGGAGCCACATTATGCTTTTAAAAAGCAAATTTTGCTAAAATGGTTTTTGGGGGGCATGTCGCATTTAGGAAGCCCCTATGGTTCCATAGCAGCAAAAAACAAAAACAAAACATGGCATACTATTTTGGAAACTACCCCCCTAAAGGCATGTAACAAGGGGTACAGTGAGCCTTAACACCCCACAGGTGTTTGACGGCTTTTCGTTAAAGTCGGATGTGTAAATTAAAAAACGTTTTTCCCCCAAATTTACAATTTTTACAAGAGGTTATAGGAGAAAATGCCCCCCCAAAATGTGTAACCCCATTTCTTCTGAGTATGGAAATACCCCAAGTGTGGATGTAAAGTGCTCTGTGGGCTAACTACAATGCTCAGAAGAAAAGGAGCTTTTGTAGAAAAAATTTGTTTGGAATGGAAGTCGGGGGCCATGTGCGTTTACAAAGCCCCCATGCTACCAAAACAGTGGACCCCCCACATGTGACCCCATTTTGGAAACTACACCCCTCACAGAATGTAATAAGGGGTGCAGTGAGCATTTACACCCCACTGGTTTGACAGACTTTTGGAACAGTGGGCTGTGCAAATGAAAAATGTAAAAATTTGTCACCTGTCAGGTGTAAATGCTCACTGCACCCCTTATTACATTCTGTGAAGTGTGTAGTTCCAAAATGGGGTCACATGTGGTGGGGGTTCCACCATTCTGGCACCATGGCCTTCAATTGCAGCCAAATTCTCTCTCCAAAAGCCCAATGGCGCTCCTTCTCTTCTGAGACCTGTAGTGCGCCAGCAGAGCACTTTACATCCACATATGGGGTATTTATATACTCAGAAGAAATGGTGTTACAAAATTTGGGGGGCTTTTTTCCTATTACCCCTTGTGAAAATGAAAAATTTGGGATAACACCAGCATTTTTGTGGAAAAAATAAAAAAATATGTCAGAACAGCTGTAACGATCAGCCACCCCTGTGCAAATAACCTCAAATGTACATGG